>NC_137584.1:35031163-35500001 GCF_963210335.1 Falco punctatus | reverse complement strand
AAAGAACCAGAAATGCCGGGCCTTGACCTGAATGAGTAATTAAAAAAAAAAAAACAAACAGTGAACACCATGTAGAGGGTATACTTCTTAGAAAAGAAAAGAAGAAAGAGGGAAGAAAAAGGGGAGAAAGGAAGGAAGGGAAGAAGAAAGAGAATGAGAAGGGAAAGAGGGATGGAAGGCAAGCTACCCAAGTATTCTTTGAAATACAAGCAACTTAGTACCAAACACAACTTAAACTGTCTGTATTGCTGTCTTGCAAAAGTCATTGAGTGAAAATGAGACGCAAAACTTAATAAAGAGTCTAAATCAGTTAACTGAGGAGGACTTAATCCTAAAACAACGCAACAACAAACACATGATAAAATTTCTGGTAGATGTGTCCACTGAAGGTGCTATCACGTCCATCTCTTAACAGTACTGTGAAAACATTTGACCTGTCTCCAGTGATAGAAAAAGGAAATCAAGCAGAATAAAATACCATGGTCTATAATATATAATATAATGTATATAATATAATAAAATATATACATAATACAATATATACATAATGGTATATAGTAATTATAGAATATATAATTAAAGGTTAATGTTTTTTCTGTCTTTATATCAGTATTAGCAAAGCCATTGTTGGCATTGCCAAAACAAGCATAGAAAAACCAGTTCCTCATGGAAAATACAAGGTAGAAAGGAGGAGGTTCAGTTTCCGATGAGTGATTTGATGCAGTTTCCTCTGTGCAGCTGTGGAAAAAAGCATAGTGAAGTCTGGAGACAAAATTTGATTAAATAAATTGTTCTTTCTAGAACTGAATCTAGACTTTGAATGTCAGGAGAACTTCTGCAACTAAAACTTTGCAAAAAATAAAGTGTTAATGCACAGTATGGCTAAGAAACAAATTTGAAGCCCATCAGTTTAAGAGGGTCAGTTAAAGTTTAAGTGTTAGATGCTTTTTCTGTTTAATGGTATTCATATGACCATCCTAAATAAAATAGAATAAAAGTTACAAAGGTACACACATTTATACTGAAAAGAAAGGATCAGTAAATGTACCTCTACAGTACTGTGGAGACCATCAAGACATGCCATATGTACCTTAAGTACAGGACACCATTGTGCAATTACTGAGTAGGAGGTATAAAAAATGCTTTCCCCTGCTGGCTCCCAGCTATATGATGGCATTAATTTACTGTGATCAGTTTCTTTAGCTTTTCTAAATTCTACAGGTGACTGGTACCATCAAATCCATTTTCATTATACGTGATATACTAATAGGTATGATGTGCCATGGCTTATGAGTGAGAGTTTAAGCAGTCTGAAAGTAAGCAATACCTGTTCTCAGTCCTTAGCCCTCATCCATGCTGCATGTGTTATGTTTGTATTTATTCCACATGTGGAATACATACGTAGCTGAAGCTAGGACTTTGTACTACCAGATACATGTCCCAACATGCACAGGAGTTGTTTCATCATTTAGTTGTTCAATTTTCTGGCTCTACAGACTTCAAATCATGGCTACATAGTAGTCCAGGTTCATGAGAAAGGCTGCTCCTGACCAGAACTACATGTAGCCTTATACATAGGACACTAATCCATAGGATCAAACGATTTCTCATGATGCCAAAGCAGGAACCTTGGTTATCTACTTCTCAAGCAAGTGCTGTAGTTCCATGGAAATGCAGTGGTTCCAGTCATTTGGAGTACAGTAATGCATCCAAATACATAACTTCTTCGTATATGTGTGAGGAGGCAGTAGTCTGTTAATATTGCAGGTAGACGGAAGGCCATGAAGGACAGAACATCAAATGATCATGCCTTCATCATTTGGTTGGACTCCCCTGTACAAGACTCAGAGCATCCTGATCTAGTAAGGTCTGGTTTGAGTGTGTTGTTGGACTAGATAACTTTTAGACATCCCTTCCAAACCAGGTTTATTCTACAATTCTGTAATTGCTAAGGCTTCCACATCATGTCAGAGATTTTCCATATCCATAACACTCATGTACAAGTTATCTCTCCATACAAAATTAATTCAGCATATTGGAAGTATTGTCATACTTCCTACATTTCATAAGACCAGTGACTCAGGCAATACACAGTATGTCTGACAAATGCATAATGACAAAAGTAGTGGATTTTGTGAACATCCAGTCCATGCATGTGTATGTGATGCTTTCAGTTTATCAGTTGTTCTTTACATATATTAACTGCACTTACTCCATGTTCTACAAAGAATCTGTGCATGTTCTATGTTTTTCATTTTTAGGTAGTACCGACATATGAACATGCAGACCATCCTAAACCAATGGCAAAATTTTTAGGAAAGAAAGAAGACATAATTGGCAAAATTCATTAAATGTATGACAGATCCAGCTAGCTTATTTCATTAGCATTAATAAATGCCCTGCATTTTCCTCAATAAGCCATGAAACTTCATTTCACTAATGATTAGTTACCAGATGCTGATGTAATTTTTATCTCCTTTAGGGAATTTTCCCCTTACTAGTTTCTTCTAAGAAAAAATATCTGAAATTTCCAGAAATAGTTCCTATCTAAATATAATTTGACCATTGTTTTTTTAATAATTTTTAATATTGATATTTAAGTTTTTTGAAGGGAATGGTGAACAAACTGAAGTGTCTCTGGCAGTACCTATTACTTCAACAATGCTACCTTACCGTGGTGAGCACCAAGGCCCAAACTGTCCCTGTTTCTTAGTAATGTGGACTAAAGAAAAAAACATTCTTAAGGGAGGAGAAACATGGAACACAGCATTCACCTCAATTGGCTTGATCCAAGGACATCTGGAAAACTTCCATGCAGGTGTTTGGATTTTAGATCAGGACCAAATCTGTGCAGATTAGAGATATGCAGCATATACCAAAGATTGGACTTGCTTCCAGTGTAGAACATCAGGGAGTAAAGTTTGATGTTTCTGTCATCCCATCCTTTCTTTTTTCAAATCTGCACCAATACCCTCTGCCTGTCTTTGTCACACAGAGTGCAAAAGCTACAAAAATGTAAGACCTATGATACAGTCATGGGGGTTCAGAATGGTTCCATCTCCAATGTCTTCATTTCACTTCAAGAGATGCACTCAGAGGAGAGTAGGACTTAGCCAGAGTCATTGAGAAACAAAAAATTAAATGAGGTAATACGATTTAAAACAGATTCATGTGAAAGATAAATTGTGTTCTCAGCTCAAAGCCCACAGGTCACAGAAATAGTTGAAATGGGAATTTTATGTTGTCTAAATCTGTGTGAATATTGACTTCTTCCGATGAGCTGAAAGCATGGGGATTCCTTGATGATTGAATAGATAAAAGTAGTGTGTGGCATTTTGTGGCACCTGTTGTGAAAAAAAAAGCTGTCCCTGACGAAGTAATACAGCAATATAAACCTGTCACAGTAGAGTCGTGCACCGACATTACCTGCATACTTATGGGCTGAGACATAATTTCTCTAATCCCTTTTATGTTTTTGCAACATCATGTTAATACAGTCAGCCTCAGCTTGAGCCAAAATAACCACCCAAAAGCAGTGAGGAGACACAGGCAAAATAGGGAAATAGCTAAGAAATCTCGGAATGCTGGGCACTCCAGAGCCCTATTTATCTGAAGTGCTAAAGTGGACAAAATAATAGATTTTAAGTAATAGTCAAAACCTCTTGAAGTTTGAATGCAGAAAAGGATCAAATGCTGTGGGCAGTTATGATATTTTTGAACAGTCTCTTTGGTAGAATCATAGTACAGAGTAAAATCATTGTTACGTATCACAACAGATATTGAGGCAGCTGTGGACACAAAAGTAAACAAAAACCTAGACTGATTTTTAAAAGTAAAAATAATCATGTCCTCTTGGTAGTTTTATTGTATCTATGGTTTGTATAAGCCAAGGACAGAAATCAAAATGCAAAAATCTAAGAAATTCTTCATGGTGCCTCTGATACTGATGAATCCATGAAATAAATTTCTTCAATAAAGCTTTCTGAAATCTCATGCTCTTATTAATGTCATTAGGCAAAAATTAATGTCATCAGACAAAATCCTAATTATAAAAGAGATGTCTTCCTTATTGGAAAGTATGCCCCACCACACATCAGTGCTTGCCATTTGGTTGAACTGACGTTAGGGGTTACACGATCAAAGTGCAGCCTGGGAAACATAACCTAGCTATTAAGTTCAAGAGAGAAAGGGTATGAAGAAATAAGAGACTTTAAAGATAGCTACTGTGATGCATGGTAACATGGTAACATTTCAAGGGAAAAGAGATTACTGCTTACCTAAGCCAAAATTTGATTTTTGATTCAACAAGCTAAGAGGATATATTTTGATTTGGCAATGTCAAAACATTTCCATTTGATCGCATATATTGAAATTAAATTTACTGAACAAAATATTCTTGATAATTTCCATAATCATTGTTTTTTACTGCAGTTATGACAGATATCAGTAAAATAAAAATTCAGACTGCAAGAATGTCTCATGACATAAACCCAGTCTTTTTTACCAATATATATATATTCATAAAAAGGTTTTTTGTTTGTTTCTATTTTAAGCAGGTTTATCTTCTTCATAGGTTTATCTTCTTCATTCAGATAAGTTTTGTCATCTTATTTTAATATTTTTGCTATTATTAGAAAACAAAAGAAACTGAATCCAGAGCTGAAGAAACAAAAGAATTACACAGAGCTTACTTTCAACATGAACAAGACCTGATTTACCCGAATATTGCATGTAAGTGTAAAATAATTTTTAGAAAGGTATATGATGAATTTTAGTACAACAAAGGAAAAATCTTAAATGTTCATTCTCCTGCCTTTAAAGGGAAGAGGTCTAAATTGTACAATACTGTCATTTTCTCAAGTACTCATACCCTTAAGCTCTCAACATCTATACTGAAAGTATGTTGCAGTGATCATTTCGTCCAGCCATAATTTATGCATTGTAATCATTCCTATGTAGGTGTGGGAAATGTATTTCAATACGTTGTTGGAGTCTGCAGCTGAGGGATTTGGCTTTTAAAAAATCTGTTAAAGAAAAAAACCAATGAACTGGAAGAGTGACATCTCCAGTATATGCTCAAGTCTTCTGCCTTCAGGGACTCCCAGCAACCAAAGCAGAGTGTATCCTGGAGTGCAGTGAGGATCTGGGACTCTCACCTTTGGACCTTTGGCAATTTGCTCTGAGCTTTCTAAACCGTTTGCCTCAGCTGCTTGCTACAGACTATATAAATGGAGGTCCAAGTCAGAAGGCTCATTCTCCCTGTGAGGCAGTAGGGAAGAGGTGAAGAGGGAAGGGAAGGAAAAAGAAAGAGCAGCAAGAGGGTTCGGGGCTCACCATGGGCCCTGTGCAGCTCTTGCTGCTCTTGCTGCTGCTCAGCAATGGTGTTCTCACACGTAAGTATTGCCTTTTATGTTAGTGCTTTTTGCTGCTTTATTTATAAACCCATTAAAACAACAATAATGCAAAAAACAGCAGGACAATGGCTTAGAGAATTAGAGAAGGTACGTGTAGCAAATATACCATCTCTTCCCTGCGTATGACTGGACAATCATGAGAAGATCCCAAGTCACAAATGTCACTTGATGTCTTTTGATCAGATGTAATGTATTTTGCAACTTGTAAGGAATTCACATACTTCATTTTGGCCTAATTGTTTTTCTGTAGTGCAGTCCTTTTAAACCCCCATGGAGACAGTGGAGCCTGGAGATACCATACAGACTTATCCTAGCTGTTGCTATTTTGTGGCCCGTGTGAAGGTGGAGAGCAATACAGCAAAATGTATTTGGCTGGCAATACTGATGTTTGAAATACAGTTTGCTGTTAAAGGGACAGAGTCATTGGTAGTAGTAGTAAAAGAAGTAGGCCAGCAAAGTGGTTTTTTTTCCTAAGATCAGAAAAGATGGCCTAGATCAATATGGTGCTGTGGATTGCGAGCTATCCTTGCTTCCCAAGAAGGGGCTTTTTAGAATATGATGCTGTAGTGTTACTAAAGACTTCAGGAACCCTAAGGAGGAAGGTTAGCCTGGGGCCAGTTGTGCAGGTCTGGTTTTATATGCAGATCAAATTAATCATAAATACACCTTTATTGAACTAATATTCTGTTGTTGACTGCTGTTATACAATTTTAAAGGATGGACTTGTTTCTAATGGTTATTAATAATGTTGTTATTCTTACTATTGTAACAGCAATAGTAGTATTAGTGTTGCTATTGCTGCTACTGAAACTAATGCTACATCATTTCTGTAGAGTGGTCAGCCTTCGAATTCCCAGAACAAAAACTTGGAAAATGTGCAGAGAATATTGTGAAAAGTGCTGGAATTCATGTGTGATATCTGAAAGAATGACATAGAATAAAATGAATGCAGCAAATTTAGTAGATTTTGGTTTATTTTAAATAGTTACGTGGGACATACCTAAGGCAGATCGGAGCAAATGTTTTTTCTTGACTTGAATAGGCTTCCAGTCAGTGTTCCTTTCCTCCAAAGAATGAACTCTCAACACTCAGAAAAGATTTAATAGCAGATAATTGTAGTACTAATCATCAAAGTTGTCCTTTTATAAATGTACAAAAAGCAAAATATAGCCATTCATCCATTATGCAGTATATTTTTGTGCGCTCAAATAGACTAAAATTTTTAAAGTAAACTGTATTATGTGGTACATTTCATCTGTCTACCTCTACATTTTGTGCCCACCATTTATAAACTATTTCACATAACATAGGGCTTTTAAAAAACTTGTTAACATAGAAGCTGATCCTTCTCAGCTTAAATCAAAATAATTCAATTCAGTGACTTAAAGATTTTATTCTGAGGTCTTAGTTCACAATCCCAAGGCAGATACTGTAGCTCCCTTTAGATTTGACTCTGTACTGTCAATGTTAAGAGTAGCTTTGTTACTTACTTCAGTATGCCAAACTACATTAAGAGTTGTTATGAATTGAAAAGATCTTACAAAGAAAATGTAGTATTTCCATTTATATTTCTATAGCCTTTGTTTTATAGCTTTTCCAGCTTTTAATTCTTGGTTTTATTCTTTACAGAAGAAGAAACACCTGAAAGTGGAAATCCAGGATGTTCAAGTAAATGACTTCTTGCATCTGCTTTTGTTGTCTTATGTTCCTATATTAACTGAATGCATATCTCAAAGCCTGACTTTTCCTATTCTATAAATCTCTTCCTCTGAAATAACTGAAACAAAAGTGATGGCGATATTTTGATATCTTTATTGCCATTTATTTTAGGTATTTAATTATCCATAAGGCTTAGCTCAAAGAATTTAAAAAGTTTCCTAAGATCAAGTTTCTAAACTTTTAAAAAGCTCTCATTAAGAAACTACTTTCCATTGTTTTGTTGATTTCTTTATTGTCAGGTGCGAATTCCTTCATCTAGAAATCCCTGTTTATCAGATATGAAGCTTTAGCAGTGAGGTTATGTACATTACACTTTACGTGAGCTGAATCTCACTTGTCATTTACCCTTCACAGTAGCTGCTAAACCCACAGAACTGCACTTGAATATCTAACTGAATACCTGTAGAATAAATCATCAACTCTGTCAGCAAGGACAGCAATTTCTTAAAACAAGACAAGACTCAGGAAATGCTGACTTTATGCACTATCTTTATAATGAACTCTGACTGGCCTTGGCTGCTTGGTTAGATACATAATGTTCCACCATAGGGTCAAAGTACTGAATGGGTTGTTTTGTTCTGTGTCTTTAGGATTTTTTTCCCTTGTTGGATGCTTTAGCACCATCTCCAGGCAACTGGGTTTATTTCAACTGCCTGAACCAACTCAAAGACTTCTGGGCTTCGTTGCCAATTTCTTGTGTATTTTTGATACAATAAATTATTTGGTATTTGCATTTCCAATCTTATCATTTCCCTATTCCTTTTCCATTTATTTCTGTTTAAAAGCAGGAAATGAAGCAATAATTAACCTTTTGCTTTAGCATATCAGATACTAGTGTTGCGAAAACTTCTGAGAATTTACAGTTAAGCAATGTTATGATCCAGGATAGCCAAAACTGACAGGCAAGGCACAGTGTTGAATTCTTTTATAGGAGTAATATTTAAAGGTTAATTAGATAATTTAATTCAGTTTTCAATTGTTTGTAAGATGCTGATTACTGCATGGTAGCTAGTATTAATTATATTGATTCTGTTTAGCAATTACATGAAATTAATCTCAGTTAAAACACTATTAAAGTTTGTAACACTTGTAAAAGTGATAATCCAAGCAGGAAATACAAGATTTATAGTACTGTTCTGTTCTCCTCTCTAAGTATGTAATTCTGTGACATAATGGGCAAGATAGCATTGCCATTGGCCTCTGACATGACAAATATTTTATAAAAGAGAAAGAGCAAGCTACATTCATGGCAGGTTAAGCCAGGCATAATATCACAAACTTGGTTGTGGGCATATGGGTTTATACCAAGAGGACTTTACCCTTTTTCTTCTATAAAAGTAGATGAGGATTCCAATATGTTCAGACAGTGACCAATAACCACAGAGGAGCAATTTAGCAAATGGCTTTTCACTCAGCATCACAACAGCATCACAGAGTGAGTTGCTCAGTCTAAACAGAGGGAAAAGTAACTTTCTGTTCAGATCTAACACAATCCCTTAAAGTGCCTAATCATCACATGTTTAGTTCAAAATTATGTCTGCAGTTATAATTGGAGTGAATTGTAATCAAGGACATCATTTGGCATATATTATGCATTCCAGACACCAAAAGAAGATCTTATATCCCTGTGTTTGACACGGAGACAAAATATTTTTTTCTTTATGTTTCTGTTACCACATTCATTCCTGCTTGTAGCTTTTAAAATTACAGATTAATTGCCTCTGAAAGCAACAGGGACAGATTAAACACTTGTGAAATACATCCCTTTGAGGATGTTTTGGGGGCTTCCTTTGATAAAAAGAGAAACACCTCTGCAAATACTTCCTCCTCCCTTATTCTTGCTCATAACTGAGTGCTTTTGCCTTGTTCTGGATGCTCTTCATTTAACTAAAGTTTATCCCCATTAAAAAGAGTCTACTCCAGTAAAATCTGCTGATCTACTAAGTGAGTTAGAGCAGATCGTGCTTCAGGAGAATCTGGAGTAGAAAAGTGCTCTGTAGATTCAGGTGAAATGATATCGAGAAATGCTGCTAGTTTTACTGTTCTGTGGGGTTTTTGTGCTTATTTGCTTTCAGTCTTAAGTCATGTGACTTAGATCGAACAGCTCCTTGCATTTGAATTATGATGGAAGAATCTGAGCTGAAACAAATAATTTTATTACCAATTTCAAAGCTACCATTTGATTGGTTTAATTTAGAAGAAATAAGGTCATTTTAAAAATAGTTCCACATCTTATGTTTTCTGCCATTTTTGTCATTTACTTTAATGGGACATGATTTAAAGGCCGCATGGGTTTATATTGTCACATCTCATCAAATGCCAGTGGACCTCAAAACTTATGCTTCCCCCACAAGTTTTGTCTTATGCTTCAGAAAGTGTCCAGCTGACATGAAGACATTAGTTCTTTATCTTAAAGCTATTCTGTTGAAGGAAATAGTGGGAGGGTCCTCATGCTTCCTTTGTATGTGGTATTCATGTCAGTTACACAACACTAAGCATGTGTTGTAAGGATCTACATATGGATATCTTACCCAAGTCACAAAAGCACTTTTTTTTTTTTTTTCCTCCCAACTGCAGAAGATGCAACCAGATTTAAACACCTCAGAAAGTATGTTTACTTATATGAAGCAGAAACATCAAATGGAATCACAGGAACAGCAGATTCACGAAGTGGTTCAAAGATCACTTGCAAGGTAGGAAAAGAGGAGTAAATACAACTGATTGGGACTGTGTACTGAATAACGTGGGAGCTGACAGCTGAGAAGCATCCTTCACTGTTTTTCCAAACATATCACTCTTCTGAAAGGCTCCTGAAAACTAAGTCCTCCCTGTTCCAGACAGAAGGCACTGAGTATGGTAGAAGTCCTTCATATCACAGTGCCAGTGCATTTCAATCCTGATCTGTCTGTACTTTAACATGAAAGAGGGTGGAGACATGGTAGTTCAGTTTTCCTTAGCTCCCGGGCTGAGTCTACCAATGTTCATGAAACAATTCTAGAAGTTGAACTAAAATAGCTAATTGATGCCATGAAGACCAATTGATAGCCTGTGCATGGTAACAGTCAAGACAGGATCAGGGCTGTAGAAGTAAAAGGTCCTGTAGCCTATTACACTACCCAATATCCTTCTGTCTTGCCCAAAATTTTCCCGTCATGGGGGGGGGGGAGGTGGTTCTGAAATGGAGTAACTGGGGAAAATATTTTTTTATTTAGCACACACTGTTCTGACAGAGTCTGAACATTGATCAGTGTAATGACTCAAGTTATCATACAGTTATTCTAGTATTATAAATTTTCAGAACCTAAGTTGCTTGTTTACCATGTATATAGTATAACCATGCAAATATCTGCTTTCATATCTTCTCCCTCAAGTTACCTTAAGCTATTTAGAGTACTTTAGAATCTCCCAACAGCTGCTAGCAGGGTGATTCTGACACTTTACAAAACCCAAGGAATACCACATTTTCAAAACTGTAACTGGATGATCCTGGAAAGATGATAATGAAAAAAGAATAAACACGTCATATTTGTGTTTTCAGGTCGAACTGGAGGTACCACAGCTGTGCCGCTTCATCCTGAGGACAATGCATTGCTCCCTGAGAGAGACGTTTGGTGTTGACACTGAGGGAAGGGCCGTGCTGAAAAAGTCAAAGAACTCTGAGGACTTTGCAAGTGCCATGTCCAAGTAAGCAATATCAATTATCACCAATACTTGTAGCTTAGCATGGAATGGGCTGCAATGTTGCAGTCCACCCTGACTATATTTTCCAGGCATAGAACACATATCATGATAACATGGTAGATTTATAAGCTATTCCCACAGCAAAACTCTCCCTGATACAATTTAGGGCTAACTTGGCACAGTTCTCAATTGCAAGTAGAGAAGGGTTTTTTCCATCCAGAATTTTCTCCTGCAATGTTTTAGTCCTTTATATAATCTACATCAGGAAACTGTTGGGTAGTCCCCTAAAGGAGTATTGCAAGTTCCTTCTTGTAAGCAAATTCTCAAATGGCTGTGTGTAGCCATTTTAAGATCATTTCCCTTTGCTGACATGGTACAAAGACTGTGCAATAGAAAGGCATTTTAGTCTGAAGTCCAGTTTTCCCGTCCCAATCTTTAATGACCTATGCAACTTATCTTTTCCATGCTTATCTGCTTTCGCAACTTATTGCTACTACTCCCTCCATCCAACTAGTCTCTAGTGCTTGTCAGTGCATATTTTACTCAAGCACCTTCATGCTTGTTTCAGTGCCTCAGTATTCACTCCATCTTGTTTCACAAGCCATAGATCTCAAAACAACTTGAGACAGTGTTAAAACATGTTTTTCATCTAACTATCAAGGCTTTATTTAAAGACTGCAACTAAGTAGAGAATCCTTCCCATCATTTTGTAGCCCACTGCAGTAGTTAATAATTACCTCATTCTGAAAACTTACTAATCTCCTCTGAATTTGTGCACTTCCAACTTCCAGTCTTTGCTCTTGATATTTGCTTGTCCTTAGATGACGTAGTAGCTGGTATCAGAATGTCCTTGGTTAGAATTTTCCTGCTTTAATAGTAAAACCCTTTAATAGTGACAAGAGTGTATAGTAAATAATGACAGACCAAGATAAACATGATGGTTTAACTATAGCCCAGCAATTTATTGATAGCATGTTCTTCGCTGGGTGGCTTTAACATGGTTTCATACTAATGCTGAGGGTTTTTTGTGCAGGCATGAACTAAAATTCAGCATTCAGGATGGAACAAAAGTCAAACTGTATCCAGAGAAGGATGAACCTCTGAATGTGCTGAATCTCAAGAGAGGAATCATCTCAGCTCTACTTGTGCCAACAGAAACAGTAGAAAACATAAAAACTATTTCAATGGTAGGTGTTTTGAAAACATTCACTTTATTTCCTTAACAAATGGAAGAAACCTCACCTAGCAGAGTTACTCCTGAGCATCATTTTCAAAATACCTGGAAACTCAGTTGAGAAAGGGTGCCTTTCAGCTAGATCAGAAAATTTCTGACAGTATGAATAAAGACACTGATTTCTTTTTTCTTTCTAGGATACTGTATATGGAAAGTGTGACAGTGAAGTTGAATTCAAATCTAGAAAAGGAAATGTTGCAGAAGATATTTCAATTAACAGGGACCTGAAAGCCTGTGACAACTTTAGTCCCATCAGAGATTATGTCAGCCCTATTGCCATTGTAAAGGGACTAGTAAGTATACCATTAAAAAATACATAAAATATTCTTTGCTACATCACTTAAAATGAGAAACAGCCACTGCAACAACTAAATTCTGTATTTATCTTCTTAAAGCTTAAATAGGTTATCTACACCCTTGCATTATATCAGGCTGTAGTTTTGTTGGCAATCAGAGAAAAACAGATGCAGAGGAAGAGTTTAATTACCTACTTTCATGTTCTTCTCCTTATTTTTTTAAAGGAGAGCTTTTCATGGGTGGAGTTAGTACTGTTCACTACATAATAACCTATCAGATTCTATCCAAATTTTCAGTTTTATGAGTCACAAGTTTCAGCATTTAAATTTCATGTGAAACATGGAGTCTACCGTAACACTGATGTGTATATGATACGATGGTTTGGCATGCTGTTCAGGCTACCTGTTAATCCACAATGATCAAATGCAGTTGCTTGCATGAATGTTGGCAGATTTCTTCCTGTTATCATGGTACCTGTCCTTTTGAGTATTTTGCTTCAATAAAAATGTTAGGATTTCATATCATGCTAAAAACATTTTCCGATTTCTGCCACTTCTACAGCCTGTAGAAATCTCTAAAATTTGTATAGTAAGAGTGAAATAAAAGGAGCATTACAAGGGGCCTGATCTACTGTAAAAATTACAAACCAGTTCTATGAAGGAGTCTTTTGTTGTAGGCAGCAGGGGATCAGTCATGAAGTAACTACTAAACCAAACACCTCAATAAGGCCTAAGGGAAAATTTCAGGGGGATTTTTGCCTGTGAAGAGACCCAAGTAGTCTCTTCAAGTCAAGATTGATACTGGCACAATTTTTTCTTTGTGTGAGAATGATTCCAGTTATACACCTTTGTTTCCAATATTCTGTAACGGTTAATATCACAGTAAAACTGCAGCAGCCTTTAAAACTGTTTCCTTTACTAGTCAGTAAAACAACTGCCAAACTATTTTACAGAACATCCCGTTATCTACCCTTCTAAGGAGCACTCAGTTCTGTCATTACAATATTGATGCAAAGAAAAGGCATATAAGAGATGCTGTCTGCAGTGAAAAGCACCTGTTTCTGCCTTCCTCATACAAGTAGGTTGCTCACTATTTATCATTAATCTTTATTTATAAATATTCATTTCAAATTGTGATGTATCGCATTCTGCCCTGACTTCATCCCCAAATATGCATCTTGTTTTCAAGAAGGCAGGAAGCATGGCAACACTGCTCAAAGGTACCTGGACTCAACTAAAGCATTGCATTTTTCTTTCTTTGCTAGAAATCGCTATGGTGTGATGACAGAGGTCAACCAGACACTGAAGCTTGAAGATACCCCAAAGATCAATAACAAAAATTTTGATGGAGGTATAGTTACAGTTCTCAATAAAACAAATACATGGACAAAATATAAATACAGGTTAAATACAGGGACAATTGTTTTTAAACATTGGATTAATTAAAAGATTAATAATGCTGCTGAAGGGACCAAAACAATTCATAATTTTAAATGAAGTTTGATCAATTTAGTCTGGAATAAGGTTGGGATATAAAATAGGCAAACCTAAAAAATGTTAAAACACTGTAATCTTTAATCTTTGTGTTTTCATTTTAATTTTGAAACTATTCTTTATAATTAAAATTTTATAATTTGCTTGGAAAGTAGTTTTATTGGAAATTAGTTTATTGAACCGTTTTAGCTAACCGTAATTTCTTATGCAACTTTTGGCTTCATATGCCAAATACAAACAGTCCATGATTACTATATATTTGGTTTTGAAACACACTTTTTTTGACAGGCAGTTGTCATTCCTAGTCATAACATGTTTCTCCTAAGATTTACTCATTGTAAGTTGGAAAAGGAAACTATGCTAAAATAAAAGGTGTTAAGGAATCATCTTCATCATTTTTTTAAAATTATGCAAATATGTATTATTCAACTTTTGGGAGTATTACACTTAATTTCTACTACATTATTTTTAGAAACTGTTCAGCTGTTAAACTTCATATAAAATGTCTACATATTTTATCATATAAAATAATCTACAGAGTTTGTATTTATACCAAATGTATGACAGAAGATAAAAAAGAACATAGCTCCTTGATAAAGACATAAACAATGCAATTGTTTTAATTGCTAGATGAATTGGAGGAGAAGGGACTTGCACTGGAAAGTACAGATGCCAAATTTCCCAGGCAGGGGGATGTTGTTCTGAAAATCCTTCAAGAACTGCAGAAACTTACAGCCTCCCAGCAGAACCAGCAGAGAGCAAGACTCTTTTACAAATTTGTTTCTGGGCTTAGAAGTTTACATAACTCCACTCTTGGCTCTCTTGTACCCAAGATGATGGAAACTTCAAGGTATGTTACAACAGTTCATTGTGCAAGTACACATCATGTCAATGTCACAAGAAGTCCATTCTAAAGCTGATGATTTGCTGCAAGTGGTTTTAACTTAGAGGTTAATTAGATGTAAAGAGTGTCTTTCAGAAAGATGAGTATTGTCGGAATTATCTAGAGATAATTCTCTAGGAAGAGTAAAACCTGTGGATTTCACATTTTGCCATCAGAAAAGCTCAGTTGTTAATTGGAACTTGAATATTAAATATATGAGAACAGTATAACAATTCAAATAGATCTGAAAGTTCTAGTCTTCTATGAAGAACTAATACTGTTTTGATCATTCCCTAACAAATCTTCCAAACTTATTGGAGAAACTGAGCTTAAGTGGGAGTATTATACAGCCGGTACAGACTTTTTCTCCTCACCACCATCCCAAGTGTGTATGTCAGACACCATCCTGTGGATATGTTGTTATAGCCAAATATCTTTCATGCAGTTTTGCTCAAGGACAATAATTAATTCTAAACTCCCAAGTCTGACTTACAGTAAAGAACATGGTTTTGAAAGTGAAATTTTTGGAGACATGTAAGGGCATGATTCTTTGGTCTGACCCTCCCCTCCACTCTGAATCCTTATTCTTCTGTCCTAGCTGGACTTGAGTCAATGTACACATACTTTATGTTGAGGGACTAGAGCCTCCATCTGGTTCAATGTATTGTATTAGAATACTTAAAATTGTGGGAAAGTCTGTTGTTGAGAAAAAAAGATATGTCTGTGTAATGATAGTATCGTTAATACTTTCTTGTTCATAGCTAAACATGTTGTTAGTATAATTTCTAAAACTAAGAAGCTTCTTTTTCATAAACAATTGTGTGATTTGCTTCCAGTCACACATAAATGTATGTAATTTATATTAAAACACCTTAACAAACCTATCAAATGTTTATTTCAATTGTGCAACATGCAGTGATAACTGCAAACAGGGATTTAGTTAATCAAAGTCATCTTTTTTCCTTTCAGTTCCATCACAGTTCAGGCCCTGGCTCAGTGCGGGACTCCAGAGTGCTATGGTGCAGTCCTTCAAATACTGAGAACTGGAAACGTGAATCCGCTTGTGGTAGACCTGGTCACATATACCCTGGGACTATTGCCTTCTCCAACTTCAGAAAGAATACGGGAAATTCTTAACATGGCCCAGTATCAACCAAGTAGAGCTTCTTTTTATGGCTTGAGTAATTCTGTTACTAAGTAAGTAATGACAGCATGTAATTGTACAAAATTACCTTCAGAAAACATTACAACGCTTAGAGTAAACCATAAGAGCAGTCAGTTTTTGAGGATTTTTTGTTATTCTCATGAATTCGCTCTTTGGGAATAAAACATAAATAGACATTTCTCATTTTCTCCTTTTGTTTCTAATGTGTTTATTTCTTTAGGTTCTACAATGAGAAGAGGACTGTAACAGAGGAAATAACAGATGTTGCAGACTTCATGGTATCACTACTTGGTACTGATTGTTCTGGGGAAGATGAACTCACATACCTCACACTTCGGGTATTTTTATTTCCTTCTTTCCTTATGCAAGCTATTATTTTAAATCATAGTACACGTATTACTCAACTTCTTTTGGTGGAGAAAAAATTGTTTATCATTTTTCTGTGTTTTCATCACTGACAGGCTATTGGAAACATGGGTGCAGTAATGGAGAAAGCTAAACCCAACCTGAAAACTTTTCTGAAGACATGTATAAGAAATGAAGCTGCATCACTTTCAGTTCAGAAAGCAGCCATCCAGGCATTCAGGAAAATGGCTATTACCGAAGAGGTAAATTGGATCACAAGAATTAGCTTAAACTGTCCTCAGTTCACCTTGACTGTTCACAGAAGTTATTGAATATGCACAAGCGTTGCCATTATTTCATAGCTTTGCTATCTTCCTTTTAGCTGTCTCCAGCTTTTGTAGAACTCTCTTAGTTTCCACACACATATCTGAGAAGTTCTGCAGGCTTCTGACTTGGTGGGTGTTGCTCCTTTGAGATGCAGTTGTTTGTATAGGTAGTCTCTGTTTCAATAGGAAGTTTAGATCTGTTCCTATTAGAGTGTCTTAAATGGAGTTTTACTTACTTAAAGGCAGTTTTAATGAACTAAGTACTCCAGATTTAAATGGATTTAACAAAGAAAAAATCATGTCTCTATTTTATATCCCCATTTTGTTGTCATTGTTATTAATAGTACTGGTTAGATTTATATTTACACTACAGTGACATTAAAGCACCTTCTACAGAATTGGCGTCATTAGCACTTCAGTTTAATATAGAGAAATTTTTTCAATATCAACAAGTTTCTGCTCTAAACACACGATTGTTTCCAGAGAAGACTTACTGAGTTTGGGAGTCTGGAAACACCTGGTGTTCACACCCTCAGATTCAGTTTAATGTAAAGCATTTAATTTCTTTTTATTATTATTTATTTTCAAACTAAGTTTTTAATTTTTCTTCAGCAAAAGATTTTGATTGCCTTCTTTTCCTAAACTGAATGACTTTTTTTCCAAAAATTGACAATTTGCTGCAGACCAGTACATTTCTGATTCCCAACAACCAAGTTCAGTGTTCTGAACAAAAAAGTAACCTGCGAGATATAGGATAAGAAAATCAGTTTTAATAAAAACAAAATTTATATGACATTTTCTATCAAAAGAAGTTTTATCAAAACAGTTTCAATGAAGTATTTTTGGTCATCTCTAGAAATAAAGTATAGAAACAGTTAGGCAATCCAGAAAAAATTACATCCTGGAAATTATTTCACCCTATATATTCCCAAAAGAGTTTAGCAGTATCATCTACTAGTCAGCCCACCAGTGCAAACCTTTCTCTATTTATTTAGGACCGTTCAGCACTTCTGAAAGCATTCCAAGAAGGGGATGCACCTACAGACAAACGTCTAGCAGCCTATCTTATACTGATGAAAAACCCTTCCCCAAGTGATCTCACAAAGATTTTGAGAGTGCTCACAAAGGAGAAGAACGAGCAAGTGAAAAGCTTTATTGCCTCACACATTGCCAACATCCTAGACTCTGAAGAAGTAGGCATTGAAGAGTAAGTAAAACTTGATTGTATACTGGTCTCCTAGGAAGAACAAAGTTCTGACCGTAATTGCAGTACTAGTTATTTAACAGTGCATATTCTGATTGTTTATTTGTTTGCTTTCTTTGTTTGAACAAGCACATCAGCTGAGTAAATCTATGGCTTTGTCAGAGCAGTGCCAGCTTACAGTCTTTCCCTTAAGTCTTTATTTTACTGTTAATACATGCAGAAAGCTAGCCGTTTACAATCCCCTCAGTTGTATGAATGTCTGCAAGTGTCACAAGAAATCCCTCAACTCAGACTAAATGAGGTTTTGGAATTTATACTATTTATACTGTACAAATATATATTATATTTGTATTGCTATCCTCTTTCCTAGTCTAAAAAGCCAAGTTGAAGAAGCTCTGAAAGGAAACCAGATTCCAACAGCCAAAGATTTCAGAAAATTCTCACAAAACTATCAGATTTCCAAAAGAGTTTCTGTACCTGGAGTTGATCCCATCTCTGCAAAAGTAGAGGGGAATGTGGTATTTGATCCAAACAGCTACCTTCCTAAAGAGACTATGCTAAAAACCACCCTGAATGTGTATGGATTTGGCCCAACTGATATCTTTGAGGTACAATTCTCCAAAACTTCTGCGAGTATTCCACTGCTTGCTTTCTCGCTCCTGTTTTCTTGTAACAACATTCTCTGAATAATGTATTGTTTTTACAAGGTTTGGGAGAAATCTAAAGATGACTATGCTTACAAGGGGACTTTTATTTAATCTCAGTGGGCTTTAGAGCAAGCCATCCGTTTTATGACGTCACTTGCCACTGACTGGATGGAGGACCCTGTTGGAGTTATTAAAGGCCTCAGCTAGGGTAAAATGAACCCATCTGTAACAAATTGACTTCATGCTAATGAATCATTACTGGCACACTGAAGTACTCATAGTAGGTTTTAAGTGAGACACAGCCTATGTTTAAGTTTTTTGTTGGGCCTCACCACAATTAGTTGTAAGACCTGGTATTCCGTATCTTCCCTTAAAAATCATAGACTCGTAGGATACACTTTAAATGAATTGTTTGTTCCCCAGAAAGTCTGTTTGTTGCAAAGCTCCAAAGTAGGTAAAGTGTCTCAGTTATTGCATTGTCCTGTCTTTTTCAGCTTGGCTTGGACGGAAAGGGGTTTGAACCAACACTGGAAGCTTTGTTTGGAGAGAAGGGATTTTTCCCAGACACTGCAAGCAAGGCCTTGTACTGGGTTGATGGCAAAGTGCCAGAGCAGGTTTCCAAGGTGCTTTTTGACTATTTTGGTTACTCCCAGGATGGCAAGCAAGATCAGGTACAGCTTGAAAACATCCTCTGCACAACATGGCATTCCTATCTTTACACAATAATTACAGCATTTCCCTCTTTATTGGTTATGAGCCTTCTCCTTATCAGCTAAACTAGAAACCCTTAATGCTAGTTAACAATGTTTTTTTCTTAACTGTATGCGGGAGGGGCCTTTGTCTGGAAACAAATCTCTAAGAAGTGCACGTGCAGATTAGCCGACATGCATTAAGTAACTGTTCTAGATACAAGGTCTTACAGGTTTCTCATAAATATGTTTTACTACTTTATGATTGAATTTTCAGGATGTCATGAAAGGAATAATGCTTAACCTTGAAAATTTGATAAAACAATTGGGCAACAAGGAAGCTCCTGAAGGAAGAGCATATCTGAGAATCCTGGGAGAAGAACTTGGATACCTGAAACTCAATGATTTCAAATTGCTGGGGAGCATGGTTTTAAAGAGTGTTAAAACTCTTCAGACTATTCCTGAAATGGTATGTTTCTGAGGCACCAATGTATTTTAGTAATTTGGGGTTTTTTCTACAAGATTTTTTTAAGATTTAGGTTGTGTTTATCTATTATGTAAAGAACGGGTATTTGATATCAGCATGAAAATAAAATTAGCTAAAATAAAATATCCAGGTTTAGTCTGAAGGACTCTGAGAAGCCCATGATGAAGCCACTTCAGTAACCAAGTCCTCCTGGAAGATGGTGAGAGGAATGAAAAAGCAAAGGTTCACATCTTATTGTACGAATGAGCTATCAACTGGACAATACCCAAAATCTCAGTGTTGGCCATTATACTACTTCATTATATATACTATATAATGTTGGCATTTATACTACTGCATTTCTATTTATGAAAATATATAATAATATTAAGCAATAGTTCATCATGTTAAAAAGGAAAGAAGATATAGTACAGGTTAAGAAGGTAAAACCCTTCTTTTGTCACAGTAAAAAAACGCTTTGCCATAGACTTTGAGGAAGTTACATGTTACATGTTGTCTAAACCAACTCACCTTTGTATGTGTCTGTCAAGGTAGATGATCTATGAGTATCAAGGCAGGTGATAAAATCTAATATAAATCTAATATTTGTTTAAAGCTGAGATTTTGATAAACAGAGTTTAGTACATATTTTGAAGCAAGGAATCTGTAGAAATTAAATTCTGTACTCTATATTAATTAATTTTTGGATTATACAGCTACAGTCATCCCATGATCAACTTTAAAAGTACAAAATGTACATATTCCAAAGTGTAGATTTATTAGTGTTCATTTCCTTGTTTGATTCACAGATTGCACAAGCCATCTCAAAAGGTGTTGACAGGGATTTATTTGTCCACTACATGTTCATGGACAATGAGTTTGAGCTCCCAACTGGAGCAGGTTTGCAACTGAAGTTTGCCTTGTCTGGAATAGCAACACCCGGGGCCAAAGTAGCTGTGAAGCTTCATCAAAAAAGTGTAAGTCTCAACCGCTGTCTATATTTTGTTTCCTCCTAATAATCTACAATCTTATTTAGGGATAAAACCATAACACCAGAAAAATTTTAAATACTACAATATTCTCTTGAAATGAAAATAGAAACTTCCTTGTTAGAGGTCTCCAGTTAATTTGTGGATGACATTTACATTAAAGTAAGAAGTAATACACATAATAAATTAAGTTTGAGACACAATAAAATTTATGAATTAAAATTATTTTAATCAGTCTTTCATAAATAGTCCTTTTAACCTCTGTTTATTTCTCTCTCCTTGCTTTCAAATTATAATAGTACAAAAGCTCAAAAAAATTGTAAATTTTCTATTCAAATAATTAATAAAAGATTCTGATGTGACCAATTCAAAGTAAAAATTTTCATTTTCAGTTAAAAGAAATATTGAAAATTTAGTTAAATAAAACATTTTTTTGATCTGAATGGAAATATTTTAAAATTATAACAATTAAATATCATGTGAAACAAAATTATCTGGTTAAAATAAAAAAAATCCATTTTTTATACAGTTTTAATATCTATTTCACTCTAATTTAGTCAATATAAGGAAATTACATAAATTTCCAATAGTTTCAGTTCACCTAAAGATTGAATTTTCTACCATATGCATGATTTAAATAAAAATAAAAAATATGTCCCCAAATTTAATACTGGTTGCCTTTTAGTTACCTTTGGAATCTTTTCCAAAATTTTGCATTCTGTCCCTTCTTTCTGTAGAGGCCAAACCAAAAGCTTGAAAATAAGCTGTTTTCTGTTTAGAGAAATTAAAATCTTGGCTCTGTTTCTTCTTTGTCAAGTAGTTTGCTCATTGTTTTTGAAAATAATTTATTTTTTTTTACAATGGAAATCTGGATCTTGTTGTCAGTTTTAAAAATACATGCAAGTAGCTCCATGTACAAAATCTTTCCAAAGCATGAGTATTTTTACATTAAAGTAGATAAGGTTCCTTGGCATTATCATATTGCTGTATTTGTTAAATTACAGTTACCACTTATGTGGTCCCTCTGTTTATGTGACTTGGTAATCAAGTTCTTTTAATAACAAAATCAATTATTTAAAACCTACCTCTAGATTATCAAGAATATTACATTTGTTTTATAAAACCAGTAAGAAGTGTCTTGAGCAAATAAATACATAATTTTGTTTTTATTAAATAGATGCAAGCAGAACTCATTGCTAAACCTTCAGTAGCAATTGAATTTGTAACACACCTGGGAATAAACATGCCTGAATTTGCTAGGAGTGGTGTGGAGATGAATTCTAATATATTCCATGAGTCTGGAATTGAAGCACATGTTAGTATGAAAGCTGGACAGTTGAAATTTAGCATTCCTGCTCCAAAGAGTCCAACAAAGCTCCTCAGTATCAGGTAATGAGAACAGAATGAGAATTTTCAAGGCTCTGTTCTTCCTTTTTCTTCTTGTTTTTTATTATGACAGAATTAAGAGGCTAGGGCAGGTATGGAGAAATTTTCAGTTCAGAAAAATCCTAGACATTGTACAACTGGGATAACTTCTTTTGTAAGATAAACAAATAGCTAAGTGGTGACTGGGAGTCATGGCTTACAGATTCTTTATTTTGTCACTGTTTTCTGAAATTTTCAACAAGACTGTCATTTCTACTACTTTGGTTTCTTTCATATTAAATTATTATAATAGCAATGCCTATTTCTAGACTGAATTTAAATGAACTACTTAGATTAATTTCAGACAAGGTAAATGGCTCAACACGGAAATATAATTATCAATAATAATGCTTATAATAATAAACCATTTGATCATTTAGCCACCAAATGATATTTCATTAAGCCCCTACCTTAACAAGTGATTTTTATTCAGGAAATAACCTTGTTAATAGGACAATGTCTGAACACCTGTCCTGGGAATAAATGGCTCACTTATCTGTTCCAGCAATACGCTACATTTGGTGTCTCCAGCCAAAACTGAAGAGTTTCCACCTCTTATTGAAAACCAAGAAACCTGGACTTCTTGCAAGCCTTTCGTTGCTGGTCTAAATTTCTGCACCAAATTATTGTACACCAATGCCAGTGCCATAGAGGCAGCTCCATATTATCCCTTGACTGGAGAATCCAGGTAAGTTATATCAGCTTTAACAATGTTTATTTTGTGGTTTTGTGTTTGCCCTGTAAGAGTTTAGTATGTACAGTACCCTCTCACATAAAGTTTACCTTTCAAAATCTTTAAAAACACACTAGCAGGAGCAGCTCAGAAAGAGAGCTATTGAGAACTGTATGATTTCTTCTGTTTGTGGTCATGGAAAAATAGTTATTTACAATATATTTGTTTACTCCTTTAGATTTGAAGTTGAAATAGTGTCCACAGGTGAAGTGAAAGAATACTCTGCAAGTGCAAACTATGACCTGCAGAGAGAGGGAAATGACCTGGTAGACACCTTGAAGTTTGCTGTCCAGGCAGAAGGTAAGATTCTGAAAAACGAGTACGGTTTAGCTCAGTTTTGAACTGTGTCATTTTATGGACAAAATATTTATATGAGTAAATTATAATAGAATTCTTTACAGTAGAAAATAGAACGCCATTTTCACAACCAAACAGGCCAACACTTTAACTTTCATATATGCAATCCCAGTGCAAGATTTTCATGATCAGAGGCTGATTTTGTATCCCAGGAATGCTTCCCCCCAGTTTAAATAAAAGTATGGCGTTGGTGAATGGAAGCAAGGAAGAGGAGAAGTTAATGGGTTCTGTATAAGCAAGCGAAAAATGCCATTTCCAATTAAAAATTTTTCGAAAGGAGAATCTGTGGGTTGACAAGTTTATGTAACACATGTAGTGACGGTATTAGTGGATCAGCTCATGGTGTGTCTAGAAGATGAGAAAAAAAAAGGATTACACAGTTTCTCATTCAGGCTCGTCAAAGGTTGCATTAGATCTTCAGGGTGATATAATTTCCAGTTGATCCTTTTTTATTCTCATTTTAAGAAAAGTCCAAACACATTCCATAGTTACAAATAACCAAAGTACCTTACGTTTTCCAGGTGTAAAGCAGCATGAGGCCACACTGACCTTCAGGTACAATAGAGACAAAAAGATTTTGTCCAGTGATGTCCACATTCCAGATGTTGATGTTGACTTTGGTACAAACTTCAGAATTACTGATGAATCCATTCCTGGGAAGAAAGCATATACGTTTGGCTTAGACCTTAACAACAAGAAGATTTCCGAAGTTACTCTTACTGGCCAGATAAGGTAACTCAGAAAACCACTTAGACTTCTACAGATACCTTTGAATAAGATAGCTGAAGATTTTATTGAAGGTAGAAAAATTTAGGAAATCTTATCCCATTTTGGAGAAATTGCTTATGAGACATATAAACTTGTCATTCAAACTCTTTAAAAACCCTTCAAGTATTTTATTTGTAATCCATCATGTATACATCAAATAAATAAATCTAATGCACCAACTGATCTTTCCTACTATATGTATATATATAACTTGTATTGCAAGTTCCTTGAGCTAGTTCTTCCATGTTCGCACACACATGACTAAAGGAATGACATTGTACTGGTGTTATTGCAGGTGTGCTAATCCAAGGATATAAACAAATCAAGGTTTGTTCAGAGAGGTATTATCTTTTACTGGATGTGTTTGGCTCTAAAAACGTTATTACATCTCCCCATGAAGAAATCTAATTCCACTCAATAAGTAACAAAACCAAAAATAACTGAGAGCTTCCTGTAAAAATTCCCACGCTTCACGATGAGAATATTTCCGGGAACATCTACAGGGGAGCTAACAAAAATGTTCAGCCTGCCAGGGTTTCTAAAATTGTCTGCCTCACAAGCCCATAGTGAAATGAGCTGATCGCATTCTTTAATAAACCTCAATCTTCCATGGAATTCTGTGATCTTGATGGTGCCCCAGGGAGTCTTTGTCTTTGCTGTTCATGCAGAATTGCCTCTGATATCAGTAGGAGCTTTGGACAGATGTCAGGGACCTCAATTCCCTTTCATTTGCACTAACATAATATTAGAAGTTTTCTCAAGTCAACAAAGTTACAAAGATACAAAATAAATGCGAATAAAGGAAAATGAAACCCAGTAGCATAATATATTTTGTCAAGCATTTTGTTTCTGTGTGATTCATGGCTACAGTCTGAATCCTTAGTAGAGAATTCAGCTTGAGTAAGAAGTTCAAAATTTGGTTCAGGTACAACTTTATCAAGACAGGCTCATATTTCAATCCATTTCAGTATTTTGAAATTAATATGGAATTATTGTTGTGTGTATCTGCACAGTAACATTGTAATAATTTATCATAAATTTCCCATAATAACTAGCAGAAGCTGAAAACATTGATTGAATTGGAACAGAGTTTACAAGTTTGATCAGTCAATTTTTTTATAACCCATATTATGCCTTTACTATGGATTTAAATGCTGGAATTGCTCCTGAAACGTAAGTGAGAAGTTAGAGTAAAATGCTTTATATTTATATAAAAAGAAAAATTTATGTTTTGCTTTCACAGTTATGCTGGAATGGAAGAGGCAATGTTAAGAGGCACAATTTCTATTCCTCGCCTGAAAACTGAACTTAGAACTGAAGCCCTGGTTAATTATTCACCAACCAAAGGATATCTTCAGATAAGCTCAGCTGCAACAACTCATGGAAACTCCATTTCAGAAAGAGTTCTTCTCAGATATGGTAGGGGAAAAAATATGATCCATGTTGTACAACCTATAAATTTAAACATCTTGTTACATTAGTTTATAGTATATCCTTAAATATGATAGGGATATTACTAAACTTACCCTTTTCTTTTAAATTAATGATTTTCAGATTCTGAGAAAGTTGAACTTGAGTGGAATTCAGGTGCCAGTGCTGCTGTGAAAAAAATGTCTTCTGGCTTCCCAGTTGACTTTTCAGACTACCCAAAAGCTTTAGAGAAGCATGCCAACGAACTGCTGGATCGGAAAGTGGCTCATACAGATATGACACTGCGGCATATTGTGTTACAGTTTATCGTGGTATGTTTCAACCTACAGTAGATGTTACAGCTTGACCACATAGCCCTGGCGAATTCTTGCCTCCCTCATGGAAGCCAGAATCATAACTACTTGTAAAAGCACTCATCAGACTGAATAAGATGTGTATTTCCAACTTTGATCAAACCAGTCACTTCATCAGATGCCTAGGGCTTAGTATATGGATAGTTGAAATAGCTCTCAGATAACTTCCTAGGAAGTCCTAAACTTGTTATTCACTTTGAAAACCTCGTCTCCTCATTGCAGGCAACCAACACCTGGCTGCAAAAGGCATCAAAAGATGTACCCTATGCCCAGACTCTGCAAGACAAACTAAGTGGACTGCAGGAACTGAACATTCAGAAAATTAACCTGCCTGTAATTACCATTCCAGAAGAATTTTTCCTGAAAAGGTAGGGAGAGAAATTAGGATAGTCACACAGGAAATGGAAAATAAATATTTATTCATATTTTTGTGTTATTTTATTTTACATCATTTTATAAATAGCATGGAATTGCTGTAAACATTAGCATAAAATTGGAATCATAACAATTTTAAGATCATTGAGATGAAATTATGTGGAGGAAATGATGCATGTCTTTAATACAGATTTGACTTTACAGCAGTCACTCCTGCAGTATATGAATATATCCTGAAGTATTGTGTTATATAGTAATGAGAACTGAACAAAACCACAGTGTTCAACAATCTTTACTCTAAGCCACAGAACTAGTGAAGCCAAGTTTCCCATCAGTTTGTGTCCTGCATTCCTACAGACCCTTTGTCTTTGGCCATAAACCTAATATCTCTACTTTTTCCTGTGCAGTCCTATTGGACAGTTCTTCTTCCCATTCCCCTACACATACTGGTTGAACTCCACCAGTATAGTACCCTGACCTCTTCCCATGTCTGACTCCATCTGTCACTTGCTCAAAGGCAACACATGCCATGGTTGTGCACATATGGACTGGATGCTTGCACTAGTTCAGGCCATCTCCTCCACTTAATAGAGAGTTTCACAGAACTTTCGTGAATCTAATTGCCCCTGAGGCTTTTGCCCTTTTGTCACATTAGATAGAAATCATTCAATATGCTAAAAATTTCTAAGAAGTAGGGTTTGACAAACAAAAAGAGAGACTGGAAGGCAGTATGTCTCTTCTGTTTCTAGGAAATTAGACTGTAAGTCAGCCAGAGTGGATCTAGACTTTAAAATGCTCATGCACATGCCACAATTTGCTCTCATTACATTATGTTCCTAGCACATACTGTTCTTGCCATTCAGTGTTAATATCACATTGTTTCTCTGCCTCTGCATAAGAATACAAGGAACAGCACTGATTGATAGTATATTCAGAATACACCCACAGCTACTACTGTGATAAATAGAAACATGTCTGTATGGTTTTCCCATGAGCTAGGGAAATATTGATGACTGTAAATGTAAAGGACAACAGAAGTTAGTGTAAAATTGGATTACAAAACCAGATGGAAAACAGTCTTGCATTTTATCTCTTGGCACTGTTTTTCCATGTACTATCTTTCACTGTGGTAAAATGAAACTGTATGTTAATGACATATATCTTTTGTTGCTTCCATTGTGTTCCTAAGCTACATATAAGGAAAAACCTGTTTTTTCTCCTGGATTCTTATCAGCAGTGCACATTATAATAATAATAATAGGAATTTCTACTGCTCTGTGATGTTGCTTTTTTAACCACTTGGTGTAAAGGAACAAATTTCAAAAATGTTTCCTTAATTTTCATTTTAGAGTAGCTCTAAGTGTAAAAAAGAAGATTTTGTAATATAAAAGACCAGTTAGGCAAACAAGAAAAGTATCTTTGCCAGCTTATTGTTCATGCACAAATTAAGGCCGTTTCCTCCTCTTTTGCCTTTTTGTTATTACACTTTTTCCCCACAAGCTTTTCAGCTGATGATCCATTTTTTCCAGTCCTAACTCCTGGTCAAATGGTTAGATTTTTATTTATCTTTTATTCAGAATAAATGAATGCTGAATATTTGGATGAAACTTTTGACATGCTTATCATTAGAAGGATAAATTCTTTATAATTTATTTTCTTACAACTTCTAATACTAATAAGATGTTTTGTGCATTTCTGTAAGAATACATCACTTTTTTAAGGACATAATCACCTTTCTCTGGTACTCAGCATGCCACATTGCAGAAGTGTGGCAGGTTTTTTTGGAGATATTTTTGCCTATGTATCAGCTATTTCCATTCATATTCCTTCATTTTGAGGATCATTTTCATGCCAATACATCTCTTTATTAATGTTCATAAAGCCCATTTGGATTCTCAGAGCAGAAAATCAAATACAAGATTCATAACTTTTCTATGTTTAGCCCCTTGAATGACACTCTCCACCTGTGAGCTAAAGTTAGTTAAGCTCTGAACAAATCGTGAACCTTTGTATTCTAATGCAAGGTCTTACAGAAATAATGTGTTTCTGGGCTACTTGACCTATGATTCTCCCTGATTATGGAATAAAAGGAAAAAACATTGACAGAAATCACTGATATCAAAAGTGCTTTCAATAAATTCTGATAGATAAGTGCTTAAAAAATGTTGATAATAATACACGATCATTAGATTTCTGTCTAAACCTAAAGTGAGGACATTGATATAGGCATGTAAGTAAGCTCAGTACCATGGGAGTAGTAGGAATCATAGAAATTTCTATATATGTTTTGTGGACTTAGAGTTTCTAATAGAATAACTTTTATTTTCTAGTGAAGGCCGGATCAGATACAACCTAAATAAAAACAGTTTTCTAATTAATATCCCGTTGCCATTTGGTGGAAGATCATCCCATGACATAAGGGTGCCACAGACTGTTAAAACACCTCCTCTGGTAATGGAGTCAATGGGAATAAGTGTGCCATCTCAGGAGTACAGAATTCCAACATTTACTGTTCCAGAATCCTATCCTCTTCGTGTGCCTCTACTTGGCACTTTAGAGGTCTCTGCTAATGTGTACAGCAACTACTACAACTGGACAGCAGCGTACACTTTGGCTAATAGCACCACAGAGAAAGCATCCAGCATAAGAACTACTTATACCACAAATGCTGATTCAGTTTTTGAGCTACTTTCCTACAGTGTGAAAGGTAAGAATGTGTGCTAATACTGCAACATTGGCAAAACTATTTTAATGTCTTTATTTTCCATGTGTCAGGTACAGCACATTCATTTTCCTGCCGCTTATTTAAAGAAAGGTGTTGTATAATCTCAAATAACTTTCTCTTTGTTTTTAAAGATATTATGTGAGTCTGTATATTCAGGCACTAAAGGTTAAGTCAGTTTAATTCAATAAAGACTTTTAAGGTCCATATTTTCCTAGATATTTCCTTCTGAAGAAAAAGTCCTTCAAAACTGAAGGCATGATTCTACAGTTGAGTATCTGACAAGTGTTTTCAAAATCAGGTCTACGGGTGTATGTGTAGGTATGCCCACAGTTTATTTCTCGCTCTGTTTTTATATATATATTTAAATATATAATGACTACATAGCAGTTATTCTGGACTCAGACTGGATAGGTCTTAAGATTGGTATTTTCAAATTAGTGCCTTTAAAATTGCGGCATGAGTTCTCAAATTACAAAAGGACGAGCTAACTTTAGTCTTTTCTAAACTCCCCACCATAAATGAAGCATGATAAAGAAGATATAAAAACCCAGCAATATTAGATATGGGTTATTCTTGAAAGCATATCTTCTTAATTTAAGTTTAAATAATGACATAACTTCCTGTAGTTTCACAGATTCATATTTAGTAATGTAGAGATTTAATTTATTCATACCTTAAGACTTTAGCTCGAAATATCAAAATAACAATTTTTACAGAAATATTCAAGATTAACCAAAACACTTTTACCTTTATAAGCAAAATGGTATAATAAAAGTAATTACAATTCAAGCAGTAATATAAAAGCTTAGTGATATCAGACAAAGCCTTAACAACAAAAACATATATGTCACATCATTATCTTTTGTTTCCTTTTTCCTGCTTCAGGTTCTGGAGAAGCATCATATAATAGAAATGGATTCACCTGCACGTATGAAAATCACCTGAAGCACAGACTCTTAACATCAGTTTTTAAGTTGGCCAGGACAAAGAGTTATGAACTCGGTCCAGTTGCAAACTACACCATGTCACTTACGGCATCCAGTACTCTGGGTCCTCAGCTTTCATTTTCTGGTGATATTGTTTCTGAAAAGACAAATAATGTGAATATCAATAACATCAAGATGGAAGGGCAGCTGGAAGTGGCTTCTATCTTTGCAAGAGGCATTTACACTCTGTCAAGCTCATACAATGAAAAGAGACGGGTTTTAGAAGGAAAATCAAATGTGAAGTTGGATTCTTCTTACCTTCAGGCTACCAATCAGATATCTGGCAGATATAGTGATGATTTATTTTCCATTACTTCAGTTTCTGATGTACAAGGCGGACTATTAAAGAACACAGCTTCACTGAAATATGAAAACAGCCAGCTGAAAATGACATCTGAAACAAATGGGAGGTATCGACATATTGTAGGTGTCAATAAGCTTGAATTAATTTTGTCAAACAAGATGGCAGCGCTTCGATCTGAGTACCAAGCCACTTACAAGCAAACCCAGTATTACGCCTTGCTTGCAGGTTCTCTCAATTCTCAGGATCTTGTTTTCAACACTGATATCTCTGTGACCGATCAAAGGAATCGGGCTGCACATAAATCATCACTCAGTGTAAATCAGTATGGTCTAGCCAGCAGCGCAACCACAAATGTGCAGTTTAGCCCATTGACAATGCAGAGCGAAATGAATGCCAAACTTGATACTGCTGGAGGCTCCATGTCCCTGTCTTCTTCTGGGCGCTATGGTAAAAACAATGCAAAATTCAATCTGGGTGGAAGGGTGAGCCTAACGGAAATAACGCTGGGAAGTGAATATCAGAGTACAGTTCTGGGTATAGACAGCAAACACGTTTTAAATTTCAGAGTTAATAGAGAAGGACTAAAGTTTTCAAATAATTTGCAAGGATCATTCAAAGAGATTAAGTTGGAATACACAAACGACTTGAATATTCCTGGATTATCCTTAACATTTGCTACAAAGTTAGACAACAGCTTCAGCTTTGACAAGTTCCACAAGCATGTTTTTGACCTACAACTGCAGCCTACCTCACTTACAGCTAAACTGAGCAATAATATTAAATATACTAAAACAGAAGTTTCCAACAAAGCCGAATTGATTCTCAAGCCTCTGAAGCTGAACTTGGGTGGCAATGTCAGAGGAGCCTATGGAGCAGACGAAATAAGGCATACCTACACATTTACATATGCTGATCTAGCTGCAAACTTTAAAACAGATACAGTAGCAAATGTTCAAGGTGCAGCACTGAGTCACAGAGTAGATCTGAATGTGGCAGGACTTGCTTCCTCAGTTACTATGAACACAAACTGTGATTCCAAGTCTCTCCGTTTCAGCAATGCTGTGCGTTCCACTGTGGCCCCCTTTGCTGTCACTGCTGACATACATACCAATGGTAACGGGAAGCTGATTGCTATGGGTGAACATACAGGAGACCTTTACAGCAAATTCCTACTTAAAGCAGAACCTCTTGCTTTCACATTCTCCCATGATTACAGAGGATCTACCAGTCATAGCTTGAAGTCTAGAGGAAGGTATACTACCCTACTTGATAACAAAGTTCATATGCTTTTTACTCCATCAGAGCAGTCAAGTGCCTGGAAAATGAAAAGTCAGCTAAACAATAATGTATATTCACAAGATCTCAGTGCTTACAATGATGAAGAAAAGACCGGTGTTGAACTTAGTGGAAGAGCTTTAGCAGATCTCTCTGTAATGGATACATCAGTCGTGCTACCATTCACATCTGAAGAAGTTAATTTTATTGATGTATTGGGCCTCAGAGACAGTGTGTCAGAGCCCCAGGAATTCAGCATCTCTGGCTTTGTGAAGTATGACAAAAATGAAGATATGCATGTTATTAACCTACCATTCTTGGAACATTTGCCAGTTTACTTTGAACAAGTCAGAGGCACCATACTATCCACACTACAGGCCATACAAACTTATCTGAAGAACATTAACATAGAACAACATATGAGAAAATACAAGGCAGCTTTGGATAAACTCTCACAGCACATCAATGATTACATGGACAAATTAGATATGAAGGGCAGAGTTAGCAGCATGAAAAATAATTTGGTTGCTTTTACAAAGGAATACAAAATAACATCTGATGATATCCAAATTATGCTGGGAAAAGCCGTGGACAGTCTTCAAGGAATACTGTCTCAGCTGCACGACTATCTGATACAAATTGAGCAATACATCAAAGATCATTCTGAGCAGTTTGACATTAAAGCCCTTATTGCACAGTTTCTTGACCAAGTAGTTGAAACAATGACAGCTCTAGATAGCAAATATAACATAAGAATGACTGTAGTTGACATTATTCAAAAATTGCAATTTTTTTTTCACCAGTATTATCCTAGCAAAATTGGAAGCAGCACTTTGGCTTGGATTAAAAATGTAGATGATGAGTATAGGATTACAGCTAGGATAGAGGAAAACATAGAACAACTCAAGATTCAGATTCAGAATATTGATGTCAGACACATTGCAGAAAACTTGAAACAGCAGATTAAAATGTTTGATGCTAAAGAAGTTTTAGAAAAATTGAAGCATTCATTACCAATTGAAAAAATTAATGAAGTTCTTGAACAAATCAAAGACTTTATTCTAAATTGGATGGATGAATATGAAGTGTCTGAGAAGATTAATGCTTTCCAAGGTCATATGCACAAACTGATTATAAAATATGAAATTGATAAGCAGGTATATTTTTTAATGGACAGAATGATAGAACTGCTTAACCAGTACAGAATAAAAGAAACTGTCCAGAAACTGACCATCTACTTGAAAAATATTGATATAAAGTCATGCTTTGATAAAGTTGTTGCTTTTATTGATGATGCTGTCAAGAAAGTGCAAACCTTTGATTATGAGATGATGATAAAGGAAGTCAACAAGTTCCTTGACATGATTATTAAAAAGCTCAAGTCTTTTGACTATAACCAGTTTGTTGATGACACAAATAACAAAATCCGAGAAGTGACCCAGAAAATAAATGAAGAACTCAGAAATCTAGAACTTCCACAGAAAGCAGAAGCACTGAAACAGTATATGAAAGATTTTAGAGCTGTCATTTCCAAATACATGGAACAACTGAAGGACACCAAGCTTGCTGCAATAATTAACTGGTTCAAGGAGCTTATAAACTCAACAACATTTGCTAATCTGAAAGCTAAGTTAAATGAACACCTGGAAGACCTGCGAGAGAGGATTTCTGAAATGGATATTTCCCAGGAATTCCAGTGGTATCTTCAGAAGATAAGCCAATTCTACAATTCTGTTGTCCTATACATTTCTGAGCAGTGGAACAAAGTTTTCAAGAAAATCATTGCTTTGGCTGAAGAGTATGATCTAAAAAAATGGGTTGAAAATTTAAATCAGGTTGTTGAAACAGGATTTAAAGTCCCTGAAATCAGAACTGTTATAGTCACTATACCTGCCTTTGAGGTTAGTCTCCGAAGTCTTCGGGAAGCAACATTTCAAACACCAGAGTTCATTGTTCCACTGACTGATCTGCATATTCCCTCCTATGAGATAAATATTAATAGACTAAAGGACATGAAAATCCCAATGAAATTTACTACCCCAGAATTTACAGTTCTAAATACCTTTAAAGTTCCTTCCTATACAATTGACTTGAATGAGATTAAACTTCAAATTGTGGGAACAATAGACAAGATCATGTCTGGTGAATTTCAGCTGCCAGCCATTGATTTGTATTTTAAGGATCTGAAGATGAGGGATATACCTTTTTCCGACATTTCTTTCCCAGAAATCCAAATGCCTCAGTTTCAAATACCAGAATTATTGGTTCCAAAGCTAAATCTAAATGAGTTCCAGATTCCTAGCATGAAGATACCAGAGTTCCAGCTTCCACGTATCCCACATACTGTGACTGTCCCTACATTTGGGAAATTGTCTGGTGCTTTCAAATTCACCTCTCCATTCTTTATACTGTCTACGCAAGCTGAGGTTCATAATACTACAACATCTGAAAACAGTCCAGAATTTGTGACCTCCCTTTCAGCTCAAACAACATCCAAATTAGACTTCCTAGTTTTTAGTGTTATTGCAGATTCACGTCTCTCAGCCCCTGAGATGAAACAGCTGAACCTTAAAAATTCCATGAAGGTAAACCACAGGTTCCTTAAAGTTGACCACACCCATGAAGTGGTATTTTTAGGGACTTCGGTAGAAGGTGAAGCTGAAACTAGAGCAAATTTATATACAACAAAAAATTCAATAGAACTACAGAATAATTTAATGGTCAAGCTGCAAAGAAAAATTTGGATGCAGAGTGGAACAGCATATTCCCACAGACTGAATATTCCACAAACCGGTTTCTCTAGCCAGGCTGATCTGGTCAATAATATGACAACAGAGGTAGAAGCAGGACACATATCATTTACCTCCACTGGCAAAGGAAACTGGAAATGGGCTTCTCCTAATTTCTCTGATGAAGGCACTCAGGATTCACATGCTACTTTCAGGGTTGAGGGCCCCATTATTACATTTTCTGCCAACAACAGAATAAATGATAAGTACCTGAAAGTCAACCAAGCCATGAGATATGAATGTGGTCTCCTAAATTATGCAAAACTTCAGATTCAGTCTGAAATTGAGTCACACCGTGTTGGACGTAGTGTTCTGAATGTAAAAGGCACAGGACAGCTTGGAGGAATGAAAGTAGAATTAACAGGCTCTCACAATGCTCGGCTCAATGGACGGATTACTGGAACTGTAAATAATGAGGTTTCCTTCTTGGCACAGCTTTTTGAGATTCGTCTATTAACAAACAATGATGGAAATGTGAAAATCAGCTTCCCGATGAAATTGACTGGCAAAATTGACTTCCTGAATAACTATGGTTTTGCACTCAGTTCCTCTGTTCAGCAGGTCAGCTGGCAAGCTACTGGCAGGTTCAATCAGTACAGATATTCCCATAATATGTCTGCTGGCAACAATCATGACAGAATTGAAGCTCATGTTGCAATGGATGGAGATGCCAACCTGGACTTCCTAAATATTCCTCTAACCATTCCTCAGCTTCAGGTTCCCTACACTGGAATCAAAACTCCTCAGCTCAAAGATTATTCACTGTGGGAACAGGTAGGTCTGAAGGATTTATTGAAGACAACAAGACAATCCTTTGATTTAAATTTGAATGCTCAGTATGAGAAAAACAAAGACATACATGTAATCCCACTTCCTTTAGCAACAGTGCATGAAGCCCTTAATAAATACATCACTTTCTTCAACAAGCATTTTGAGAGAGGAAGAAACACCGCTTTAGATTTTCTCACAAAGTCATATAATGAAGCCAAAACAAAATTTGACAAATACAAAATACAGACATCACTGAACAAACTACCACGGACCTTCAAGATTCCAGGATACACCATTCCAATTTTGAATATTGAGGTTTCTCCTTTTACTGCTGAGATGCCAGCCTTCGGTTACATGCTACCAAAAGAAATAAGCACAACGGGATTCACAGTCCCATTTGTTGGCTTTTCAGTGCCATCTTACACACTAGTCTTGCCTTCTCTGGAGCTTCCAGTCCTTCATGTCCCACAGGACCTACGTACTCTAAAGCTTCCTAAATTCAGAATCAACAACCCATCAAACCACATCTTAATTCCTGCCATGGGAAACATTACTTATGACTTCTCATTTAAATCCAGTGTGATCACTTTAACTGCAAATGCTGGGCTGTTCAATCAGTCAGATATTGCTGGGCAACTCAGCATCTCTTCCTCTTCTGTCATCGATGCACTGCAATTTAAGCTGGATGGTTCAACAAGTTTGACAAGAAAAAGGGGGTTGAAGCTAGCCACAGCATTGTCCCTGAGTAATAACAAATATCTAGGAGGAAATCATGACAGCACTATTAGTCTCACAAAAAGGAACATGGAAGCTTCAGTGGTAACAAATGCAGAAATCAGAATACCAGTTTTAAAAATGAATTTCAGCCAAGAACTTTCTGGAAACACTAAGTCTAAGCCCACTCTTTCCTCAGGGCTAAAACTGACGTATGATTTTAATACTCCTAAATATGGCACCAGTGCTAAGGGAGGAATTGCTCACAAACTTGTGTTAGAGAGCCTTACGTCTTACATATCAGTGGAAACTTCTACAAATGGGGATATTGATGGAGTATTTTACACTGGAAATGCATTTTCTGGAAGTCTAGACCATGAGGCAAACACCTATCTGAATGCTAATGGAGCCCGGTCATCTCTCAAGCTTGAAGCCCACTCCAAAGTAGATGGATTCTGGAACAGTGAAATGAAAGAAATACTTGCAGTTGAAGCATCTGCCCGTCGTGTTTATGCAGTGTGGGAGCACAATGGGAAGAACTATGCACAATATACACCTCTTTTGACAACAACAGGGGCTCAGAGATGCAAAGCAACCTTAGAGCTGGCTCCTTGGATTATATCAGCAGATCTTCAGATTCAAGCCACTCAGCCAAATCCCTTCCTGGACACAGCCTCAGTTAATCAAGTTGTCATAGTGAAAATCAGTACTGCAAGCCAGAAAGTTGGCTGGAAGGGTGAAGGACAAATTCAGTCATTATCTCTCAGTCATGATATGCAGTTATCAAATGAAAAATCAAAGGCAAAGTTTGATATTTCTGGATCTTTAGAAGGATACATGGACTTCCTCAAAAACATGAAGTGTCCCATTGCTGAGAAAAGCTTATGGGATATCTTGAAGTTGGACATCACTACCAGTGCTGACAGAAAACAGTACTTAAATGGTTCAGCATCCCTTGTCTATACAAAGAGTGATGATGGCTACTTTTTCCCCATACCTATGAATAAGCTGACTGATGGCTTCACTTTCAGAATTCCTGAGTTACACCTAAAGACTCCAAGCCCTATTCTCAGCACTCCAGAGTTCAGAGTTCCTTTCACCACTCTCCAGGTCCCAGCATATACCATTGACTTGCATAACATAAAAATTCCACAGACACTAAACACAATGCCATTTGATGTCAATCTACCCACACTGCCAAAACTAAGATTCCCCAAAGTGAATGTGGGAGCCAATTATATTACATTAGAAGAATATAAAATACCATATTTCGAGGTGACGATACCTGAATACCAAATAACTGTGTCTCAATTCACACTTCCAAAGACTATTTCTCTTGGCAGTTTCCATGTAGATCTGGATGAAGTAGCTAATAAGATTGCAGATTTTGATCTACCTACAATTACAATTCCTGAACAGAAAATTGAGATCCCCTCTCTCAAAATATCCTTGCCTGCTGGAATTTACATCCCATCATTTGGTGCCTTGACTGGATCTTTCAAAGTTGCTTCCCCTTTGTACAATGTCACCTGGAGAACAGACTTAACAAACAAAAAAGACTCTTTTGAACAGTCCATTGACTCTACCTGCAGCTCAACATTGCAGTTCCTGGAATATGACTTGAATGGTAAGACATTAAAATTCTATATGCCACGATTTAGGGGAAATACTGTGTAACTGGGTTTTTTTCAGGTTTTTTTTCCCCTAGTATTTTACATATGAACATGTTGCCATCTATTTAGCATTGACAATAGATTATACTTCTTTTATCATCAGAAGTATTTTTTCATAAATTGTTATCAAAGTCTCAGTCAGTCACCCTGAAGGCTCATGACTAGACGTACGTATAACTATTGTCATACTGTGGAAAAAAATGGAAAAGATCTCTTTTCTGTGTAGCAGCTGCTTGCTTTAAATTGTGGACAACATAAAATTCCCCCATTACTTCAGATAGTACATGTTAAGGAGAAGGCAGGCTGACTTTTTATCTATTTCAATTCAGACAAAGAAATGCCTATCTTTTTCCTTAGGAAGTAAGCATATTTGATTGAAAAAAATATTTCAACTCTGAAAACTCTGGAGTCCCATATAGCATAGAGTTCTAGGTTTTATCATAATACTAAAAATATACATGAGAATAAAATTCTAAACTCTCAACAAATTAGAATCCCCATTTATGATCTGCATGAATGCATTATGTTATATCCATGTTGCTATAAATATAGGAAAAAACCTGAATTTTAAAATATTCTGGTTGAACAAATAATTTCATGGGGTTTTTTATTTGGGGCGCTATGGGCATTCAGTTTCTTGATGCATAAGTTTCCATACTACTGAAACGCCCATGAACTGTCTGTCTAACATACAACTGGATGTCTTAACGTACAACTGGATATGTATTTTATATTGTTTGCTGGTAAATTCTGGAAATACACGCAACTGAAATCTCTTTCACAGTTGTTTCAAACTACAAATACGAAGAAGGCATGTTTGTTATGAAGACAACTGGCAGCTTTTCACATCGTGACATGAGCGCAAACTTCAAGGAAGATCTTACTATTTCAGGAATTAGGTAAAGATTTGCTTTAATAATATAATTTATAATAGACAAAATTGCCAATGATGATTGTTGCTTTGAACTCTAATATGCCAGAGTGCTTTGCTGTAATTAATGAGAATGTATGTAGCTACCCTGTCATTGTCAGCTGTGCCTTTTCCCCTCTCAAGATATCCGGAAAGCTGTTTCTTCCTAGCATTTCTAGAATATCTTTTCTCAGCTGACCCATTTCAGAAACGTGCTGAGATACAAACACAGTATTTTATAATCAGAGCAGTTCTGGATCTGACCATCAACATTGTTTTGGTTTTTTTGCATTGGATCCCTCTGTCACCACAAGCCATTAAAGAGTATTTTTTATTCAAAAGTACCGGTACTAGGGATTACAGAGCTGGCCTTCTAGCTGCCTGTTTTGCTCTGTGAGTGTTGTGTTGGTATATCCAAAGGACAGTGTCTGTGAAGGCAAGTACAAATGTAGATAAAAAATACTGCCCATAATTGTGTTGATGGAAAAAATTTCAGTCAGCTTGCAGAAGTCTGTAGAAAGCTGACAGTGGTACAGCTGCAGGTTATGTTTTACTGCCCCATTTTAATGAAAATTCTGAACATAGCTCAATATAGTTTTATCTAAAACATTAAAATTTGAGTGATGTGAAGTTTTGAATGTGTTAGGCTAAATCCTAAGAAACGTGGATAGTAAACCCCTACATTTTCTTATGATTACAAAGGCATTATTTACATACATACATACATATATATATATATATATATAAATAACAGGTGGTATTGGATTTAGACATACTCTATTGGCTTGTGCTTTGTACATTCCTTCATAGCTATGTATTCACTGTTGTTGTAGTGACATGGCCAACACTGCATCACTAGACATCATCAGCCCAGCTTTTACAGACATTCATTTGCGTTATGAAGAGACTGACAGTGGCTCATCTGGCTCAGTATCTTCACCTTCTGCTGGGACCTTGGGCTATCTCATTGAATTGGACACTGATGTTCCCATGGCGAAAGTTTACTACCGAACTCGGGTAAGTCTGATATGAGCAATTAAAAGGAAAAAGGTTAAGTGTGGTCAAAGGAAAAGTTCCCTTTTAAAGTTTGTGTGTATATATTTTGAGACATAAATTAACCACCCTTTGTCCAAAGAAAAAATAAATTCTCAGTAATTAAAGTTTTTGTTTCCTACACTGGACTTCCTAATACTAAAGAACCTGCATGGACAGGCTGTTTCAGCTCCTCCACACAGTTAATTTTGCCTTCTCCTATGATCAAGAAAACACACCCACTGAAAGTGAAAAAAGTATAAAGCCATTTTTTCATAAGACACCCATCAGGTTTAATGTATACCCATCAGGCTACTTATAATTACTACATAAGTGGCCATTGTAGGAATCAGGCCACTGAAAGAGGTCAGACCATCTGTAGATTGTCTTTTTAATCCATTATATCATAATACTTTATAAGAATTAAAAACTTTACTATATTTGCTAACCAAACATGATATTATTATTGGCATACTACAACAATTTCAAAGTTAAAATGTTATCTTCCAAAATTATATACTAATTTAGGAATCACAAGCAACTCATAATTCACTATCTACTACTGAAAAGTGGAAAATTTATTTATGTAAATAGATTCTCATTCAAGGATCTTTACTCTGAGGAACTCTCTAAGTTGTCTCATTGATTTAAATTATTACAAAATGAAATCATTTAATCTTTTCATATGAAGAAAATGCTTTTTGGATTCACTTTAAATGATTCCAAGAATGAGCAGAAGGCTTATTTTCCCAAGTAGTTCACATGTCTTATGAGACATGGCAGGCATTTAATACAAAGGAAAGAAAAATATTATTTGCAGTCAAATTTTTAAAAAAAGACCCCACTAAGATATGTTCTGGTCTTGCTAATTTGAAGAGGCACAAAACAGATTGCTATAGTACAATTCCTTCCAAAACAACCTCTCAGGATGAGAACAAGCACAAGGTAGACAAAAAATATTAGTGTATTTGTCCTAATATATAATAAAATTAAAGATGCAAAATGAGAATGTTGAAATACACTCATAAACAATATCGAATTTGTTTTATATACAAGTTACCTTTTTCTTATCCTGTTCTATATTTTCAGTCTGCTCCTCAGAAGGACATTGACATATTAAAAATTGAAACATCCTTCAAGAAACCTGACATGATTCAAATTAAATTCAACTGGAAGGAGGATGCTGCCAAAGACTTGCTGTTGGGTCTAAAAGAAAAAGTACCTAAATTGACCAATGCAATCTATAGGTATGTTAATCAGTATCATAAGGAGCATATGGGACTGGAAATGAGTGCTGCCACCTTAAAGATGAAAAATATCATGCAGACTAATGCTGACAAAGCATACACGTTTGCTGTAAACCAAATAGATCAAATAGATGCTCAGTTTCGCACAGCTGCCAATGAGGCCTCTGGCAAATATCAGGTGATGAAAGTCAAAGCTAAACAGCTATATCAAAAAGCAGCAGATCAAGCTGAACAGTTTGACTATCAAAGAATAAAATCAAAGCTTTTGGATGCTATAATTGACATAATAGAAGAGTATCACAAGAGGATAAAGCACCAAATTGACTCAGCCATTGAATTCCTGAAGACCACAAAATTCCAGGTCCCTGGGCTGTCTGAAAAGTACACTGGTGAAGAAATATACCTCATGACTACAGAGAAGGCAGCAAAAACTACTGATTTATACCTTTCTAAACTTCAGGAGTACTTTGATGCCTTGATTGCAGCTATCAATGAGCTGGAAGTCAGAGTTCCTGCTTCTGAAACAATTCTTAGAGGTCGTAATGTACTTGATCAAATTAAAGAAATGTTGAAACATTTGCAGGAAAATATCAGGCAGACATTTGCTACTCTCCAGGAAGCTGACTTTGCAGGAAGGCTTAAGCAACTGAAACAAGTAGTGCAACAAGTTTTTCAGAAGGTAGAAGAAATGGTTAGAAACTTGCAATCCAAAAATTTTGAAGACCTCAAAGTCCAAACACAACAGCTGTACAAAGATGCAATAGCTTCAGACTATGCACAGAAACTGAGATCCTTGGCAGAAGATATTAAAAAATTCATTACTCAGTTTAAAGATTTTAGCCAGAAGACATTCAAGGACCTTTCAGAAAAGCTACGGCAGCTGCTCCTCTCTGTAAAGGCACTGAGGGAGGAATATGTTGATCCAACTGCACTTGGATGGTCAGTGAAATACTATGAGGTGGAAGACAAGCTACTAGGATGGCTGAAGAATCTAATAGACACACTAGCGGACTGGCACAACAAGTATGTTGGAGATCTTGCTGACTCACTTACACACCTGACAGACCAAGTAAATGAACTGGTGGAAAACTACAGCCAGGAATATTATGACCTTATAACTGATATTGAAGGAAAAGGAAAACAGAAGATCATGGAGCTCTCTGCTGCTGCTCAGGAAAAAATCCAGTATTGGTCTGCAGCAGCTAAGAAGAAAATCAATGAACATAACAAGCAAGTCAAAGAAAAACTCCAGGAGATCTATGGGCAGCTTAGTCATTCCCAAGAAAAGCTAATCAGTGAGGCCAAAAAGTTAATTGATCTAACTATAGAAAAATACTCTGCATTCCTGCAATATATCTCAGAACTTCTTTATCGGTTTGAGCAAGTAACAGCTGAAAGCATAAAACCATATATAGCTGTTCGTCAAGGAGAGCTTAGAATAGATGTGCCCAAACCATCTGACTGGCAGTCCATTTACCAAAGGCCCCAAAAAACAGAGATGCCCTCAGAAAAAAAGTGGAACTAACACGTACACTGATTCAGCAAGACATTGAGCAAGGCTCCAGGAAATCGAAAGAAATGCAAAGATTCATTGATGAACAACTTGCCACTGAACAACTGAGTCTTCAGCAGGTTATAGAAAATATACAGCAGCACATGAAGACCTAAATGGACATGCAGAAGAGAAGAAATAAGTTTGTACCACAGTGTATTTAAAAATAGCAGCAATCAACATACTGGAGCTCCAGGGAGATACTGTTTGAATTTGTAAATGAAAACTGAATAATCTACACTAGGTTATTTTAATAAGCTTAATAAGCCAATAAATGAGTTCTTTATTACATTTTTGTGTCATTCATTACAGCTACTTTTACTTGGACCTTAGGGCTTAATCCAACAATTGTCAAGGTCAATGGGAAGTCTTTGCTTTGATTTCACTGTATGTTGGATCAAGCCAATAAAGTGCAATACATACTGTAAATAGTCACAAAAGCTATGGAATACACAGAATAAACAGGTTTTAATATAAAGGTCACATTCATAAGCCAGTTGAAGAACGACTTGAAAACACATCTATTTCCCAGCATAGAAATACCTTCATAGATAAGTTTGGGAGAAAAAGAAGAGGAAAAGAGCTTGTACAAAAACATGAAGAAAAAAATTAATGAATTCTGGAAATAACATCAAAGAGTGAAAAAGAACATAGAAATATAAACATATGTAGAAATCTGACTCCTGGAAAACTGCAGATAATAATATCAACGTTCTGTTAAGAAAAATAAATTTATGCATGTATCAGTTTTCAGAAGACTGTCAAGAATTTTAGATGGGTTTTCTTTCTACTGGCTAATTTATGATTCAGAAATGCAGGGTTTTCTTACCTGTTTCCCCATGATATTTCTGTTTTCACATCAAATTGTCTAACTGCTACTTATCATGAGTAAACTGTCGAAGTTTCACTGACATCACTGTATATGATGGGAGTCAAAATATTTTCCCCTCAGTCTCCTAGGCCTGGTTTAAATGAATTCTCGATTTATAGATGAATTTAAATAATGTTGAAGAATTCACTCACAAGATAGAACTACTTTTGAGTGGAAAATATGTGGACCTGTTATGGTTTATTTTCAGCTGTCGGTATACTATATGGATAGTCCTTGGGAAAGGCATGCTCAGGCTGAAATAATGTTGCCTCTTTGAGAATAAACTCTTTAACAAACAACACTAGACATTTTGTGTACATGTCTGTTTTGATACAATCAGTTCATTCCATCATATGGTTGTTGCTTGTTCACTAAAGGAAAAACTGAGTCTGCTTTTATCCCTTGGTATGACCGGTTACGTACATACATGAAGCAATGGAGCACTGGCTTACAAACGGCCAAATAAGTTTTGTAGCAGTAGATACATATTTACAGCACAGAGCAGCACCACACAAAGATGCTAGCTCAGGTCCTGGCAACAGGAGAGCCTGGTGCCTGTGTTGAGTTTATGCAGCAATAACATTCCCACCTCCACAGCTGGTCCACACCAATCTAGGCAGATCTCAGAGTGAGCTGGGCTAAAGAACTTTGATATTGCTGTTGCCTGATAATGTTATTATCCAAGTGAGTCTGCCAGTAATTATTTTTATCAGACGAGCTACCTTAAGCCCAAAATCAGAATCTGACAAGCACGGTAGTATACATACACCTATCTAGCTGTCAGCCAAGTGGGCACGTCTTAGAAAGTAAGGTAAATCCATTTTCTCTTTAGAGCTTTCAGCTATCACAAATATAGCAATAATTCCCAGATAACAAGTTGGAGTAGTCCTCTGTGAACTGTAAAACAAGGCGTTTTCATTCTGAATAGAACTAAACTACGTATGTCACCCTGGTTGGGGGAACCAAAGATATAAAAATCCCTGTTTGTACGTCCTGCTGAGCATCCCAGTAAACAAAGGCGTTGGCTGCAGAGCCCTTTTACCTTCATTCACAAGGAAACTGAAGCCTATGGTTCATCTGATCTTTATTTGATGTTAGATTGCACAACTCATTTCCCTGAATTTCACAAATGTTTAAGCACAACCAGATTTCTCAGACACTGTCTGATTCTTGTTTCCCTTCATCATGACAAACAGCCCTGTGAAACAAAGGACAATAGAAGAAATTATAAAAGTTATGGGAGAAGAGAGATTTAAAGTTCTGGTTTTGTTTGTTTTCCCCCTCATGGCTATTTATTTCTACCCATCTTCCATAGTTCTTGGGAGGGTTATAAATTCTAAAAAAGGATTTACGTATAAGGAATGGGTTAACTGAATAATAAATATGCCAAATAGCATAAATACTGGCAAGACTGCAAGAGTGAAGCTTCCCAAGAGCAAACAATAGTTTGCACACTAAACTGTGGTTAGAGGTTAGAGGAGATTTCCAAGTCTCATAGCAGCATTGCCGCCAATTGGATTAAAGCTCTCAATCCTGTAATCGATGTGACAGCCATCTTGCAGTCATCCCACAGTTGGTTTTGGGAGGGCCTGGAAGCAGAACATTGCTTTCAAAAATGAGGTCTTGCTGGAACTTAGCTGCTGTTAAATCCCCACACCAGAGAGGTCATCTCAAGCACCCTTCTGAAACTCTGGCAATGTTTTGACACAGGAAAGGGCTGTATATGTTTGCATGTCTGCCTAGCTACATCCCACAAGCATGTACAACCAGGTGTAACTTCAATTTCCATGACTTTTCCTGATGTTTGTTTGCTGGGGTTTTTTTCTTTCAGGTTCTAGCAAATTTTAGCCTTATTTTCCATGTGATATGTCACAGAAATGTAGACGAAACCACAATTATTCAGATTATTTTGCAAGTCACTTATGAAATGTTTGCAATATAATAATTTGAAATATTATTAGTTCCATTTTGGTCTCTTTTTCAGTCTAGTTTATACAATAAGAAATACTATATTTCATTAAACTAAATTTTGTGGGAGATAACAGGGAATCAGCAACTATCTGGGGCTCAGTGGTGCTGTTTCTTTTCTTTTTTCTTTTCCTATAGTCTTCATCATCTGAGTTCTCATAAATGCCAGAGGGGCTTTTCTTTATAATTTACAGCAAGTATCAGACATAGAGCAGAACTGGTTGTAAAAGTTTAATTAAGTGAAACATTTTAACAAGAAATTCAGAGAACAATATGCCCTGCTCTAACTAAGTGATTGTAGAAATAACATTGACAAGAAACGTGTGTGTTCCTAAATGAAAAACTTTTGCAGACACAGGACAGCAAAACCGTTCCAGAATTCTAGATTATGCAACTAACTAGAGCTGATCTTTTTATTAAGTGATTTCAAAATGCATGTATAATTTGCTGCCTATACAGAGATTCTACACATGCATCCACATCCACACACACCATACAGTACGTCATCCACCTCTGGCTCTAAATTAAGCTATTGATACTTTTAAAGCAACTGTCATTATGGCCTACTGATACCTTACAAAGTTTATTTAGAAACATTTAGTTGTTCTGTAAGTGACACCAAATTTTGTACTACTCTTCTGCTGGCAGATTTATTGCTCATGTGGGAAACGAGGATTTCTTAAAGGCCATACGGACGTACAGAATTGCTTCTATTCCATTTCTACACAGCCAGATCCTGGCCCAAATGAAATTGATGGCAAAATGTCTATTGGCCTCAGCAGGAGTAGGCTTTGGCCAGTTAGGTGCATAACTTGAGAAGTACTTTGGGATCCAGTAGGACAAAGGCTATATTATTATCTATAAAATTCTACACAAAAATATCATTGAAAAACCACGCGGACAGGAAAATTAATCACTAATAAATTCAAGACAGGCCAGAATGAAGGTTGCCTGTGCAACACTAACCAGAGCCTCTTTATATACTTTTCTACCCAGTTTTACCTAGTATCACAGAGAAAGTCTGCCAGGGACAAGAGTCCTGGGTTCTGGTCCCATGCCTTAAACATGGAAATAACCATATATCTCTCATCACCCTTTCCCTCATTTAATTAACCATCCAAGGGATTAAGGGAAACTGGGAACATGTAGAACAAAAGCATTATGTTGGAGGTTTGCAAGACCCGACTGGGCAAAGTCTGGAGCAACCCAGTCTGAGCTGAAGGTTGCCCCTCCTTTGAGCAGGAGGTTGTACTAGAGATCTCCTTTCTTCCAATCTGAGTTACTCTGTGGTTCTCTGTGACTAACTGATATGGCTTTAGGTTACCATACTTAACATCATACTTACCTTTTGGTAAATACTTTATGAGCAATTTGCTTCATCATCATTCTAATATATCATTGTACAAAGACAAAGTTTTATGCTATCGCTGTGTATAAATGCATTATTATTCTGATTGAAACCATGAGGTGTAGGGCCCAATACCAAACTCAGATCCAGCCACTAGTCTGAATACTTTCTGTCACTAACCTACTACTGTTCTGGCAGCATCAAACACGACACATGCACACCAGTATATTTCTGATAAAAACCTTATAACAACCATTGAAGAGTACAATTAAAAGACTACCAGTTTTGAATGCTTTTGAACTGGTATGATGGTGACGTATTTCAACAGCATGAAATTGAAATAATGTGGTCAAGGCAAACTACATCACTTCCATCCATCTTTTACCCCCGTTTCAAGCAACCTGATAACCAGTCATGGCTGAACAAAGGGGAAGTAGGTGTCAGGGCAAGTTTGCCAGGAGGCTTGAACTTCTATCTTTAGACTGATAGTAAGATATTATCACAGCTCTCCCAACCACGTTTCTGTTCCAACTGTCTTCTCTCCAGGAAATAGCTTCATCCTTAACAATACATAAAACATACAAAACCCCCAGCAAACTGCATTGTTCCCAGGGTATTACATGCCAGCTATCGGATGATATTCTTCTGTGTAATAACATGAGTTCCTTTGACCCTCAGTGCCTGTGATAATTTGTATCCATCTGGACCATCTTCTGCAGAAATCTTCCTTAATTTCTCTTTAGTATTTCTAGGTTCCATGCCCACCAGAATTTCTGAGTCCAGGGGATTTCAAACCTGCTTTAACCTGTTGTGTTGGAAACCTTTTCTTTCACCTACTTTTGCACAAGAAACAACACCTCACTGCTTCTCTTACTGATGAGGATGTCTCTGCAGTGGGGATGGACCAAGGCCTACCCTTGCCTTTACCTTCCTTAAAGTATTTTTCTCTGTGAGCTTGCTGTGCGTTTGGATATGTAATTATGTTCACAACCATCCAGTCAGTCCTATATGCTGCATAGGTGCCTATGTGAGCATAAGTTTGCAAAATCAAGTGGGTAGTATAGGTAACAATGTAGGATAGATTCTTCATGGCTAATGCTGTCATTCCCCACAACCTTATACTCTTTATCTGGTCCATACTCACTTCGCAAGCATCCTAAATTCCCCTGAAGCATTCCAGTTATTGAAATCTCCTCAGCCAGTTCTGCATCTATTCTGTGTTATTCATGACAACTTGGGCAGAAGTACCCCTCCGCTTTACCAAACCACAGATGTTTTCCCAGCGCGTGAGAACTGATGACAAAAGCATGATTCTTACCATTTATATTCTAAAGCGTGATTTTGGTAGCTGTTAGAATAAACAGCAACATTAGATCTCCTCAGAATGGCTGAGGAAGCATCATCTGTTAGTCTGGGCATTGGCAGAGTGATAAGATCAAGCACATTGAGCAGCAGTATCACCACCAGCTTACAGAAGTAAAAAAGGTTATACCAGATGCTTACACCACGCTTCTGTTGTGAGGAATTTGCCAGGTGTTTGCTGTAAGCAGAGACCCACCACAAGTTATAACCTCATCTTGATTTCCCAGCAAATGATTTCAAAAGGACATGTTAGAAACAATATTGAATTTATGGATAAATCTACACTGCCTTTGGGACTGAAGGAACAAGTTCTGGTCTCTGAACAAGTGATATGAACTAGCTCAAACATTATATAGCCTGTAGGAAACAGGACTTGGAACAACTCTCTATTCAGTGTCCAAGTTTCCTCAAAGAGGCAGCCAAAAGCCATATACAGTATAGATGTCTGGGGGACGTGAGACTTGAAGACCTGAAGAAGCAAGGAGTGAACCAAATGGACAGCAGAGAGAGCGTACAGAATCAAAATGCTCACTACACTTACCCTACAAATGGCATGGTTAGATACTTAAAGGAAGTCACTGGGGTGAACAAAGAGCATCTTAATCAAGGAGATGCATGAGGAAAAGTAACAGACCTGCAACTCTCTGAGTGCTGCCTGCCACTTCTATAATTACGTTGTGGAAGTTATACTGAAAGAGGCTGGGGACTCCTGGGTTTCCGGGCAAACTGGTTATTCTTACAGAGGTAATACTCTGCTCTGCTCTTTGGCTTTGGCTAAGGATGGAAAGAAAATAGCTTCCATAACATACTTTTCTTTCCCCACACATTTCCCCTGCTAGCACTGCCTCTGCCACAGTTCGGATGTATTCCAATATCGTTGCCGAGCAGAGGAAAAAAGTGAAGATACACCTACTTGTTATTTTGCAGTAGTATATTTTCTGATAGTTACTATGATTACAGGACATTGTTTCTGAAAAGCTTGATAGTGTTTTCATTCAGAACTGGTTTCTGTAGAAAATGTTTTATGGATGCCCTGAAAGCACTGGTAATTATAGCACTATCAGTAGGTTTCATGTATCAAAGGCTTTTGAGTTGGAACCCCCCAAAATCACTCCACCTACTAATATACTGTTTTGTCACCGGTCTCTTAAACATCCCCACACAGTACCCACCACTGACTCTGAAATGCCATTTGCTTCTTTCCCTTCTAAAGCCTGTAATATTCTTAAGTTTTAAATCAGGGTCTAACCTGAGAGGCAGTTAAGATCCCAAGCCAGTAGCAAGATGCTACTAGACTCCTATGCTAAGGCAATTGGATCAAGCTTCTGCATTTAGCCAGAAAACTCCCTTTTCCCAGGTACATGCTCGCTCCCTCACACTTCACACTCCCCTTGAGTCTGCATCATGTTATGCTGCAAAAATGGAAGAAAACTGGAGAGATGGTGTCACTGTCTCTGAAGTTCAGCATAGGTGTTCATTTATTTCAAGATTACTACCTTTGAATAGTCTGAGAGAGACAATAATTAAAAAAAGGTCTCACAAACACCTAATACCTTTGTGTTGTTTGACATGACAGACAGACATTTCACATTGTTAGCAGGCTGTCTCTCCATAGTGTTCTTTCCTGGTTGTTACTATATTTGTTTCTTTAATAAGCCTTTGGTTTTCTCTATGGCAATGACTGGCTTACAACCACTTACAATACAGAAAGTTATGCAAAAGCATTTCATTTTAAAGTTGCTGAACAGAAAACCAGCCAAATCTAAAGGAACACACATCCCTCACACATAGCCCATATACATAAAGTTATGAAGTCAAATGCATTACAGCAGTACAAGCCCCACCTCGTCTCTCTCTCAGACACATCTGTCTATATGTGCACGCATGCATGCAAACACGCGCACACACATGTACAATGTACCTTACTGTCAAGTTAAAAGCGTAAAGTTAATCCTTAGGTCATCCTCTTCATTTCAGCACATCGAGCCCGCCAAGTCTTCCCAGCATGCCTGTCAGCAGTTAGCTGACATAACTCTTCCCACTCAGGTCCCATTAATTCAGCAGCTTCGCCAATGGTGTTCCACCAACTTTGTCATCTAAAGCTTCAATTTTTGTTTAAACACAAAATCAGAAAGTTATTTTTTTAAAATGTTGCAGTGAGGCTGTTGGACTTAATTTTGTTCTCCTTTTAGCTGAAATGTGCTGATGAATTTGATGTACAATTTCGGAAGTGATATGATCTTATTCAACATTGGCCAGTTCCTCCTCCAAAGGAATGGAACTGAAATTTTCCAGTTCTTTTAGAAACACACTTTTGTTTTTAAAAAGTTTGTTGGTATTTTGCTAGCAAAGTAATGACATGGTGACTTCTTTGTGACCATTTGTATGTCTGTGTCACATGGACTTCTGTGTCTTCTGTCTTAAGGTTTACACTGAAAGTCACTATCTTTCTGGGTTTTGCAAATCTTCTTAATATATATCCCATGTCTGATTACCCTTACAACATATTACCCGCTACAGAGACAGGATCTAGTTTTAATAGCTCATGCTCTGGATTGGGGTTCAGTTCCTAGGCCAGTTTTGGATCCACTGCATAATCCAGTCACCTCATTTTCTCATGTATCAGTTTCCTAGCAGTGAAATGGGAATTACACTTCCCTACTTTTGAATGGAGTTGTCAAAAGGAATTCATGACCTGGAGATTAACTCTAATGGTGCTGAAGACCATGAAGCAGATAGACACACTGTAATGGCAACAAGAAATCAAGATACATGTATTGACTTCTCTCTCCCATCATCATGTTTATTGTTTTAGAAACTTGGAGTTGATTTCATGTGCTAAATCACTCAGAAACACTCTAGTCCACCCCAAAACCATCATACATACTAGGCATCAAACATATAACACTCTCATACAGATAAATGATCCGAGGAATGGACCCAACGGCTGCTAGCAGTTAATTTATATCGTGGTTTTGCCATAAACTTTTAACTTTGGAAATAATCTGCCACCCATTTCAATTTTTGGCTGCCACATAATGCACCTTTGTGAAGTCACTTTTCTGTCTAATAGAGATGTTTCTTTTCACGGGTGAACGTTTGTTTAAAAATAACAAATAGTTATCTCATTTACTGTTCACAAAAAGCATGCCACTTAACCATATGTAACCAAGCCCCATTTCATCTGGTTTAATGTTTAGCAAGGCATGCAAACCGGTCGATATTACAGGGAGAAGATGATTTATTTAATAAAATTACATTACTTCTTTTTTTCCATTAAAAAAAACAATAATTGCAACAAAAAAGTGTTTAAAGTAGAAAAGCATAGCCTGCAAAGATTGATACCGAAAAGTCAGCACATATTGGAAAGTCTGATGCTAAGCTCAGCTGCTTCTTCACCCCGTTTCCACTTCTGCTTTGTATCTGGTGTGCAGCCAGTCTCTCCTTCTGAAGTCAAGTACTCCCATAGTGATTAGTGATATCCACCATAATGTAGTAAGCAGATAGCCCATTTGTTCCGCTGTGGAGAAGGCTGCAACAGAACTTTTTTAAGCACACTTTTCTCCATTGGGGAGGATAAAGTTTAGGATATATGTAGATAGTTAATGTAAATGCGTACTTTTTATCTACCTGTCTGTATTCTCCTTGCGGACAAGGAATTGAACAGGAGTCAGCAGTATGGTCTTCTGCCCAAGAAGGCCAACTGCATACTGGGCAGTTGTAGCTAGCAGATCAGGGAAGAGATCCTTCTGCTCTACCTGGCATTTGTGAGACCACATCTGGATTACTGTGTCTGCTTTGGGGATCCCCAGTGAAAGAGAGCCATGGACATACCAGAGCAAGTTCAGCCGTGGCCAGCAACCTAGTCAGGGGTCTGGAGCACACAGTGTGTGAACAAGAGGAAAATAGATGAGGTTTTTCAGTCTTAAGAGGAAAAGGCTGTCTTCCATGACCTTTGCATGGTTGTAGAGAAGACAGAATCAAGCTCTTCTCAGAGCAAAAAGACAAAGAGCAATAGCTAAAACCATACTAAGGGGAAAAAATGTCACCCTGTGAGTGATCAAACACCAGCACTGATCCCAGAGAGGTTGTGGAATCTCCTTCCTTGGAGATGTTCAGAACTCAGAAGAGCACAGTCCCAAGCAACTTTATCTGACTTCAAAGTTCAATATAACTTCAGAGTTAGCCCTGCTTTGTGTGAGTTGATGGATCAAATCTCCAGAGACACCTTCCACTCTGAATTACTCGATTTCATGGTAAGACCTAAACCCTGTAAGCACCCAAAAAAGGTGAAATCCTGTGGGTTCACACCTATTTGATGGCAGAGATCCCTCAAAGAAAAGCTTGGTCATGAATGCCCCAGTCACAGGAAAATGTTCCAGTGGAACTCACAATCAACAATCCAACATAAATGTGTGTTAAACCTGGCTTCAGCACTTCTTGTGCTCCCAAAACTATTTAGTGTAATGTAAGTGGAGGAAGTTCATATTTCCCACTCACATTGGAAGTCACAGAAAATTGCTCTAGATGACATTTTATGGTCATAGACTCCCTGCTTTGCTGCTGTTGTTTATCTTTAACACATGTAGAAACAGTTTTGGGGAAAACACAGGCCAATAAATATGATCTTTTGTTTTGATGTAATGCATTCCTCTTACTCATTAGATGCCTTTTTGAGATTAATCTAAGAATGTTGCTCTTGCAGTCAACCAGATAAGGCTTCTCTTTTCTTTTGGAGAAGGGAGGGGTGGGATGTCTACAATTCTTTTGTCTAGAGCAACACTAATACTTCATGCAATTGGGCCTTTGTTCTTAAAATAAACACATAAACTTGGCTTAAAATAAGAAGTAGTAGAATTTGTTTGTTATTAGAACACACTTATGACTAGCAGAACTATCAACAGCAGCTGTCCTTTTGTACTGTGTGAGATGACCACACTTTCCCCACATATTTTTGAGGACAAGAATGGCATGTGCTATGACACTAAGGATGTCAGAAATGTTGAGGATGCCTTTCAAATTACATTTACTGCTCTGTGTTTCTCCAACTGTTCAAGAAGCACTATAAGAAAGCAAGGAGATTCTGAACAAGGCAAGCAGCCTACGCCAAAATAATTTTATCTCTGAGCTTGTCTTCTAATATACTTGTAATATTTCAATAACCTTCTAATAGCAGGTTGTGAAGCATAGTTAGGGACAGTGCCCTCTGAGGAAAAAAAGCACACAAAACAGACCCTTCATGCATACACGCACATCTTTCTAGGAGTTCTGTAGTACTACAATATATACACGAACTGCAACATGCACACCAGAGTTTGGGAACCCTTTTCAGAGGCCTGTAATTGCCTCAATCCCCTGTATTCAAAGTTGTTTATGCCCTTTTCATGTCCCTTCAGATATTGCCCTAGAAATGTCTGGTAGAAAGCCATGGGGGATTTCTCTGTATTCTACCCTTTGTTTAACCCACTGATCTGGCTGCTGAAAGGCACAGTGTGTGACTGTCAGATTATGCCCCTGTTTGCTAAATACTTTCACAAAGTCAGAATCACAGAATAGTTGAGGTTGGAAGGGCCCTCTGGAGGTCATTTTGTCCAACGCCCCTGCTCAAGTAGGGCCACTGAGAGCCAGTGGCCCAGCACCATCTCCATATGGCTTTCAAACCTCTCCAAGGAGGGATGCTCCACAACTTCCCTGGGCAACCTGTGCCAGTACTCAAGTCATCCCCACAACACAAAATTGATGCTCAGAGGGAACCACGTGTGTTTCAGTCATGCCCATTGCCACTGGTACTGTCAGCTAAAGAGGATGCAACACTTGCAGTGAACCAAGGAGACAGAAGCTAACTCATGTATTTGATTCCAGTGCCCAACAGAAGTGTATAGCATAAGACAGTCCCTGGCAAAATCTCTGGTTCAGGGAGAGAAAGATGTGAATCTGTTCACACTGAATCATCCTCAGTGCTATCAGTAACTCATGGGTGCAGGGTCTGGCAGAGGATGTGTCTTTAGTTCCAAAGGTATGAAATATTACCTTCAGTCAACTTCACAAGCATTTTTCTTCCAGAATTTAACCTACAAACCCACAAATCTCAATTGCAAGCAACAGCACAAGTCCTTAAAATCAGGCAGTGGGTAGGACCTTCTGCTCTAAATTCTCTTTTAACCTATGCTGAGCTGCTGTTCTTTAAATTGCTGCTACAGCTGCTTAGTTTCCCTCCCCAGCATTATCAGTTGATTATTGGTATTATTTCATTGTTTCTTCTTGCCTGAGTGGTAGAAAATAATAGCCGTGTCACAGTGATGCACCAGCTTTAGTGATGTCCTGGCCATGTCAGAGCAGACAGACACCAGCTCCTGGCACCACCCTGGTGATGCAGCAGCCACGTCAAATCAGGCAGAACATTAGTGGCGGCCATGTCAGTGGAGGGTTGGTGGCACAGCCAGGTCTGGTGGATATAAAAAGGGCTGAGCCAATTCAGGCTGGCAGACAAATTGGCAGGCTGGCTGGGTGGACAAGGGCAGAAAGGGTAGGGCAGGGCAGAGCCAGATGGCTGTTTCACCTTTGTTGCTTTTCCTATGCATTGCAGCTGGACACACAGAGAAGGATGCAACCAGACCACAGTACACTCCTGTCCTCTCACTCTGGAGAGCTGTCAAAGCTTTACAGGACAGATAAGCACCCACCTGTACCCCACCACAGCCTTGCAGGGAGCTGGAAGCTCTCCAGAACTATGGACAGAGGGAGCTTGCCACCCTTTTACCCTGGGTAGCCAAGGGCTGGCTGGGCCCCATATGATCTCCAAGCACCCTCCCTGATGATGAAATAGCCTCGTCAGAGCAGGCAGGACACTGGGGATGGCCCATGTCAAAGTGGGGTGAGTGGTATGGGTGGCCCAGGAGGGGTGTCTTCTGGCTATCAGGGAGATGTGGGACAGACAGCCTTGGCATAAGGCTGGAAGACAACAAGGTGAGGGCTCTCCATGGAGATGGAGGATGGCTGCTCCAGTTGCTGATTCTCCTGTCTTTGACAGCCGCAGCCCTGGCTCTGTAAAGGAGGAGACAACAACTTCTGCCACTTACCCAGAGTGCTGCATCTTTTTAGAAGGAAAATGATCTAAGATATGAGGAAACACGCATAGTCCCAGTCAGTACCACATCATAGTCCTACCAGCAGCTGGAGGATCCTCACAGCCATGGACAAGGGACCATTACACTACCTACTATCTCTGTACCCCACCATAGTCCTATAGGCAGCTGGAAGCTCTATTCACAATACATCTACCTCGCAAAACTGAACAGATATTAAATTGTTTAAAGCTAATTTGTCTCTAAAAGCAAGTGTGATTGCAGTTGGGGAAAATATCATTGCTATATATACCTTAGGGTGCAAAACTCTTGTACAATATCAGTCACAAAAGCACAGATACAGGAAAAACAGCACAGCCCATGGAAGCCAAATAGTAGCTTTAAGGAAGGAGTATTATGCAAAAGGTCACTCATGATTAAGGGCATCCTGTGCTGAGGAGTGAGACAGTGATGGCTCCAGCGAGACCTTTGGGCTTAACTAAGGCTTTCTAAATACACGGATACAAGAGGAGGAGGATGAATCTTCTTAAAATGTTTTTTCCCCCATATCCAGTACATGCACAGATCTCACATCGTGGCTTGACCTTCACTGGTCCAAAACACTTGAAGTACATTACTTTTGGCAGCTCTACAGTGAGGTCAGCAACCTCCAGCAAGAGCCAGCAACAAAGAGCTCAGGTGCAATAACATCTTAAATCACCACAGCTGCTTGTTTGGCATATCAAGTCACAGGTCCAAGTGGACAAGTATAAAATCCTACAGGTTACATCTATATTAGTAAACTAAACAGCATCAGGGCCATCAAGCCATCTGGAACAATCTGATCACATCCATAATACTAAACTCTCTTAACCTCTAGAACAGGACAGCCGCCTGCATGTTCCCTATTGGCAATGGTCCCTGGCCCATACTAATTCACAAACCATACCTAAGAATTGCTTGGGAGATTATTATTTGATCTGGGCCAAAACCACACTAAGGACTGTTCTAACAATTGTATAGCATGGAGAAGTTCCAGTAGCTGTGCCCATGCCTTGACGCTGTTTAATTTACCAGAATACATGTACCCATAGTTTTCCACGTGTCACTAATCCATCTGCTGTCCCTATGTATTTTTGGTCTCTGAATTTAGATATTTAAAACATATGCAGCCTGACAGTACCTCTTTACTCTACACACTCATAATTGGTGTGTTGGCATGCTGCGCCCAAACTTTCCTCCATAAATATACATTTTTGATGACTGCAAATGAATACATCTCTACTTGGAATAAAAACTCCCATGTTTGGTCAAGCCAAGCATACTTTCAGAACTGGAGCAGTCTGGAATGCATATGTGGAATGTGCGATGGCGTTAAGGGATCCTGAATATCAGAAGAGCAACAAGTCAGGCTTCTGAAGCACAGCGGTTACTGTGCTTGGTGCAAAGGCTTTGATGTTCTCTGGTTGATAGGCCTCTACAGTCGCTGCTGTGATGTGAAGTGTCTTGGTGCTTTTTAATGTGTTGAGTTCTGTTAGAATTCGGCAAGGTCTCAGGTTCTGGTCCTACAAACATATGCCAAAAATAGACTTCTTTTACACCTCTCCTGGAAATGTGAGGTCTTTTCTGCACCCATCCTAAATGCAAAATCATTCTTGGAAACCTCTGAAAATGTACACCGGAGCAGGCTGCATATGCACAAACCTACTCAAACACCAGTGGGACACTTTGGTCTCCTACCATAGCTGTTTAAAAGCACACAAGCTTGTACAGACTGCAGTGCCTCCTGTAACTGCAGCTGTTGCCCAGGCTAAACAAGGCAACAGGTCTGCACACCCTCTGCACCCCCAGCATGTTTCTCATGCTCCCGGCCTCAGCCTGGAGAGCAGGGAGAGTTTGCCTTACAGGCCAGGGAGGGTCCCAAGCACAGATAATGAGATTATCAAAATTCCTCCTTCTCATCTCAACACCGGAAGTACTGAAGGAGGGTATACTATCAGGATTAAGCCTTTTCAGGACTCAAGGGGTGCGTGTGTGTGCATGTGTGTCTTGGTGGCCCTGAAAGTCATATATGACCATGAAAAAAGATTATTCACCCTCAGACCCTTAAAGTTTTCCAGATGATCAAAATAACATAGAAGTATTTTGCCCAAAGATTTTTGTGTTTACTAACAAAACCACCACTGGGTTTGAAGCTTCTTTTCACTGCCTCTACCTTTCCTGTGAAGAACACAAGGGGTTATAACTTAGGGGCAGTAAATGCAGAAACCCAAGAATCTGCAAAACAAGCCCAAAACATAACTTTTCCCCTTTAAGTTATTGGCTTCTTCTTTGCTTTAACCTGCTTTCCTTCCAAATACAACATGTTTTTTTGGAACATTAACATCCAACATGCTTTGTTATCATTTAGTTAGTTCATTCTTATTAAAGATCCCTAAGCAGATCTCAGTTCTTTATATATGAAAAAAAATCACCTCGCAGAAAAGCTATGAGTCACAGATCGTTCCCCATCTCCCTGCAAGAAAGTGTCAGGAGCAGGAAGATTCTACCATTTTAAAAGTTTTTCCCAGGTCATTTGACAGTGATTTTGTTTTAATATGGCACCAATAAATCCATTCAGATTTGGAGCAATGTTCACATGAATAGACAAGAAAAATTTCAAAAATAACTTTTCTCCTGTATATGTTCCAATAAACAGGGTCATGTTATGCTCAATAGTAATTATGAGATGACCCTATAAATTATTGTCCAGTGATTCATGTTATTCTATAGACTTTGGGTCATACACATCATTTCAAGCTGAAAGTGCTGCAAGGGATATATTAGGCTCTGGAGGAAACAGAGAAAGAATATAGTGTACACTTCATATTGGTATCATGGGAGACCTGGCTACGAGAAAGCACTTTCCAGCAAAATATACTGAAATTGCTGCAATGAACCTGAGCTGAAGTAGTAACTGGTGTGCATGTTTCCCTACTGACTTGAGAGAGGGAGGTTCTCAGCTTGTCAGCAGAAGCAATGACTAGACTTAGATGCCCATAAGTTCCTTGTCTGTTCATTGCTAGAGAGAAGATTAAGTGTAATAACATTAACGTGGTTTTGCCTCACAACATGATTTATGATGGTGTGACACTGTACAATAAGAATCAATGTACTTCATTCTCTCATGAAATTTTCTTCAGTTTACCTGAAAACACTTTCTGTAGGAGGCAAATAGAACTTAATTTTAGAGGTGGGAAACAGGCATGAGCAACTAAAAGTTAATTATGTGTCCCACAACCATTTAGAAGCCCAGAAACCCAACTGGGACTATGTGGGTCAAGGCACACACTATGTCCTTTTGATTTCCTGAGACATTTTTGCTATACCAAAACTGTATCTCTTAGAGAAATCAGTGCATACCCATCAGCTCCTGAGGAAACCGGACAACCTCTGTCTGCTCAGTTGACTCTTAAAAAAACAAGTGTACCTCTCAATCAAAGCTGGCAGAAAAAGGAAGGAAACCCTTCACTAAAATGGAAAATCTAGCTTGCCTGTCTTCATTTGTTTGATTGTGGAGTTTGCTGATTCTATGATCTGCCTTTGCTTTTCATTAATAGTAAAGAGAAATGTGTTGTTCCAGGAAAATACGTTTCTGTTACCAAAGATGAACAGGTATCTCCACAGCTGACTCTCCACAAACACTGAGCACAACCAGCCCTCCCTTGGCCTCCCAAACTCACAACATTGAAAACGAGCCTTTTTTCCATGTCAGTCCCATCTGGCTGGTCCCATCTGAGGGCTGTCCAGACACTGCTGGGAGGAACTGGCTGCAAATCAGGTCAACGGCTCTGGCAGGATCCTTTCACCCCAGCTGGTATCTTCTTGGCTGTCTCACACATTATATCACATCATCAATGTGCTGGTGTCCAATATATAGCAGGCAAAGAGCTGCAACAGCATCTTCTTCTCAGGGCTTTCCCAGACACTGCCAGAGGCTTATACAGCAGGAAGGTGCATGTGCTTTATAGTTCATATGTATGAAGGATTATACATCTCATTTAGGCTGGTTTAAGGGCACGAACTCAGATCAGCTTTACTGCACAGATGTCCACATTGCTCACCATGTGATGATGGAGGAATGGAAACATAAACTCCAAGTACTTTCAGAGGAGTCAGCCAGCCACCACAACAAGATGCTTGGGCACCAGTGACCTGCAACATAAAAGCACTTCTGCAGTGTCTGGAGGGCTGTACTTTTCCTTCTAGTTCCTTCGACAGCATTTTCTAGCAACCCATCTATCATGCTATCTGAGATTTCTTTCCTGTGCTCATCTCCACTTATTATGCAGCAAGCAATGAACTGATGACTCTTGCCTGCCTACTGGCAGAGCCCTCAGCAGTCTGCAGGATGCATCATGGTTAGTGGTTGCCTTCCAGAAACAAGCTGCTATGCTACTGTAATATTATTGCTTATATCCCAGTGTTACAGTTTCTGGAACACAAGGTGAGGAGAAACATGAAGTAATAACTTAATCAGAAAGAATGTGATTTGCTGCAATTCGGCAGCTGGGAGAAGTCTCACCATTGCCAGCCCTTGTTATTCAACTTACGAGATGTCCGCTGGAGATACAACACAGCGGAGAGGAAGCAGCCTGGGAGGTTCCTGGAGTGTGTGGAAGATGGCAGCTCCCTGACCCAGCTGGTGAGGGAGCCAGCTAGGGAAGGTGCCCGCTGAGCCTGCTGTTTGCCAGCAGGGACGGGCGGGTGGGTGATGTGGTGGCTGGAGGCCGTCCTGGGCACAGCCGTCACGAAATCAAAAAGGTTTTGAGGCTCAGAGCAGTGAGGAGGGGGCTCAGCAGAACGGCTGCCCTGGGCTTCCAGGGGGCCGACGCTGGCCTGTTCAGGGGCCTGGCTGACAGAGCCCCTGGGGAGGCAGCCCTGGAGGGCCCAGGGCTCCAGGCAGGCCGGGCATTCCTCAGGAAGGAATTCTGAAGGGCATGGGAGCAGCCTGTCACCATGGGCGAGCAGCAGGGGAGGAGGCCGGCCTGGCTGAGCAGGGAGCTTGGGCTGGAACTCGGGGAAAAGGAGAGTTTCCACCGCTGGAAGAAGGGGCAGGCAGCTCTGGGGGGCCACAAGGGTGTCCTAAGGTTGTGCAGGGAGAAAATTTGAAGGGCCAAGGGCCAACTAGAACTTACTCTAGCTATCACCATCAAAGACAATAAAAAATGTTCTTATAAATATATTAACAACGAATGGAGGGCTATATCCTTTATTGAATGTGGGGAGGAACAATAGTGACAAGGGCTGAGGAGCTTAATGACTTCTTTGCCTCCGTCTTTAATAGTAAGACCTGTCATCCTTGGGGTAGCCAGCCCCTGGAGCTGGAAGACAGGGACGATGAGCAGAATGAAGCCCCCATAATACAAGTGGGGTGGCCAGTGTTCCTCAGGGCTCAGTGCTGGTGCCAGTTGTGTTTACTGTCTTTCTCAATGATCTGAATGCGGGCATTGAGTGCACCCTCACTAAGTTTGCAGATGACATCAAGCTGGGGGGGGGGAGCGGAGAGTAGTGTTGATCTGCTTGAGGGTAGGAAGGCTCTGCAGTGGGACCTGGAAAGGCTGGACCCATGGGCCAAGGCCAGCTGTATGACGTTCAACAGGGCTCAGTACCAGATCCTGCAGTTGGATCACACCAGCCCCACACAACACTACAGGCTGGGGGAAGAGTGGCTGGAAAGCTGCCTGGTGGGAAAGGACCTGGGGGTGCTGATTGATCGCCAGCTGAGCCTGATCCAGCAGTGTGCCCAGGTGGCCAAGAGGGCCAACAGCATCTTGGCTTGTGTCCAAAATTGTGGTCAGCAGGACAAGGGCAGCGATCTTCCCCCTCTACTCAGCACTGGTGAGGCCACACCTCGAATTCTGTGTTCAGGTTTGGGCCCCTCACTGCCAGAAAGACATTTTGGTGCTGGAGTGTGTCTAGAGAAGGGCAGCAAAGCTGGTGAAGGGTCTGGAGCACAAGTTTTATGAGGAGTGACTGAGGGAACTGGGGTTGTTCAGCCTGGAGAGGACAAGGCTCAGGAGAGACCTTATTGTTCTCTACAACTACCTGAAAGGAGGCTGTAGGCAGGTGGGGGTCAGTCTCTCCTCCCAAGTAATAAGCAACAGGACTAGGGGAAATGGCCTCAAGCTGCACCACAGGAGGTTTAGATTTGTTACTAGAAAAAATTTCTTGAACAAGAAGAGTTTCTTCACCTTCTTCCAAAGGTCTTTTCCAACCTATATGATTCTATGGTACATAACTTCCAGAGAGATTTACTTTTTGCTCTTCAGAAGGTCAAGAAGTTTAGGGCACATGTGAGAGCTTCTGCAAAAAACAGGCAAAGGGTTATATAGTGCATCTTTCAGTGGGTGGTCTCACCAAATATTTTCGCACGGACCTTCAAGTTGGCCCAAAAATGGTTCCAAAATAAGGTCAAGCAAATGCATTGGAAACTACTGCTGACATCATTCAAGGAGTAAACAGCATCCAAACATTAAGACTGTGAAGTAAAATGTACCATATGTTACTGCTGTAACTGCACCAAGCTTTACCTCTGCAGCTTTATTAGTCCAAAAGACCCAGGCAACACGTGAAATGCTTTGACCGAAATGCACAGGTCAGTCAGACGATGGCACTACAGACCCAGGTCCAGGGGCTGCCTTCTGCCCTCATTAAAACGGCTGCTCGGCGGTTCATTATTCTGTTTTCATTCTCCATCCCGGCTTTCCCCTGGTTACCTGGTTGGAAACTGTACCCCCTGATAATTCATACACTCGCACAGACAGCCCATGGCAAACGTTGCTAAGAGAGGGACTGCCACCTGTTAAGAATCCATGGTTTGGGGATGCAGTGAAGTGTGCTCCTTTCCCACACTAGTATTTTAAAAGGTTATAGATCATGTGTGCATAATAGGCAGAACATTAGGTCACTTGTCTCACTTACAACAATAATCCATTTTGATATGGGTCAGGTTGACACAATGGGTCCACCCATACCAGATCTATTGACGAAACTGATCCCTTTCCCCCAAACTAATGAAATTTTCAACTAATGGGTATTTAAGTTAATAAAGTGTGCCACACATCTGCTAGAAGCCATTTGTAAAATAAAGCACTGGAGTTCAATTTTGAGATCATTGACATAATGTTTGAGTGGCATCCCACAGGGACCCAGCATGGCACCAAATTAAGGAGAGTAACACAATAAACGTGTGAGAAATAACGCTAGTATATAAACAGTAAGTAGGAGCTTCTCTTTCTTTAAAGGAAGCGTAATACTACTTGGGGTTCATACCATCACTAATGAATTGAGCAGGACAAATCCTGATCTCCCCTCACAGCCAATGAGCATTTGGACAATGACTTCAATAGGACCAGGATTTAACCTGGGGAATTATTTTTACGGAAATTGGCAACAAGCTGGTTCTTACAGCTAAAAAGTATCTTTTCACTTAACTTGTGCATGGCTAAAATTCTCCACTCCACTCTGTCCTTTCTTTTGTGGAGGAAATTGGAGGGAAAAAAAACATTTCATCAGAGCCTGAGAGATTTATTTTTTAATTCCTGAAGGTACCTAGCTTGATACAATTCAAGCTAGATGTCTCTTAGCAGTAACAAAACTCTCCTTTTCTACTGCCCCTGGGGATTAGACACAGGCATCATTCTAGAATATCAGCTGAATTTTAATAGTCCACCCTCCTATGCCATTGACGGCAAACCAAGGAGCAGCATGGAATATCAGTGACTTTTATTGACTGGTTTATTATCTCCAGTGGCATCGCTTTTTTAAAAAAAGGTACTTTTCAAAATTTACTAATTTATTACAGTTGGCCAACATTTTTGCTTTAAGAACATTTTCCATTTTAAAATTATATTGAAAAATGGAAAACAAGAAAGTTTTGGTAGTATTATTCATAACAAATTTTCTCTTTAAAAAGGTAAACCAAACATCTGAAAAATATTCAACAGATTTTTTTGAAGAAAGAAAAATAACCTTACTTTTAGTAGTACTTCTGTCATATTTTGAAGAGGAAAACTAGAAAAAGTGCTACACTAGTACAACTAAAATTTGAATTCAAAAACAGTGAGAAGGACTTACAGCTCTATTTGCTAGTAACTTTTTCTCAGTTTATATAGAGGAGAGATATGTTGGTTTTATAAGATCGATCTTTAAATCTCCTCATTAACATATTCCGAAGGCAGTTTTTCAGTTAAATGGGCAGATGCCAGGTGATGTGAAAAGGTTGTACTGAAGAATCTGCAGAGTTTATGCCTTGACTTTGCCACAGATGAGTATTTACTGTCCCATTGCAGACAGGACAAAACCTGGTTGTAGACAAGAGCTCCAGGACTGCCTTTACTCTGCAGATCCCACACTACAACCCTTCAAAATGCTGTTAAACTGTGATTGTATTTACAACAAACATTGGAATTTCAATGTATATTTTTTCCTAATAAAGCCCCACCATTTTTAACCTGTCTCATTCATACCCCACACAGATTAACATGCTTCTTTCTTCCCAATCAGTTATCCATTGTTTCAGCTTTTAGCTTTGGAAAACAGGAAACAAATATCTAACCAAGTTCCTGGGCTGAGCCTAAATCTGGCCTTAATCTAAATGTGGTGGAAGCCCCCATAACCACCCCACACCGGCACACATTCCCTCTCATCCCTTAGCATATACATACGCTGTTCTGAGAATAATGTCTCCACAATATTTCTAAGCTTTCAAGTCCAGTTGTCTTTTACAGTAGATTGGGGGGTGGGGTGGGGGTGGAGGGGAGGGGGGGTGGAGGCAGGGAGGGTTGTGTACGGAGGCAGGGAATATTTGGGCAAGTGCAGAGGAAGATCCCACTCTAACATTACTGCTGTGAAGTGTTTTTTTCCAAGCTGGGTCACTCCAGGATATATTCAGACATTAATGCCATTTTCCAAAGCAGACCATTTCTGTATTCATCACCTTATATCATCCCCATATATTGGGAGATTTCTGAGCGATTGCAGTGAGTTTTGAGCCTGCTTTTTTCAATAAAAATAATTCAACTTGAGTGGACTCGGGTGTCTGTTGTCTCTGCTGCGTGGCTGCCCGCAGCTGAGCGTGTGGGAGGGTGGACATGAAGTTTAACTTGGTCAGGGCAACATCCACGCTTTTGGGTCACTCAGCTGCCAGCCTTACCTGTTGTACCCTGCTCTCAAATATCATCCTGTGGCTTTGCTCTCCAGGCTTGAGTGGTTGTCAGTGCAAAGTGCCGAATACTTGTTTACTGAATGCCTCAGCAACTGAATTTGGCAACTCTGAGCCATCTGGCTCTGTCCTCATGAACACTGCAGGCTCCTAGGGAGGGCCAGATCTGGAAGTCCCATTTAGTCCCATTTCACATTCAGACCTCCACAGACTTTAACTGATCTATACCATTACAAATCAGAGGAGAAGCCACCCTACAGGTTGTAGTTCTGCACCCTCTACCAAGGTGTGACTTCAGCTGATGTCTTTGGGGATGAAACCGCTGTAACTAAGGATATGGTGAGACTGTCCTTTACCTATCTGGACTGATCCTGGCACCCAAGGCAATGGAAAGTAATCTCCCCTCCCAGGCTGCATAGTCAGCAGGGTAAGTTTTAGCAAAATCTTGAAATTGCCAAGTAGAGCTGATTAAAAAAAGAAATGAAACCTTCTCTATTTCAAATGTTTTCATTTTGAAGTATTTCTCTTTTCCATTTTCTTGATTCCTCCCCATGTTTTTAATTCAAAAAGCATTATGGGAATAGCCACCAACATTTTTCATTTATCAAATACAGGGGGTTTGACACATGATATATTTTAACATAAATTTCCTTATGCTTTCTATAAAAATGTATTTAAATAATATTGGGCAGATCACAAATTATTTCCTGGACAAAATTCATGCCAAAAGTCTACTTGCCCATGCTATCTTTTTGGAGGCAAGAAATTGCCATCATATCTATTATCAAGTCTTCCTTTTTAGGGAAACACCTGCATAATCTGCACAGGGAAATCTGGCAGAACTCCACTTCAGCCTCCTAGTGTCTCAGTGTTACTGTTACAGCCTGAGGTTAAATTCTGCTGGCAACACACATTTATGTTCTGGAAGCAATTTTTTGTTAACACCTATGGAAGTTCTTAGCATCAAGTTACTTAACATGACAATTAATAGGAATCACCACAGTGCTGCTCTCTTTTATGCCAAATTCCTACCAAGAAACTGAAAAGGGAATTCGCTACATCAAATGAAGAGAAGAAACACTATCAAAGTATCGTTTGGAATGAGGAAAGAAGTGACAGACTCTATGAATCCTGTTATAAATGTATTTGTGCTGTTGATTTTATGTGAGTAATGCTTAGGTGTTACATATGTTGTATATATGTCAGTGCATGTTTTAAAACAGAATGAAAAATCCTCTTTAGTCCCTCCTTTTTCCAAGATGGGGTAAGTTTTTGTGTATCTTCAGCTTTGACATGGTACCTAAACTCTCAACGCAGCTTTTCTTCTGCAAGGTCACTTTTTCCAATCAAAGAATATTTGCTATGAGCTTAGCAGAACCTTAAGTCCCTCCTAACAGAAAACGATGTTTTCAAGTTCAGCTCTCACCTCTCTGGACAAATGAAGTATGGACATCAGACACCCAAAAAGCAAGATATTTTTCATTTGCACTTTTTTCCCCTGCACATCAGATCAAATGCAGTTTCAGTGTGCTAGCTGCACAATACCGATAGCATATACTGCAGACCTCTAGAGCAGCATTAATTACCACACTGTAAACACAAGGTGAAATCCTTCTGCAAACCCTTTCCATGTCACCTTTGATTAAAAAGCTGCCTGAAATGACTGCACTTCCAAGTATGTGTCCACAACGTACTGCTGCATGGAGGCAAGAGAGGAATCCAGATGAAAGCCTTTTAAGGAAAAAATTTCAACCTTGAATTATCAGTCTGTTTACGGGCTAGCAGGCACAAGCAAAGTGGAAGTGGGAAAGATGAGTTCAAGGGATTGGTAGCTGGACCTCATGAGGCAGTCATGGTCCTGATCCTCAAATACATCTTGGTACTTACATATCTTTTTAAATTTTCATCTCGGCATCAATGTAAGAAGACCAAATCTGTGCTCCAAAGAGCATTAATTCATACATTTCCTAATTATACATGTATGTTTCTAAAGAGAACTAGAAATGTGTTTTTCTTAAGAGCAATCACAAATTTCTTAGAGAAGAAGAGCAAAGGGACAGACACAATCTGCCACAGGGGAACTGGAATCAGACTGTGCAAGCAGCATCAGCAAACTCCATCTGTAATTGTTGTCTCCCTGGTGGGCCACACCGTCAAGCATCAACAAGGTTTGTCATGGTCTCTTTGCTCCATGGCGAATAAGGATATTCATCAAAAAGCTCCAGGTTCCCAGTTCTCACACATGGGTGGCTCCACTTGGGAGTGAAAGGATACAACTGTATTGGAAAATATCCACATTATAAATCCAGCAAAGGAAGGGATTTTGTAATAAACAGGGAATATCAGAGACAAATGAGAAATAAAAAAGTAAAGAGCCCCCTCCAGTGTCACCACATATGTGATTAATGAGACTTAAGGAATTTGCCAATAGACTCTCCAAGCAACTGAGTTTTGTTTCAATGGTATGCAGTCAGGTTGTATTTGTATTCAGAAATCCCAGCTGTACTCAATACCCAGGACTATTCCATATATGTGAAAAGAATTACATGCAACTCAGCTAAGAAAAAAAGGAACCACCATTCAAACATAGGATATTTTTAAGGCCAGGATATTGCTATGGGCATTTCTGCTGTCTAACAGTTTCTTCCCTACTTCTTTTAAGTGGCATGCAGGGAAATTAGAAAGACCTGAAGTTATTAAAAAGTTATAAGTTTACAGTGGTCTTCAGAAAAGCTCAGTTTGGATGTCCAGAATGAAATTAATATTCTTTTTAAAAGAACACAATACAAATAAAATGTGATGAAAAGTGAAGATAATGAGGTTCTGTCTGCCTGACTTTTGTCTTGCTGTCTATCAAGCTCAGATGCTCAGCTTCTCCTTGAACCTGATCTCACTGTCAGTGGAAAGAAGACACACTTTCCCCAGGTACTTTATTTTTCAGACTACTGGCTTCAGATCTGAAAAGTCCCCTGTGAATCTTGCATATTGGTCAACTTCCCATGTGTTGGAGGCCACACACTGGGTCTTTGAGTTTGTGACAGTAAGACTGAAGACTAATTGACTTTACATCTGTAGAAAACTTAAGGAGAGAAACCTGAATAAATATTTCAAGGGGTGGATAAAGTAGCATTTATACAATTCTGGTCCATTTCTAATACCCTGAGATCCCTGGCAGTTTCAGTGCGAAGCCAGAAGCAAACCAAAGCTAAGTTCCTTTCCCATTCACAGTTGTTCTGTCTCTATTTAAAAACAGTATTTTAAAAAATTTAAACCATATGGTCTCTATAGATAATTTACATTTTTCTGCAATGAAAAATGTATCAATAGCTCCTTATGAACTGATAATATGATATGATGATAATATCTTAATAGTTGGATTAGAATTAATATATAATCTAGGAATAGTACCTAGCCTAAAAATCAAGAATTCACATCTCAGGACAATCCAGAAAGGGCTACGGTGGTTGTACACGGTTTGGATGGAATGTTCTACAAGGAAAGATTATGTTTAGTCTGGCAAAGATTCACTTGAAAAGTGGTTTAATGATAGTATACAAAACACAGACAACAGAAATCTGGACAAAAGAGAGAGGTATTAGAGAACCTAATTTCTTCAAATACTGTAAGATGATTAAAGTAAAAAAAACAGCCAGATCTTATTCTAACAGACAACTGCTGGTCTTGTGTAGCCCTTTAGCCTTTTAAAAATAACCAGGAGAATTGCAGAACAATTAGTAGAACAAATATTTGTTCTTATGAAAAGCATATTGAATAGATTTGGAACACAGGATGCAAGTAATTATTAGAATCAAAATAGGCTAATGTTCTCCCGATGCTATTTGTAAAGCAATTTGAGTTTCATTATTAGAATGTGTATTTAACATATCATTTTGAATCTCATTACATGCTATTTGGACTAAACTTAATAGGATTATTATTTTTGGCATTCATGGTCATGCAATATCCATAAACAATGTTTCTGAACCCTTTAATACAAGAAACAGACATATGGTGTCAAGAAATGAGCAGAGCTTTCTGCATTTTTAACAGCACGCTTATAACATGCTTTTCATTCCTGTATTTCTAAGAATATTTCTGAATGTGTCACTGTTGTCTTCTACAGATCAGAATAACCATAGCTTGATTTAAAACATTATATTATTTATTGCCCCCCATTATGGTTCATTCGGTATATTTTCCTAGCACATTTCTGGACAATTACTTAATGCTTATAAGGTGCTAGAGAAAAAAACGTTACCACTCATTTTTTTCTAAAAGTACAAGAAAAAGAAACAACATAAATCTTATTTCTCAGATACAAGAAGTCATATTGTCTCCTCCCTACATCGAGCACATTTTCTAATACACACTGCAAAACCCCCATGACTATCAGTGGACTGCACTACAGTGTCTGCACAATGAGGCAACGTCAACAGAGATAACTGAGATCAACCCTGAGTAGCCCAAAGCCAGAACAAGGTGAAAGCTATCCTGGCCTTCAAATATGAAACCACTATGCAGGTAGCAACAAAGCTTAGGGTTCCACCTGTTTATCCACTGGGGAACATATCCATCACTTCTTCCAAGCTGGGGGACAGAAATGAAAGCTAGAGAGCAGGAGCCAGAACCAAGGGACCATTCCCTGTGCTTGCAGCTACCTGTGAGATCAAATGCAGGAGGAAAGCTGTGACAAAACAAACTCACACATGGAAAATGGGCATGGCTTCCATTTTAGGCTGGATGTCCATCAAGTGCTGGCGTTACATATGGTCAGTGAGCTTCAAGATGAGCATTTATGAATGGATATGTAGACATAAAATCGTGGAATCACAGAATCACAGCATGGCCTTGTTCAGAAGGGACCTTTAAAGACCATCTAGTCCAACCCCTCTGTCATGGACAGGTGCATCTTTCACCACACCAGGTAGCTTAAAGCCCCATCCAGCCTGGCCTTCAACACTTCCATTGACAGGCCATCCACAGCTTCTCTGGGCAACCTGTTCCAGTGCCTCACCACCCTCATAAAAAAAATTCTTCCTTATGTCCAGTCTAAATCTACCCTCTTCCAGTGTCAAACCATTGTCCCTTGTCCTGCCACTACAGGCCTTGGTAAAAAAGTTTCACTCCCTCTTTCCTGTAAACCCATTTTACGTAATGAAAGGTTGCAATAAGGTCTCCCCAGGACTTCTCCAAAAGTTTAAAAGCTTACTTTCTCCATACCCCACCAATCTATGCTTACTCTCCATTGCCCATCCAATAGCAACTCTTTTGAGAAAGGCTGAAAAATCACTTCTATCACTTGCTTCTGCATCATGGCAGGTATCTAGTGCAGCCAGCTGGGAATCTGCCATGTTCCACTGGAGATGCCAAAGAAGAACACAGGACTTGGACAGAATAAAACTTTTGTAATATGCCAGCAAGAAATGTTTAGTGGTTTGATCCCTGTGAAGTCAGTCATGATTGCCCTGATAATTTGTGCTGAAGGGAGGGAATGAATCTTCTGACAGGATGTCAGACAGAGCCCTTTTTATGAGAGGTTGTATTTTTGCTTGTTTTATCCATATTATTTAACTCAGTGTGATGTCTGTGGCATCCACAAACATCTGTCAATGGATTTTGTGAGGGAGAAGGAAAGAAAAGAAAACTGAATATGCACAAGAATATGGTGATTTTAACCATTAATATGGAGTCAGGAAGGTCAGAAGAGCAACTGAAAACACCTCAGCAAAGAGTTGATGCTGCCTGACATAATGGATACCAACCCCATCCAAGTGATTTGCTTCTGAGGTTTTTTCCTTTAATCTTGCCTTGACTGAGTCTGTGTGCTAAATTACAAGCTCTTTGGGAGAGGGACTGTGCAAATGTTTAAGGAACACCTACTGCAAGAAGGTCGCAATTATGACTTGGCAGCACGTAAGAAATAATGAAGAAGAATGAGAATTGGGCTCTTGAAGTGGCATTGTTCAACCTTCAGTATCCCACAAAGATACAATTGAAAGTAACTAAATAGTAGGCTTAGTCCCACAGGTCTGAAAGAATTCCTGAAAGAATTTCCATCCTCTTCAAAACAACAAAGGAAGCTGCCAGTCTGGCATGTAAGCATAGATTGGTGCCTGGTGGAAATAAATTCCTCGTCTGAGGCAAACATTTCAATTACATAGCAGGAAATCCTATAGCAAAGGAGTTTCTGCCACATTCAAGAAGATTATAAAGGCTCAATCTATGCCTTGTGCAGCAGAGAACATTGAGAACATTTCTCTGGCTTCTCTGAGCAAGAAAAAGGGCAATACTGTTCATTTACTGCCTTGCATCCTTAAACAGGTCCTGTGGAACGAGATTGTACTCAGGTATCAATGAAATGTAGTTCATGGTGAAACTACGTGCAAGTAAACAGGAAGCAGTGGGAAGAGATGCCATCACCTCTGAAATGACAGACAAGTCAGCCTGTAATTATACAACCAGAAACTGGCCAAGGATGCAAAGTTTAGTAATCCGTTGTTTCCCCCAGTTTGTTAATACATCCTCCAAGATCAAAGCTTTGCAACAAATGCTGTTTTCATCAGAAAATTTTAATTGCTTTATAACAAAATTTAAGCTTTTGTAATTTGGGGCAAGCTTTCAGTTACATTTCCAAAACTGTGTGTTATTTTAACTTCTTCTTGTATTCCAGCACAGTGAAAAACTGAAATATTAAGAATTACCACAGAACTATGTTGTTCTCAGCTCAAGCTTTTGTCTTACATCTGAGACATCCCTTTCAGAACTGAATGCTAACTCATTCAGTAACTCATTGGATTAACGGGCTTCCTACTGAATTCTCATGTGATTTTGGTAAGTGCTTCATTATTTGAAAGAGTCCTTTTCCAACAGTTTTGGCGTAAATTTGATCAACTAATTGAATATGACAGAAACCAAGGCAAAAAATAGATCATAGTTTCACGAGATTTATGGACAAAAGGAGAATACTGTGATGATCCTGTCTGACTCCCTGCAAATATGGGCTAGCATGGGAAAAAAGGACAAAGACACAACAAATGGGTCAAAGACAACAGTTTGCAGTGGCTTGCTTCTCTTTTTCAATTCAGCACGAAAACAGAAGAGATGTCAAAAAAGGCATCTGATCATTACTTGGGAAAAGCTGTAATCAGGCTTGTTACTAAATATGCACTTTTCCTCTGAATGTGAACAGGATAGTGCTCGTAAAAGGTGTTTCAATATGAAGTGCTTGTCTATGAACAGTTTCATACCACTGTGACTAAATCAATAGAAAATTAAGACCAGCAAAACTGGTGGAGCCCCATAGTGTAAAAAGAGATTTCCTGAGGTGTATATACTGCTGTTTATGCTGCATGGCATTTTAACCAGAGGTTTTTGTCTCTGTCGATTCAGCCAGTGGATGCCATAATGACAATAGGTCCACATGTACTCCAAATACCACTGTGTCCTGGCACTGCTAGTCCCACTAAGAGCTGTAGCACATTCATACCGTGAAGTTGGGAAAAGGTTTGCCACAATGTCAACGTGTCTTCACCTGATTTCTCAAGGCATCTTCTTAAAATTGCAAATGGACAAATGGTATAGAAGAGAGGGGGACCAGGTTTATTCTGTATCTCTGCAAGTTGAGATTTTTAGCTGTACAGCTCTGTTCACAATCAAACTCTTTTTTCAGCTTTCAAGATGATAATTTGGAGGAAGGAAGAGAAATGTAAATTGGGGGGAATATATCATGCAGTTAATGTTAATTTGAATGACCTAAGGGGAAGATGACTGAAAATAATAACAGCAGATACAAAGAAAGCATAACTGTTTATTCCAAGTAGAAAGGCTTTGGGATATTTATGAATATGATTTAAAATGGCTTTTATACTGTGCTTAAATACTTAGAACATTTGTTCTTAGAAACTTAAGAAGGCAAAACTTCATTAAAATGGATTTTGAAACAACATTCATATCACACAAAATGTATAAACTTTAATAACCTTTTCATGTCAAACCTATTTTTTAGAAGAAACCACTTAGAGTTAGCAGAGTCTTCATGACAAGGGGTATACCTCTGCCTGAGAGAAAGCAGTATCACGTCTACAGAACACTCTTGGCCTAAGCCAGTCTGCACTCTCTGCTTGGCCAAACCCTGCCATCGTTAGCACTTGAGAAGCAAGGAGGCATGTAGAGAGTCAAGGGTGTCTGAAGGCGCTGGATGGCTCAAGGCTGGTTCCCAGGGATGGATTGCAATAACAACATTGAACAGTCCCCACCGACAGGGAACACGGCTGAACCCCTTGTGTCAGCTTGGAAGGCAGGTGATGCTGTACTGAAGGTAAACACAGCCTGAACAACTCAGGCTCGCCCTCAGTAAAAAACAGCTAACATGCCCAGGAGCCTCAGTTTTATGTATGTTGGTAATACAGGAGAAAGCAAAAGCAAAAACCCTGAGACTGCCAAAAGGTATAAAATAGAAATCACAGTTTGCTGAGCAGTCAGGACTATTTTCACACTTTACCTTTTGTTACAGCAACCCACTCTTTACCATGTTTCGCTACATCATAAGAGAGGGTTTTCCCCACGAGGAGTGGGGGTTTTTCAGGCTAGATACTGCTCCAGCCTGGTCCACTGCACCCAAACCATCCTGCTGAACTCATGGGACACTGGACTCAATTGCACGGCCACAACTGGGCACCAAGTTCATATCATCTGGATCAGAAGTGACTATAGCCAGAAATAAAGGTGTACCCCACCAAAACTTTTTCCAGTCTTTACTGTCTTGCATCCGTCCCCAGGTTTATTATTTAATGACTGCTTGTAGCCATGAGCAAATATATTTGCTCATCTTATTCCTCATTTGAAATTCAAACACAAAGAGTATGTTCCCAGAAGACTTCATAAATAACAAGGGAGGTCAAGAAGTGAGTGCATCTGAAGACCTGCCTCCCTCCCCCATGGCGGGAAATGACCCCTTGCTGACTGTAAAGTTTAGAGAAACCTGCTTCTGCTACCCTGGGCTCTGCAGAGGGGTACCCTATTCATAACATAAGCCCAGCTTTTACAAGAACTGGCAAGACACTAGAGAGCCAGGGGGCCTTCAAAGTGGACACACTCTGCGTTTGCAGTTTACGTTGCCATTCAGAGAGAAAGAAACACAAGTCAGTCTTTTTCAAATGAAGCCACCAAATCACAGGGCCTGTGTTTTGTAAGCTTCCACAGACACTCGTGATTCCCCATAGGACTCATTTCTTGGTGGGGCTTTTTGAAAGGCACCCTTTGAGTGTTATATTTCATTTTCTGCTAGCGCAATATATGCTGGTGCTGTTTAACAGGCAGAAAACAGTGAAGTGTAACTTAAAGTTCTGCTTGCCATAGCTGAAATCTTACAAATTACAGAATTCAGTGGGTCACCTCTTCTTGTTTGAAGAGGATAATCTAGGATGTGTGGCAAGTTGCTATTTTCTGATAATTTTGTGTTTTGGAGCCTTGGGTGTTTTTTTGTTAAACATGTGTTATAGTCTATTAGAAGCTAGAACTGGGGAGCCTCTCAGAGCACTATTCTATAGATAAATAAAATATTTTGAAAAGTTAGGTTTGTTTATGTAAAATATTTATTTTGATAGAATGTTTGCTCATGTTTTTAAAAAGACAAAAATATATTTTAGTTCATAGCAAGGATTTGTAGTATTGGTTCAAAGAAGGAAGCTCCAGTTTGGTTGAGCTGGTATAATTCGGTCAAAGAGCTGTTCTAGAGTCTGGCATCAAATATCCAGAATGTCCATTTCATAGACTAGTCATGGAAGAACAGAACCTGTAAATAAGATGTCTCAAAGAGAATTTCTTATAAGCCAGTAAAAAATGATCAAACCTATGAAGGAGTTTAGAAATTTTTTTGGAAGACAAGGAGGATAAAAACAAATCAGGGAAAAGTGGGTTTTCTTCACCAAGTGTGCCTCCTTACCTGTTTCCTATTACTCAGACTCAGATTCAAGCCATCTCGTTTCAGGCATTTAGCTCCAGCAACTAAGACAGAGGAGCCTACACAATCTTTATGTTCCTCCTGTGGCCAGTGGATGGAGGGAAGGTTCCAGAGGATGGTGCAGCTTCTGAATTGCTTCTTCTTGGAAGAACCTTTTTTCACTGATTGTTTGGGATCTAAAGGCTCCTAGTTGTTAAATGGCTCTGGACACACAGGATGGATCTAGATTGCAGAATTCAGTGAAGCATTTGAAGTGCCAACCTTGTTTCAAAATCAAGTAAGTAGAAATTGTTCTTGTAAGTTCTCAAAAACCTGTTAGCCTTTAAGCTCATGCAGACTTCACTAGAAAAGAAAAACAATTGAGAGCTCAAGCCTACACCCAGTAGCTTAACAAGTTATCATACGTGACAGTGTGACTGGTTATGTGTTGTTAATATCATTCCACCTCTCCACCAATGCACTGATGATAATGAGGATATACATCCATCAGGCATGAAAATGAAGGCATTCTTTCTCCTTCACATGACTTTCACCTTCCTTTCGATTTCACACTACAACTATATTCAGCCAGTAGCTACCTTGCAAATAGAGCTTAAACCAAATATTAAATATATCTTAAATATATATATCATCCATCAAACAACTTAAATAAACTGCAGCTAGGTTGCCAGGTGACTACTATTCACATAGAGATGTATATATAATATAAGAAAGTGATGCCAACAATTTTTGATCTCTCAGACTGCATAGTAATGGTGATGAAAGACTATTTTGAATATACAGTCAGTTCCTGATAGTTCATCAGCGTTCATGGATGGTAACCCTGCTGTATTGCTCGGGGGTTTTCTCTTTTTCCTGGAGTCTGATGGATGACATTTATGAGGCAACTTTTCTTTTCCTTACTTAAAAGCTGTCTTCCATGCAGGATTGACCATGCCAAAATACACACCTGATTCATGTGGTGGATTTGTTGCAGTACAATTGCCACTACACATAATCAGAAATTATGCCAGAAACCCATTAATGTATCTAAGTCAGCATTCAGAGCTGTTTATTTAGATGTAGCCAAAGCCATGAGGTGTCTGGATAGATCGCAGCCTGGACAATGAGTTCAGCCATAACTCTGCAAAAGACAGACTCCTTCGTTGCTTCCAGGTGCTTGTCTACCACAGAAATTACTCAACACCTAAGCTGTCATTCAGTGGTGTTATGAAAATGTCCCAGTTTCTGTGGCCCTTGTCTGCAGAGTGTGGATGGCACCAGCCTAGTCCATCAAAGCGATGGAGTGAGATTTTCCACTGTGCTCATTTCACTGGACTGGTGTGTAATTGCATTCAGAGGAAAATAAATCTTGCTAGAATAATCATTTAGCTCAACAAGCTTTAATACATCAGAGCATGCTGGCATCACCTACTTATATAATAAATGCATGCCTAATAAATAAATGTCTAAAGGATGCTTCATGGCAATAGAATCACATTAACAGGGGTCAGGGTTTTACATTAATGCCTATTAGAGCCTTCTCCAAAGCAGTAGGCTGCTTTTCAGGTCTACTGTGGAGGTTTTGCTTTCTTATACAAGGAAATGTGGTACACCTCAAGGGAAAAAAAAACAGATCACTCGATCATTCACAGTAGGCCTGCACACCACACTACTAATCATGAAGGACGCATGGAAATACACCAGGTAGAAGGCACCACAATGTAACCCAGCAGACCTTGCCCTGGAGTCGGCTCTGGGGACCAGGTCCTTCAGAGAATACTAAAACAGCAAGGGAAAAAAAAAAAAAAAAGGCAGAAAGATTAATTAAATAGAGGGCATCCTTCCAAAAAAACTGTAACAACTCTGTGAAATGTGTTTTCAACACCACAATACTCCTTCTCTGTTTTGTTTCACAGCAAAACCATTACATGTAAGTGTTGCCTTTGAAACTCCAGAGAAAGACACTGATGAATGTTACACAGCAGACCAGAGGCTGCCAAAACCAACAGATTTCTGTTTAGAGACCCTATGAGTGAAATCCCTGTGAAGTAGCAGAGCTTGAAGAGTAATTAGCCACAACCATAACAAAACAGTGAGCTACTCACCACTCAAATCTCTGACTTCTCTGTTGTTATGACTGACATTGATCTTATAGGTTGCTGAGAACGGACTGTCCAGGAAAAGACTTGTTTAACATAAAACCAGCCAAATGAATAAGATGCATAAAGCTCATTTGTTATGAGATACAAAAAAATTGTCAGCATTGGTAAGCAACATTTTACCTGTTCCCACCCTTTAAAGACTTAAGGCAAAATTAATCTAAATACAGTTCCACTCATTCTGGTGGAGACACCGGCAGGGGTAATGGTGGCCCAGCAGTACTCATTTCATTACCAAGGATTCACTCAAAAGCTTTTTTTTTTGCATTCTCATTAACTGGGTAAAAGCAGCTTTCTCACCAATTTTTTTACACCTTGCTTAGGAGAATTTTTGCCAATATACTCCTATTTTTGCCCTGGGAAACAATCAAGAGAAGTCCAGTCCAGACTGTCCATACAGTCCATCTGACATTTCACTTGCTGCACTTTCTGTAGCTGCTGTATGCGCGATGGCGGAGCAGTAAAATGCCAATAGTTGGTTTACAGTGGTGATCCCACGTTGGCTGTGATCAGAAATGTTACACTTCCAATAAAGCGCACAAGAAAAACCTTATAAAACCTCATAAAACCCAGAACTACCTTTCTGGTTCTTCAAGGACAGAAACAGACAGACGAGAAGAACATGAAAAGAGAGATTTTCGTAATATCATCACATACTAATAGTAATTAATCATTAGAAAGGTAGGGGTTTCTTATTTCTGTGCTTCTGCCCTGTTTCATTGATTATTTTCTTTATAATGTTGTTTGTAAACTAATAAGCACCTGCTGTTCACTTTCCAAATAACTGATTGATCTAAAATAATACTAAAATAAAAATTTAATAAATCTGAAATTTAAACCCTATAGAAAAGTGAATTGAGTAGAATATGTCCACATTGAATAAAGTAATAGGGATCAAATGTTTTGATATGGCTGATCATCATTTTCCCTAACCTTCAGTGAATGAGAACCTCACAAAAGAACACTTAAATTTTTCAGAAACCCAGTGTGAGATTTCCTAACACCTATATGGAGACTTTACCAAAGGCATCTAAGACAAACACCTTAAGAATCATAAAAATAGCCAGATCTAGTTAAGTTGTCATAGACTTTTTATAGTGATGAAAATATAACAGCAGGGTAGTATTTTATTGAATTTAGTCTACTTTTTATTGTACATATTTCAGCCAATTGCCATTTTGACTATCCTGGCCACCCTTTTGAGAATTCAGTTTTTCTGTAATTTCAACACATCAAGAGAGCAAACTTGGAAAAATGCCTTTCCCACCAAAACTACCCACAAATTGCAGAATCAACACTGAACTATTTTGTAGTGATTATTCCAATGACAGGATTTGAACTTAACATCCTCTGATCCAGGGGACTAAGATAATTTATTCACTCTTTATGAAAATAAAACCCAGCAATGTCCAAAGGAATTACCCTCTTCTGTAGGCTGAAACAATTATATATAAAATGGTTTCCTTGTCAGCCACAGGAACAGTAGTCTTTTTGACATCACCATTTTTTGTAATGCTGTCAAACATGGGTCTAAATGGAAATATTAGGATTCAGCGTTATAGCCTCAGACTTGCTGATTCGGAAGTGTCAGTACTACTGTATGATTCCGTTAAAGCATCATCTTTCTTTCTGAACTGTTATTCTGTTTTATGTAGCAGCTATTTGTCTACTGTGACCTCTGCCATAAAATCCATAAAAATCCAGGTTTCAGAAAAGTCTGGTTTCAGGTCATTTTGAAGTGGAAAGAGACTCTGTGCACTATCTAAAGAAGTTTGCTACTTGATGTAGTTACATAAGTTTCTGTAATCAGACTGTGATAAATCCTGTCATTTTAGGACTGATCTTGACATTCCAAGGGTTTTCCATCTCAGATACATGTGGGGAGGCCCTTGTTCCCTTAAGCAATGTCTAGAGACTTTAGCCTAAAATTGGAAAAATCTGGAGCCCTAGCTATTGGCATAGGGTTTATCAGTGATAATAATTAGGGAAATTGCTGAGCACAGGTGTGTGACCTAGACAGCATGGTGGCAAAATAGCTCCTTCTCTTCCATGTTACAGCTCCTATTTTACCAACACAATGACTTTCTGTATTACATATTTCACTCCTCCTTAGCTTCAGAAAGTGTCTTGCTGCAAACAGTAAGTGCAGGAACTGGTGCCTTACTGCTGATAATCCCCTTTTCATCTGCCTTCATCCAGTAGCTGGGTTATCCCATTAATCTTCCTTGTGAGAGAGGAGCCATCCAACCTTCCAGCTCACAACTCATTTCCTCCAGATCCCAGAAGACCTCCAGTCCTTCCAGGAGCTTCTTCCTCCGATTTCTCTTGGTATTTTCTCATAGCAACTTTATCCTCATGTAGCATACTAGAGAACAAGGAATAGTTCCAGCAGGACTTTAGAGAACAGCAGTAATGTTGCTGGGAAGAGAAATGTTACTGCATTATTTAAAGACCTTTCTGAATCTCCACATTCAGTAAAGATGAATTTATGCTGGAAAGGAACTAGGTCTGTTTTTACAGGAAGATACAATCAGAACCTGTGCAATCTAGAACTTGTTGATCTAGCTGTAAAAAAAGGAGCAAAGATGTAATTATTCTTTAAACCTATAGGAGTAACACAGGCATCAGTAAAATAAACCTGCTATCAGCTGAAGAAAATGTTGACAGAAGAATAAATGGATATAAACTCTCTATAAATAAATTCAGGTAGCAAAATAAAAGCAATTAACTTTTTAATCTTTGGTGTGGAGCAATGTTAAAATGGGGAGAGTGGAATACAAGTAATTTCTACCTCGACTCAAGGGTTTCTAAATTTATCAACAGAGCTCACTGATGGGCTCGCCTATGACAGCAGTGGGCTTGATGGTGTCTCTTTCAATGCTTTTTCATACTCCTTCACGCAGCTCCCCTAATTCTACAGTCATCACCCACCTCCTCCATGCAGCCTAGAAAGGACAGAGCTGATGACAAGAAAGAAGTCTCCCCATTTTTTCGTACTGTTTTGCCACCCACTTGTCATATGCCATTGCTGAGTACCTCTTCTCATTTGATATATTTTTTGGCCGTGTTTGCGGTAAATATGTGACGACCTCTTCTACAGAAATAGAGTTGAGGTGTGATTGTCACTGCTTTGTGTAACAACAGCTGACCCTGCCCTGTTACCAGAAAACAGGAAAACAGAAGCTTTCAAAAGGACAGAAAGGAGGCTTTATTACAGCTTTAATTTCTGTTAGCTAGGTAATTACATTTCCAAAATCTTTCTGAAACCTTTGGGTACTGCAGTTCTCAATTATTTAGCCAGAGGACCCTGGAAAGTGATAATTAGGTGTTAAACACCAGCCATGTTCCTGCAGATAGCCCTCCTGCCAGCCATTTAACACTTACTTTGGTGCTCAAGCTATGAATGATGTGTTTTTCAACAGCATTTAGGTGCTAATAAATTATCAAACAGTTTGAAAGCAAGGGCCTGCCTAGATGGGAGAGTTTCACTCTGGAAGCCATTGGTAGTGATGTTCCTGACCTGAAGCAACTGGAGACATCTCATCTAGGAAAAGGTGGGACAGGCTTGTTGGTGAAGTTGCTGGATTTCCACAGCAGCAGAGGCACCCCTGGACAAGTCAAGGGTGACTGTCCCATGCTTCCAAATGTTTCCTTTTGAAACGGAAAGCTAATTTATTTGTGGGATCAAATCTTGAGATCTACGTCTTCTGCATCTAGAGTTTTATACTGCCAGACAGAGTTACTCCATGCAGATACAGTTGTCTAGACAGGTTAAATTCCATTTGTCCTCTTCTCTTGTTATTAAATGCTCCTTAAGTATGACTTACTCAAATCCTTTCTGAAGCAATACTTAAACCAGAAATGCTACCTATCAGCCAGTAAAAGGATGTCAAGTGTTATAATTCTTCTGGACTATGTAAATTACATTCTCCTTAGCTTATAGCAAATACATTTTTCACTAGAAATAATGTTTACGTGGACTTACAGTTTACATTCAGAGCACCAAAAGTATTTCAGCATCTAAACTCCTATCTGGCTGCAAGTGTTTTGGTACTAACAGAGTAGACATAAAGATGTCATGCCAACTGCTCCTCTGCACTAGATACACAAAGTCATGTCCCAGGACTTGAAATTACTTGCCAGCTTATGCTTCTTTGCCTATGTGCCTTGTACCTCGGTAGAATTTGCTGTGGAAGACGCAAGGCCTCTGTAAGTGATCCACAGTATGTGATACCAACATCTCTGGCAGGACTAGAAATGGGTTCATCTGGGCTAAAACATTATTATCAGTGGCTAGATAGATGAATATCCACATGCGCATACCTCACATACATTGTCCCAACAAATGCTTGTTATGTTCTGAAGCCGTTTCTTCACTCAACAGTGGTATCGAACAGGGATCACCACAATGCAGCATTCACAGGAGGTAAAAAACTAATAGGAAGGAGAAAAAGGCAAGATCCAAAGTGATACATAATATAGGTATGTCTAAAATAGCTATTTTTGCCTTAGGTGTTTCAGGGCATCCTGCCTGGCATTTACCTGCTCCTGCTGCCTCAGTAGCCTGCAGGCTTTGGCAGGTCCTGACCCTTACATGCCAGCTCCCTGTGAGTGCCCTGGGGTACTGGAACTGGCTGGGATGGAGGGGACTTTCTTCATAGCCACCTGTATGGTGCCATGCTTTGAAATGGTGGCTGAAACAGTGCTGATAAGACACCGGTGTTTTCATTATCTGTGAACAGAACTTGCACAGCATCAAAGTGTTCTCTCTTTCCCACTGTGCTCCCCAGCGTATAAGCTGGGGGTCCAGAAGAAACTGGGAGGGAACACAGCTGGGACAGCTAAGCCCAGCTGACCAGAGGGATATCCCATACCATATGGCATTGTGCTCATTAATAAAAGCTTAGGGAAAGGAGAAGGAATGGGAAGCAGACTTTTGTGGTTATGGCATTTGTCTACCCAAGTAACTGTTATGTGTGACAAAACCCTGCTTTCCTCAAAAAGGCTGAACATCTGCCTGCTGCTGGGAAATAGTGAACAAATTCCTCTTTTTGCTTTGCTTGGGCACACAGCTCTTGCTTTCCCTATTTAGCCATCATTCTCTACCTGCAAGCCTTTTTGCCTTCTACTTTCTCTCCATCCTGCTGGGGGAGAGTGAGCGAGTGCATTGGTAGGCATTTGGCTGTTGGCCTGGGGCAACCCACCATGCAAAGACACCTGACAGCACTAGATATCTGTATTTAGGGATACAACTTGGTCACCTACTGTTCACCCCTCAAGAAAGTTTTGTGTCAGAGTAACAGCTATACAAAACCTGAAAGAGAGTAGAAAGAAATGGAAATGAAGCTTAACCACAAAAACTTAGCAAATACTCATTGTCCATTTTGTATGGTTACTCACAATGTGAAGAATACGATGGGATAGAGGCTTACATGTGCCTTCCATTCATGTGTTGCCTGAATCCAGCCCCATCCATGTCTGTTCCCTTCCTGGTATTGTGTTTGCTCTAAGCTCTTGACCATCTAACAGGGATAAAAAAAGAAGCTGTAACCAGCTCTCTTCACTCACAGCCATGAGAAGTGCTGGCCTTGTTCATTACTGAGTTTATTTGGGGATTCCATTTTAATGGCTAGCCAAAGGAGAATTGCTCACTTATCTTCTTCTGGAAGAATCTGAGCCAAATGCCATACAAATGTACATTTGTACTCTATAGCAGCATTGTCTTTGATATTCAAGGTTCTCTGCTGGCAACCAAACATCTCACACACTGCAAGTCTTCTGTGAAGAAATGAAAACAAACAGTTAAGAAAAAATCACTTTAGAAAAAAAAATTCAGCAAAACTGGACTAAATGGTTTAAAGCTCATCTTTCTCTGTAAATAAAGTGGTGAAGAGAATTAGATGTTTCAGTGAAGTGCTCAACTTCAGCAGAGGTACGGATGAATGAAACCAATGTATGCACAACGAGAAAATGTTGAGTAGGGAAATTGTTCTACAAATGCCTTTTTTCCTTTCTTCTTATCCCCCTTGTTACATGCATTCCTCAGGAAAAGTGCTGTTTTGTTATGGCAAAGGAATTTTGCAAGTATGAATGTTCATCTAACCTTAACAGAAGGAAATGCTTGAGGTACAATGTAACTTGTACCCTTGTATTGGAGCGGTCCAGTCAGTAGGTTTTGTGCAAAGGCACTGAATGATTCAGGATTTATACATTAGGACAAAGAAGAACCTTTTCTCATCCTCTATAAGTAAAGGTTTTAGAGTCCAGTACATGTATTCCCACTTATATTACAGGTATTTTATATCTGCTATGCCAATCCAAAAGACCTTGAAAGAAGTATAATGAGTGTCTTACAGCCTCTTTACATTGTCAGAATATTTCAAAGATATTTTATAGAGTATTTTATAAGATAGAAGCTATGAATCCTCATTGCTATTAAGTTTTAAGAACAAGCACCTTCCAGGGATTACACAGCTAGAGCTGGTCTGGCCTCAAGGGAGAACAGATGGGATGCATTTTTTGTACAGAGAACATGCAGCAGCTGTGCTTGGGTTTACTTCGTATACCTGAACACACCTACAGTGCTACTTACAGAACAAGTGTTTCAAGAACTTGGAAAAGGAAGGTGGATGGCACCAGTGACACTTTCTGGTTTTCATTAGCAATCACTCTTTCTAATCACCTTGCTCTGAATCAGATACTATGGGAGGTATTTGCAGATTACTTGCAATTGACTTTCTATTGTTTAAAAAGGTGATAAAATGGCTGGAATCATAACAAGTGAAACTGTCAGGAACTAGTTTTCTGCAACCCATTCACAAAAAATTTTGTTAACAATACATGGAGGACAGATAAAAAATTTTAAAAGTATTTGAAGTTGTGGAGTGAAGGCATTCCTGCTGATCTTTCGTGGTGGAACAGGGTAGTACAGAAGAGGAATTCAGTGAAAAATGGCAGAGATGGCTACTGAAGTTGCTGATCTACTAGGTCAAAGGAAAAAAATGCTGATTTAACCTGAACAACGATCTGGACCTTGTATTTTGCACCTTTTCTGCACTTCCCACTATGAAAATAATGCCTAACACACTACCCAGACTGGAACTCTGCTTGTGGATTTAAGTTGCAAAGACATTTTGAATTATTTCAATCCTTCAGGAAAAAAAACTTTAAACGAAACCCTGTATCAGGTTTGGGGTTGAATGGTTGAATTCTAGGTTTTAGTCCAGAGGCTAAAAATAACAATAGAAAACACTGCCAATTTATGATAATTGTTGACTAGAAACCAATACCATGAAAAGGTTGTTAAATTTTCATCTGTGAATATAATCACAACCTTCACAGGAAAAGGCACTGAGTAATATGGTCAATAGAGCTTTGGATTCAGCCCTGCTTTAGGCAGGGGATGGGACCAGATGACCTCCACGTCTGAATTCTTTTGTGATTCATTGCGTGATAAAATGTAATTTCTAAACTGCTGCTATTTATTTATTGCAATTGGGAAGAAAATTATGGACTTTGCTTGTTGATATTAGGGACAGAATTTGTGTGAGTGACTTCTGATTTTGGGTATCATCTTTTTTCAAAACCTTTTAAGGGGCAGCTATCACCTGTATGAATGGTAAACCCAGCACTGCGAACCTGAGAGGTGCCCAAATCCCTGATGGTGACAGTGAGTCAACAAGTTAAAAGGCATCAATGGAGCTGCTGCAATTCTCCATGTATGCACTCTTCCTTGTTGCAAATACAGTGTAATTTAGCTTTAAATACTTTGTCCCTGACAGCCAAGCAGGATTACCCTGCCCTTTCTATGTGCTAACAGTCTGTTCACAGTCAGTGGGAGCACCTCAGATGTATTGTAGCTTGTCAAGGAACAGTGACATGATGAACTATCTGAGGCTTCCTGTGCTTTTCTGAACTTTGACTACCTTCATTATTAGTCTCCTTTATTATTAATCTACTTAAGAAAGCAAGAAAGAGCAACTGAGTAATCACTGAAAGGTGATAAACTCCCAGAGCAGTTCTTCAGAAGGTCTAATGAAGCCAGAGCATCAGTCAGATTAGCAATTTGGCACATTGGTGGCTCCAGGGTGCAGTTCAGCCTCTCTTGAAATCTGTGAAAAGACTCTGGGAACTGGATGATGCCCTAAATGAACAAGGGCTGTTGTTCCACAGGTTGAGTGACTTTAAGTATTCCCAAAGGGGTTTTTTTTATTAGATTAGAATCAGTTCTTAAATCACTAAATTGTGTGGAAATTTCCCATTCCAGAAGTAAGCAAATATTCAAGAGTATATATATTTTACTTAGCAGCTACCACAGAAAAATATACAAAGTGGGAATCTGTTAAATACAAAACCTAACTGGATATAAAAATGTGTTCCCTTGACAGGTCTCTTTCTTTAATAGAGTTTCATTAAAGAGGACACCATTGGTTTTTTTGAAATATTGTGTGATTTAATATATAAAATATGCAGCCATTTAATATTTCTTAAAAGGTTCAGTTTTAAATTTTATTTTTATTTTTTATCAGTACAAGTTTCATTCTAATAATTCTCTGTAAAAAGGCTTCACTGCTTCAGTGCTTGTAAAATGGTTTCTTTGATCAGGTTTATTACCTCTGAGTTAATTTGTATTTATCAATTTATCCAAACTAAAGATATAGTTCATTAAGAGTTGAATGGATTCTTGGGACCAGATTCTTATAAATCGTAAGTTTAGGGTCACAGTATTAGGGGCCAAAGGGGGTCAAAAGGGTGAAAGCTAAGAGGTATTTGCTGAGTTTTGTGAAGTATCATAGTTGCTGCATTCCTTTTGCCTAGTGGATTGGTAACAAGGACAGTAAAACTGGAGCAGGCTGTGGCACATTGAAAGGAAAGGAATTCCCTTAAAACAAAAAGAGTAAGATTCAGAAAAGCCAAGGTGTTTCAACCTCATGTCTACTATAGTCGCTCAATCCAAACCTGAGTAAAAAGAGGAACCTGAGATCTGAACACACAAGTAGTAACAGTATCTCCAGAAAAGCCAAAAAAAGTAGGTGAACGTGATATGTTTCATGGTTTAGTCCAAGAGATGCTGCTCCTCTGCCAGACAGAAAGGATGTGAATCAGCCCTTTTTATGGTAAATATAGTTTACTATATATAGTGATTTATAAGTGTAAGGGAATTCACAAATATGGAAATATGTGTCTACTGTATAGATATAAATGTATTAGGCACATGCAATGCAAATGCATAGTTACAGGAACTAGAACTGAATAGAATAGTCCTGGAAGCCAGGAACAACTTCATTTTTGCTGTTATTCTGATTGATTCACCATTTAAAATAAACCGATAACATAAATCAGCCTAAGTGCTGCAATTGTTTCTGCAGCTCTGTGCAGGCTGTCAGTTTACACATTAGCAAAAGGGTGTGAAGGACTGTATATACCTGGCACATCTTGGGGATGATGGAGAGGACACAATCCTGTATGTCTGGTTTAGAGATGCTCAGTCTCACCTGAGAAATAAATATTTGCAAGAAATGTAAATGCGCCTCTAACCTGAAAAATCTCTGCCGATATTCAGAGCAGAAGCAAGACAAACATTTCACACAGTCAGAACTACTTACGACTGAATCAGCTTTTGTAGGACAGACCCTCCGTCCTTTGATTCAGGATTGAAGGTCTCCTCACCAGGATGCTTTAGCTCACACATCAGTAACGCAACTGATCCAGGCCTGACTTGAGTAATTTTGTATAGTGTTCTTTGAAGCATAACATGCAATGTGGTCACAGCAGTCTCTTCAGGTCTTGAAGGAGAAAAGCAGGAGGGTATATGCAATATCTTTCAGGATACTTGGATACAGGGCCTCTGAGTCAGACCTGTCCACTCACAAGGTGAAACAGTTTAAAATGATATTGGAAGAAAATGGGACAGATTCACCCAATGCAATGTTGCAAATTTCTGAAGTTTGCCCAGTATCAAGCAAAGCTGCCAAATTTAAAAGGCTAACAATTTAAATTTAAGTTAGCTTATTAAATAACTTGGCAATATTTTAGACAACATACCTGCCCTCTTGTTTCTCTTTCTTTGTTCTGGGAGTTTAAGATCAGTTCGCTTCATTTGACCTTCAGCCTGTCTAAATTCCAAGTCACACTAATGGAAGGATGCTAATGTACTCCAGCTTGGACCTGGCTTGCTGAGAGATCTGGGGATCTTTCACAGAAATGGTTTGTTTCCCATACAAACGGAAAAGGCCGATTGTGGAAGGGGAAAATGAAACCACCACACCGCTTCCACACAGTGCTGTCAAATAAATTAATGTTCCTGTCCCAGAAGGTGAATTTGGTGTGCAGACCTGTGAAGGCAATTGAAGCCCGTTAAGGCAAACAGAGGGACGGCGGGGGAATTGTGACTTGCCTGCTAGGGGCCCTAACCAATTATTCTCCTCACTTTCCCACCAGTTCTCCACTGATGCCCTGGTACTTCTTAACAGTTGCGATGTTTTCAGCCTCTGCTTGCCTCATAGCATTAAATGGCTTGATGGCACACTACGTGAGTAAGTTCCTTTGTGAAGAATTCAGGGTGCAATTTTCACACTGCAAGGAATATTATACATATAGCCTGGCATGCACACAGGCGTATGAGTATCTCAAACCACTCTTCCACACTCTCCTTCCTACATATATATATATATAAAAGCCAGTACAAGCATATGTCTACTGTATGTATGGCTTTAATGAGAAGAGGAGACAGCTATATCAGCCATGATATAGCTGGTAAAGGATGTCAATTTTTCTAGGCAGGGCAGCACTCAAGAGACTTGTTCATTGTAGCAGCAGAATGTCACAGCCTCTCTCATGTCATGCTGCGGAGCATGATGCTGCTTTTGCCCTCTACTTCTACCCTGACCAGCACTGCTAAACACAAATGGTACAAATGCTCCCATCAGTCCTACAAATACTCCATACTAATTTTTACCACATGTGGCATTGCAGCAACAACAGTTTGCATGCTTTGTAATCCCATGCTGGTTTAGTTCTAGTGTTAATCACTGATTCACTAATTTATTTAACAGAAGCAGAGTTTGGGTCCACGATGAGATCTGTTAAACTTCAGGAGCCCTAAAAACCCAGACAATGAAAGAATGAATTTTGTCTTTACATACAAAATAGATTATGAAAATTTTCGGACCCACAACCTCGGTTATTTCCCTTGAGTGACTCCACTCACCAACTTCTGTGTAGAAACAGTAAAGGAAGAAATCTTAAGCTCAGCTTGTGTTGGGGTACTTCAAGTATATCAGCTAGATTCCTTTTGCCCTGTTGACAACACACAATTATTTTCTGATCATTTGACTAATCTGTACCATAGCAACAATAGCACTTGAAGATGCCAAAAGCAGTGTTTCTGAGACTGATGAATATGGTGGGTTTTTTCTCATTATTGAGCTTCAAGCTTTGCGAAGACTGCCCTGCTATTAAAGGAGCAATAAGCCTCCATTAGCAACAGCGGAATTACACTGCTGGTTTTTCATTTGTATGCTTGTTCTGATGCTCTTACTTAATGAACTCCTTGTTTCACTGTTAATCTGTTACATGGAAATGACACTACACATGCTATTTATATCAGTGACAGTGCTCAGAAGCAAAGTCAGCCACAGACAACTTCCACAGGAAAATTCATTAAGGTTGTCCCATGGAATAGCAGCTACGCCATATTCAGGCTCTTTTTACACTGATTAATTCCAAATTTGTTTTAAATACATGCTGAGAAGACAACAGCAGAATTAGACCCTAATTCAGCAAAAATCTAAGCATGTAGTTATCTTGCACTGCACAAGTAACACGACTAAAGTAATGAGTAATTGTGGAATTTGCTTTGCTTCTGTGAAACAAAATCTAGTCTGCTGCACTAAGGGGAAGTAGTAAGCAGTTTTTACCCATAGAAGCTGAGTTATAAGATCTGGTCCTTTATCCTGCTCTGAGCTATAGTACGACTCCTAGCTTAACCACAAAGTGGAAGAACATCAAACCGCCCACCGAGAAGATGTTGGCAAAGCCCCAGCTGCTACCTTTAAACACAGTTTGTTTGAAAGTGGACAGTTTTCTGAGTTCACTTTTCTCCTATGCAAAATGGCATCTCCTCACTACTTGCTTCTACCATTCTCATGCAAACCTATGGTCCAGGACAACTAGATAGGGGCTTCTTTCAGAAACATAGCAAAGACAATAGTCAGCGATATCCCCCAATATGCCACCCATCATTTTCAGTGACCTTAGCTCTCACAAGTCATGAAAATGTTTTATGTTTGCCACCACAGTATTTATTCTTTTTCTTTGCTACTTCTCTGCCTTCATCCCACGTTTGTCGTGTCTGGAGGGATCGCTATCTCCTCGAGCCCATGCTTACACAAAGCTTGGAGGACACAACCATATTCAGTTCATAGCTCCTCCTCAGCCACTTAACTATTGACATTCAGGATAAAATCATAACAATGACACTTTGTAATCCACAGTAAGTGCCTAATCTCAAATAATAAACTGGGCTTCTTGTAGGTCAGTGGAAAGAAATAGATTTTAATACGTAACTGCCAAATGCCTGAGTGAAGGCACGAATTCTCCCACAGAACTTCTTAAACAGCTATGTAAAATCCAGACCTCATTGCAGAGGCCAAACTTATATTAACTTCGGTAGCGCCAAGATTTCACCCTCAGTTTTAAGTTCCAGCAGGGTAAAAAGCCAACTCTGGAGAAAGTGATGGGACTGGGAAAAAGGAGAAATTAGAAAGTTGGGGATGCAGGAACAATTAAAATGAATAATGAATTTCAGCTGAGGTAGAACTGGGAAAAACTCTCAATACTGACAGTGCTAGTTCAGCTGGGATTGGATTCTACTTATTTTATGAAGAATACTTTAGCAGAACAATAGCAATTTAGCAGTGTCTCTTCTGGAAACCGTCTCCACGTTTGTCCAAAGACAAAGCCTGTCCTTCCTTTTCTTACATTCTCTTTTAACCTATTTATGTATTTTTACCTTCTATTCGCTAACACTTTTCCAAGTTGCTCAGCTTGGTTCTTCACTCTCTCCATAGTATGAAAGCTTTATTGTTCCCTGTGAATGCTCCATCACTTACCCCTTCCAGCTTCACGTTTTGGCACAAATGGCCTCTTTTGAGCTTCCGTGTGAAGACCACCTGCAGCAGACCTTGAAATGACTAACGTGGAGGCAGGCTGAGATCAGTTTAAACCTGAATTTCAAATGTACTCTACAACTCTTGCTGTTTCCTACTCCCCAAACCGACTTCATTTCCTACACCAACTGCTAAAGCAATAGTCACAAAAGAGGGAGCAGTAATTTACAGTAACTCTTCTTAATACATGAACATTAATTTTATTTATTGTACCAAGAACAAAATTTACTAGAGACAGTCCATGATTGGCATTTTGAAGGAAATATGGTAAATTACTCAAAGCTATGGCTATAGCTGCAGAGATTTATAAAACATTGCCTTCAATAGTTAGAACATGATATATGACTAGTGCTGAGGTCATGTCCAGTGTTCATTTTGCTCATTTACTTTTTCAGGTGGAGTTGAAACAGTTGCCAATTTACAAAATTTAAATGGATTTTTTTGATAATAATATATTGAAAAGTAGATTTGTGAAGATAGATTCATGAAGAGTGCTACTTAATAGTTTGCACAAACTCAGAAACAACAAAATCTGTGATTTTTTTACTTTTGAAAAATACATTTTTTAAAAAAATCTATTAATGGTCTGATCCTGTGACAACTCAGTACTCGTCAAAGAACATATTACTTGACTAGTCTCATGCCTCGTAGAGAGTGCCAAAAAGGACTACTCACAGTATGTAAGCACTGTGGTTGATGATGTTTACAGGGTCAGTTATGATAGCTCAGTTCTCCAGGTATTCTCTTAGTCAGGTAAGAAATACATTGAAATGAATTAAATTGCTCAGGATTAAGGCAACTGAGTGCAGAATCAGCCCCAATAGCAAAATTTCTTATAGTTCATTGTGCAACTAAGCAGATAAGAATAAAGGTGCTGTTTTCAAACATCGAAGACACAGAACAGCAGACGCGTGCACAAATGCACAAGCTGGGGAAATGAAATTAGCAAGTGGTGTCATTTGTTTTAGCATATGGTCACATCTGACAGGCATGAGCTTGTGTCTGATGTGTTTTCTTGTTGGTGCTGGAAAGAAGAAAAATGTGAAGTCATTCAGGAATGTTTCCGAATGTGATGCTCTCCTCTTTTCCCCTTTTTTTCTTTTTCTCTTCTTTCAGTAAAAACACTGGATATGTTTTAAATCCCTAAATCATACAAGGCATATTTTTAATATCTTGTACTAGGGATAACCTTTTTAATAGTACTGGAAATCCCTGTATACCATATCTAGATATATCCAGATGGATTGCTTCCATATGAAGACATTTTCTTTTGCCATTTTTCATTCTATTGTACATATCTGTAACGTATGCTTTTTATAATGAAGGGCTACTCTTAATAACCTTGTATTTATTTTATTTTTCTAGAAAGAGCAGATGTGATGAAGTGAATGAGAGCTATTGGTTTAATAAAGCACAGTCATCTTCCCTCAGATGTTACAATAAACCAGATTAGATAGAGTTCTAATGGAGAAAGCTCCAATGTTAACTTCTGCTGTTGATAAATGCTCTGAAATTTCATTTTCTCTGCTCTGTGTATCTTGCATACATGCCTGTGTTTAACTGTTTAGAATCTGGCAGTGTAGCAACATGAAAGCAAAGAACTCCAGGATCTCAAAATAGCTTGTTATACAAATGGTGACTCCTACCTGATAGGGAGAACTGAAAGGTGACAAAACCTTCCCTCTCAATTAAATTCCTTTCATGAGAGTCTTTAGTACATTTCTGACTATAATGTCAGTCAAGCAATAACAGAAAACTCAGTGTCATTACGGAAAAAAGACATTAAAACCTTTTCAGAGGTGGAGAGAGGGGATATGCGAATGTACTTCAAAGAGAGGGTCTTGTTTTCCTTTTATTCCCTCAGTATTTCCATGAAACCTAACGCAATGACATCACAACAAAACAAGGTTGCCAAGATATACTATACAAAAACATGTTTTCACATGGTTACATTTTCTGCAAATTATAGTTCTTGGAGTATAAATCAGAATAATTGTTTAAATCAGAGTGACTGCTGAAACAGATTTACAGAGATCAAATCAAAAATGTAATAATTCTTGTGGTTTCACTAATGCTCAGAGCACCAAATACTTCTGAAAATTTTGGTTGTCAGTTATATATAGTGTTTACATTAACATGCTGCTTGAACAGAGAAAATATATATTTTAAGATGAAAATGTGAATCCAGGGTTACAAGAATGTTTCTGAAACAGCTAAGTCATCTTGTTTCAAGTAAAACCAGATGTTTGCTTAAAGTGAAAGGCAATCATTTCTTTTAATTATGTTCACTGGTTAGGCCACCAGGAATATCCATATGTGCACACAATGATCCGATTAAAATCAAAGACCTTACGATGGAGAAAGCAATCAACAACTGAAAGACCACCAAATGACATGCAAGGCACTGACCTGGATTCTTCTACCTCCATTCGCTCATTTTCACTCAGCAAGTTGAACAGGAGAGACTGCTGGAGTCCACCAGGTGCCCTGAGTGAGTCACGTCCCTGGGACCTGGAGGTATCTTCAGGGGCAATGGCCTCCTAAACAGTTGCTCCAAATTGATGAACGTGGACTAGCCAAATTCCTCAACATTGCACAGGGTCAATAGCTGCAAGAAAGGTTCAGCATGCAGTAAGGAAACAGCGGCATCGCGCTTCTTTGCTCATTTCAGCCTTTAGGATGTGTGATAATGTAGTGAGCTGGTGGAAGACAGAAAAATACGGAAACTCATAAAGTGTTTTGCATGAATACTTCCCCAGAAGAGAAGTGGATGGGTAAATAGATCAAATAAGTGGATTTTCATGTCCTCCTGAAATCATGCCTCTAGCTACCATGTGACTTTGCTTAGCAGAAACTGTAAGCACAAAACATCAGCCAGAGGCTTCTTAAATACCCCAAACCCTAACATCTCTTCCTGTCCCGGATGGTTCACATGCACTTACCACGTGAATTTTTATTGGTGACTGTTTGCTTTGAAGCTTTACAACACTCTTCATAGTTTGAAATTTCTGTTCAAAACTGTGTTGCTCATGAATACAAGGATCTTAGTCCTCTTGTGAAGAAATACCAAGAGCCCTGCCCTGCGGGAGGAGATGCACCCTCTGCTGGTTTACAGAACAATAAACCATTTCTGGGAACTGGCACCTACCTCTGGTAGGACCTCTTCAGCTCCTCTGTGATCCCACCAGCAGATAGGCACAGCCCTAGAAGCACCTATTTCAATGACAACTATGTATTGTGCATCAAAAAGCATGCATTTGATGTACTTAATATATAATATACACATAATATTCACATAAACACACGTGCACATAAGAACCAAATATGCATGTAATACATTGCAGATGGATATAAAATAACATCATATCCTCTGATTTCTTTATAATATTCTTTCTGGAGCTGAACATTTTCTTCAGGAGTACATGGCCAGTTAATTACTTTGTCTGTACATAGTTTTCATTTGGTAGTAACTCAGGTTGAAGGTACAGGACCCTTTTTTCCAGTGGCACACATCCAGTGAGCCTACTTTTACCTTTTTCTGAAGGATACTCAATTTTCTGGCAGTCTTTTATGTCAAACAGTTCCTTCACTAGAAAAGAAAGAAAAAAAAAAAAAAAAAGAGGGAAAGAACACTTTGCTTCAGTAAAAGATGTTCTCTAGCCACAGGCATTTATCAGAAAAGCTGGCATTTTCAGGTCAGACTGAATAAATAATCAGGTGATAAAATGTCTTTACAAAAAACTGGATAAAATGTGGCTCCAGTGAAGCCATTCAGATTTTTAACCCTAATTTCAATGAGCCCAAGAAACATCCCTTTCTGGTTTTCCATGCTACTTCTGTCATGGTGGAGTAGTTTATTTTACATATACAGTTTCTGTGCTGCTGGTGTTCTCCTCTCCTGTTTGTGCATGAGCTGGACTCGGCTGCTGTATTGTTCTGCTTTTGTTTTCTAGTCCACTCTTTCCAGCAAAGACCCTGACTGAAGGAAAGAGCCTTTCCTTCCATCCTCACTGCTCTGCAAGACAACCTTTCCCTCACCCAAACATAAATCTTAGAGTAAGTTCAGCCTCTACAGTGTCCTTTGATAAACATGTGTATGTATATTTAGGCATCCATCTCCATGACAATCCTATTTTGGTCCTGTGAGTCCTGTGGCTGTGTACAGCCTTTTAAATGTTCCTCTTTCACATGGCTTTACTTAACTGTCAGCGTTCTCACAGGGCCCTTTGTGCGTTGCATCCAGTCCCTTAAAGCTCCTCTCACTGTTTTGACTAATAAGCAGATCCATTAAAACTTTGGGCCAGGATATTTAGAGGGAAAAAAATCATGCAGACCCTGCACATTTAGCAACAGACACTTGATCTTTGCTGATTAGCTTGTAGATGATGTTGCCAGCAATATCTTCTCCAAGGCATACTCCTGTCTTGAAATATAACATCTTCACCAGTTTTCAACATGAGACAGGAACCAAAACTAGTTAGCATCGCAGTGGATGACCTCCAAGTACCTCTGGCACTGCTCGATGGAAAGTAGATTGGCATTAATGCTGATACAGAAGAGAAGCAGGCAGGCTAATTTGTAACCCAGAAGGATCCCAAAATACGTCCAAAATATTATTTATGACTAAAAATCATAAAATAGAGTTAAGACAGATTTTATTGTTTACTTATCCAAGTCATAAAATATACAAGCACAGCAAATATAAACAACTGCAAAACAAGCTGAGCAAAGGCAAGCTTTCAGCTAGCTTAATCATCTCTAAATTCTAAATATTATTTCATGACAGATGGCTGCTGGAGTCCGTAAAGGACTATACCAAATCCTGTTCCCTGTTCCATGCAGACCACCCCTACTGAGGACACTTCCATCCAACAGTATTATCACATATTCTGCCTTGAAACAGAAAATTTCATTTCCTCATCACCATTTTGTCAGCCTTATGCTGGAAAAGGGCCTACTGCCCACCTTTCCCTGGACCATCTTTTGCAGATGGGTTGTTCTTTTTCATCATCTTTGAAGGAACAGTTAAGAACTCTCCCTTCCTTGCTATGCCGGTCTGGGTGAGTTTCTCTAGTCTAGTTTTTATACTCTTTCCATCAATAAATTCTAAACAGTTACCAGAAGTATGTTAAGTGATACAAGCAATATCTTTTACATATACTGTGAGTTCCTGCTCATTCTTTTTTTATTATTCTCCTTTTGCATACTGCTTTGGAAGCAGTACATACTTCCCTCCATACATACTTCTTTCCATACCACACCACTGAGTATCCTACTGCTTATCTGAGAGTGGCTCAGGAAAAGGACATAAAATTAGAAGATAACATATAAAGGGGTCACAAAGTATATAAATAAAACATTTAATATAGCTATGTGCCCACACAGGGGCCATATATTCACCATGACAGACACGTGCATATTTGTTTTAAATCCTCCAGTGACGAGGACTCTACAGTCTCCCCAGACAATTTGTTCCATTCCTTGACTGTGGCTTTTTTTTCTCCTAATATATAGCAAAATTGTCCCTTGCTGCAAGTTAAACTGGTTACCTCTTGTTCTATGCATCATGGCTGTGAAGAGCTGATTATTCCATTTTCCTGCATTTTAAAGACTCCTAAAAAACAAAAACCTTTTTTTGAAGTGCCCTGACTATATAGGCTGGATTCAGCATATCTGGAATGACTTAATTAACAGAATTAATACCATATAACTTACCTGATCAATCTGAACCAACCACCTGATTTCAAACTAGACTGAAAAAAACATTTCTAGAACTTGCAGACAAATTGTATTTCGGATGGAAACTTAATTGTAAAATATCAGAAGTTTGCAAAATGAATCCATTTCTACAACTACTTTGTGAACTTGGAAAAAGTGAGACTTAAATGAGAAAAGTCCAGTATTTGTCTTTTCCTCTCCCACTTCTCATTTTATTTAGCCAGAAAATGAACTCAGTGTTCAACAAAAGCATGTTTTATATCAAATAATATCCAATTACTAATTTGTTAAATAAAGATTAATAATTAAGCAGGCTGAAGTGCAATCACTATTATAGTTTACAGATAAGAGAAAAGCATTTGAAAGGATCTTAAGTGAACTACAAAAACATGGACTAATCTTAGGAACAAATGAAAATCCATAATCCTGCTTAGGCCATGGTCTGCTGGTAATGCATTTGCAATTAAAGTACTGCATGATTTATGGAAGTCAAAAAGGAAATTACTCAAAAACATCTACAGCGAATGCTTGTAACTAGCTCCCACTCTCCCAAAGGACAGGACTTTAACCATTGCCATGGCTCAACTGAGAAGATCTTTGACTTGTTTTGCAAAATGTTTGCTTGACTTCTTCAACTTCATCGGTTAAATGTGCTTAGCCCAGTAAGATAACAGGCACGCAAAGTTATGCAAGACTTGTAATTACAGTATCAATCCTTATAAGATATTTTGTAGCAAATGGAGGAGTCTATTTTTATTCTATTTTCATATTCCTTAAGAAAAATGTTCAGACTAATTATTTCCCATTAACATCTAGAACTCGGCACACCAATAAATATAACTATGATCTCTTTTAATTTTTCAAATTTTAGACTATTTCAGTCTTTTCTAGCTATTAAAAGATCCACTCAGGATGTAAATATTAATGAAATTATAAAAATGAAAACTTTTTTCACAAAGAATCAAAATTCAAATGTTGTTTTAATTTTAAACCTTTACAATATACTGCTTTTACCATGTTTTTTAAAAGCCAACATTGTTTAAAGTTGCCACATGAAAACATATTGATAGCATTTTGATGGAATATGTAGGTTATAATAGAAAAGAAATCACAAGACCTTAAGCAAAATGTATGTGAGTTTTCTCTAGCCATGATAACCCACCAGAAATCCTGATGGGACAAAATGTAGTAATGTAAGGTAAGAAAAAAACCAACTTGCAATCATGAATACAGGTTGCTCTCAACTTGTTTATCCTGCTTTAATCATAATATTTACTTATTTTTTTTAGGAAAGCTTGGGATAATCTACTATTTTGCTCGTATCGAGGAACAAGACGTGGTTCAAGGCTTATGTCAATGCAAGCGCCTCACTCACGCATATTCACCTGTACTTTTTGGTCCCCACTGTAGAAGTCTATTCTGGAGATACAAGTAGCAAAGCTGATTCACAACACTGGCAGCATTATTCTTAGCCTGAGAGGTGGAACTGATTTCACAAGTGAAAAAATAACACTGGCCTTGGGAAAAAAAATGCAAGCAAAAACATTGGATTCTATGACACTTCCTGAGCTTAAAAAATGACAAGTCATTCTCCACTGAGTCTTTTCCTGCTTATTGATAAGCTTATTAGTACTTTTTCTCAATACAAGACCTTGAAGAAATGTCCCAGATTTTCTGGGAAACAACTTTCTGGTAGAATTACCACATCCAGTTGACTGGTGTTTTTTCACATTTACTTTGTCCCCCAACAAGTCTGTCTGTTTGGAGTAAATCAGAAACACCACTTTGTTTTAAAGGAAACGAAGGAGAAATCCCATTTTCCTTTGTATATCATGTATTTATCTCTTAAGTGCTCTCAGATATACAATTTAAATTTTGTAAAAAATCAACTTAATAAAGTTGTACTTTTTTCATTTTAAGCTCAGAAAACTCAACATGTAGAACTAAAATCACCACTAAGCCCAGTCCTAGGAGAAGTAATATGCAGCGGGTTTATATTATCTGTCCAACTCTATTTATGGAAGAAAATTCACATTTATACAATTGAGTTAGAAATTGGCATTGTATATTTTATAAGTTTCAGAAGACTGAAAATGAGGATTTGAAGACAAAAGTATTAGAACATTTCTCACCAAAGGATTTCTGAAGGATGCATGTTCAGCTGAATGTCTGTGTACAGCATTTCTTATCCAACCAACGTACATGGAGCCTTTTGTCAAGTTTTTCAGGCCCTCTGAAATTCTCATGATTTCCTGAAAGGTAAACATTTGTTTCCCAAAAGAAGTAGCTGAATTGCAACAAACTCACTGTTTGCAGAAATCAAATTGTAAAGTTAGATAGTAGATAACGTATACTTCTGGATGAAAGCTTTTCCCATGACTTCTGCTCTTCTGTGATGTCTTTTCAGGAGAGTTACACTTATGATCAAAAAAGTAGATAAAAAAATCTGTTGTAATCTTACATATTACAAGTTCAGAGTACTCCAATTTCTAAACTTTAAACTTTAAACACAGAAATTTGTTGTATATTTTGAAAGAAATACAAGCAGTTCCTTGTCATCAAAAGGATCTCTCCATTATCTTCATTTTCATCTTTCCTGACTTGTCTAACAACCAATTAATACACAAAGGTAATTTCTAACCACTTGAAACCAGCTTAGAAGCTTTTCCTTTGCAGAAAATATACCAGTTTATGCTGTACAAGCATGTCAATTTATGGTAGTTCGTATAGTACTTTCTATGTAATTAAATTGACAATTTTTTTCCTCTGTGAAATTTCAAAAATCTTTTTGAAAAAAAATTTCAAAAATCTTTTGGAACATGAGGGAAAAAAAAATCGTTTTATTATCTATCTCTCCTTTTAGGCCCAGGATTTTTTTTTTCTCTACAATGCATTTTTGTTGTATTGTGCAATTGATAAAATGTGCAACTTGATGGAAACAATATTCTTTCTCATTTTGCACCATGTACATTTAAACTGGCATTTCACAAAATTACCAGTCTGTGAATGGCAATAGAGTGCCAAAGTTTAATTATTTTTTTTAATTTCACATTTTCCAGTATTTTTAAGTGTTTTGAAAATATTACACAGACTCTGAGTCTTCCATTATAGTAGTAGTAGATGTTTATCTGAAATTTCTGGGTATTTCTGTGGTTTGAGGCATATATGACTGTAAGAAAAACTAGGCCCTTCCCAATCAGATCTGTAGATGTCCTCACTACTGAAAGAGAAGCACATTACTGGGAATACAAGAAGATTTTATCCTACCAGGATGCTCTGCTAGCTTTCTGTAAGTCCCATGAGTGTGTACGACTCTGTCACAAGAAGAAGATCTACAAGAGTGACCTTGGATAACAGCATAACACAACTCTATTGCTTCCACAACACTGGGGACGGGGCATTTCTTAATAATAAAAGTTTCAGAGGGGTTCTCCTTAAATGTTATGCTGGAATAATTGTTACTGTCCATTTCGTTTCATTCTTTCTTAGATCTAGCAGCCCAATATGCACACCTGATTCACTTTGGTGTAGACCACTTTATAAAAGCCTCACAGCAATTGTTACTGATACATACAACATCGCCTCTCCTTTCCTTCTGGAAAGAGCAGCCTCTTTCTTTCAGGAACTCACTGATAACACATTATGACCCACACAGTGACCCTGATGTTATATCCCCAGCAGATATTTAAACCCATGAAAATCCATTTAATAATACTTAGATGCAAACTTCAGTTATTATCCCTCCTTCTGCTCTTTACTTCCAGTCCTATGTGGTCTTTGGGCTGAGAATCTGTGAGCCAAGCAGATGGTTTTAGCCTTTTAGATAAATGTATGGGATAAAATAATTGTTAAATATTGAAGTAATGAGTATATAAGTAAATAAAGCTGCAATTATTTTAGACAGAATTATTCTGGAAATATATTTCAAACTTATCTTTTGATATTTCAGAGACACTGGAATTAATGTCTGCATAAAGTATGGGAATAAATCTAGTATCCTTTGATTTGAAAGTGTCTTGCAGCATTGAGTATTTACAAATGGTTAAACCCCAAGACTTCATCTTCCTTCTGAAAAAAGGACTTAATTTCAGGTGAGTTCTTCAGAAACTGTTTTTCACTCCTTGGTGCTCTTCTTTGACTCCATCTCATTGTTCCTCATAGATCTTTGCACTGTGGACATCAAAATAAGGCTACAGGATGGTTTGCACCAAATTTGAGGAGCTATTAATGACTGTATGCTTCCCTATTAATATGTTCAAATATCATGTTCAACTTTGTATCCATTAGTCCACAAGGAGTGCTTGCAGATGTTTATCCACCATGATTTTCCACCCTTTTTAAAAATACCACCTTCTTTCTCACCTGTTTGATAATGCATCTCTGCTTAAAATTATTTATTGGGACCTATTGCTTATGCAGATTACATCTATTTAGTATGTTAATATGTTATATTGATTCCAGGCCCTTTCCATTTTAGAACATCCATATAAAAATACATTAGGACATGAAAAATGTTAGAACACCCACAGAAATCAAAATATATAATGCTGACCTTTTATCATCAGTGTAATACATTGCTGTAATGTTATTGCTACATTGAAGTATTTTGACATCTACTTTCATAAGCAAATGCTGGTTGTCTTGAATTAAATTCTTCAAATTTATTATGAATCAGGTTACTAATATATATTCCATGCTTTTGTCTGAAATCAGCATCCCCCTGATAATCCTGTAATCTCCAGCATTACCGTATTTATTCCTTTTAGATATATAGGCTCGGCACTATCTTTCTTCCAACTGTCTGGCATTTCCAAAGTCTTGAAATACTCAATGAAAGTGAGCATTATTGCTTCTGAAGTCTTCCTTGGGCAGCTATTTTAAAACTCCCAAATGGAAAATATCTGGATCTAATGCTGATCATTATTTAAGAACTTTGATTATTACTAGATAATAATATTTTTATGTAAGGTAAATGTATTATCTACTTTTTTTTTAATTCAGAACAAAAATAGTTATTAAACACAAATTACTTTTAATGCATTGTTATGTACTGTTCTAAAAATGGATCAATAACTCTTAATTTTCTTTTTGTTCCCAAAAATGTTCTTTCTTCATATTGCCCTTAACACTTGCAGCCAGATTTCCTCTTCACAGTCTCAGTTTTCTACAGCTTCCAACATAAAAAAACTCGACCAAATCCACATTATAAATTGTTTTCTTGCTACACCTGTTATAGATATAGATATTGTTACTGTTGCTTTCATTGGTAAGCATTTTGGTTCTTTTAAACAAGCTTTTTAGTTGTGGGATTACACTGTTTAGGGTTTGAAGTAAACAGTTTTTAACTACCATTCACATTTTTCTGATTCAATTTTTCCTCCCAGATGATTTGATTCATAATTGTTTTCAGCTTTGTGAAACCGATCTTTTTAAAGCACAAAGGATATGCACACACACACACATGCTGCAGACATCAATACGTGTGTGTGTGTGTGTGTATTTAGGAGTGCGTGCGGGTGTGTATCTGTATGTGTATTGTACAGCCATGCACAGATGGTTAGGATTTTATTATGTTTATACAAAGCAACTATAATCAAGTCACAAACACTTGAGCTGAACCACAAGTACTCGGAAATTCTTCTACTAACTTGATGTCTAACGTGGTTGTCTTGTGCTGTATGCAACAGTTTCTGACTTAGACAGTCAACATGTACAGTATTTTGAAATTCTTGGGACATTCAGTACTGGCTACATGCAACCACCAGCCAACATTTCCCAGCCTCCTGAAGTCCCCCAAAAGAAATCCTTCATCCTTTCCCTAGGCTATCAGTATTGATGCTGGTTATTTGATTTGGTTCTAATGACCAATACTGACAGTAATTTAGAAATAAAACAAGATCACAATATGAATAGCAGCTTAGCAGAATATAAATGTAATATACAGATCTTTCTGTTATTGAATTACAATCTAATCAATACTAAATAATGGTGAGAAAAATGGTGAGAAAATATTGATGACGCAGAGATTCAGAAGTTCAAATAAGCAGGTGATTTCCATGGGCAGAGAGATCAAAAAGCCAATCTGATCAAAATCAACCAAAAGTTACACACTCTGGGGTGTCAGATAGAATAATTTCATTTTAGAAACATCTAACATGCAGATAGGTATCATTTAGCATTAGTGGTATCTGATTTTCCTCTATGTAGTGGAATAAAAGGTTTTGGTTTTTATGAACTTCTAAGAAAAGGGTTGGACTCACTGGTACTGTTAATTACAACATTGTTTCTACAGCCATACATAAGGGTACCTCATCACTTACCCAAGATCTGTTTTGAAACCCAGGGAGAGTTTGCATTGCCTAAGCAAAAGGATTGAATGTGATTTTAGGCACTGAGCTGTGTCCTACCTAGCCTCCAGCTCCCTCTGCAGAGGGGAGCAGAGTTTCCTGAAGTCCTGAGACCTATCTCCCAGCTCCACTCAGGTATCTTGGATACTTTGAGGCACTTCAAATACCCCTGGGCACCCAGGTTTAGGCAACAGAATCCCACTTGTAGCCTTTAACTTCAGGTTGGGTGGACAGGATTTCTTTCTTAACATGTTGGCTAAGAATTTGCATGGTAAAATGTAAATTTCACATTTAAACATTTAAGCTCTTTTAATTTGTGTTCACTCTCCTTTGTTATTGATATGATCATGTATTTTATACACTTCAAATTAGTGCCATGTGTGAATTCATATCTTATCTGTACCGTACTGATCCTCATTTTCTTACCAGTTTTTGTGTTTCCAATTTTAAGTAAAATTTAGATCTTAGTGTTTCTGATGCAAAAATTTGCATCATTCTCAGTTCATTTCTGGCGGCAGGGGTGTCAGCATTTCTAGCCTTCCTGCCTTCCCTTCTGTCAGCCTAGTGGGTCCTAACTGGGTTTACTGTGAAGTTCCCAAGAATTTCACAAGTTCTCCTGCAGTGATATGTGTCTGACATACATCCCTCTTTCTCCATCAAAGGTAATCAAATGCTTCACTAAAATACAAGAGCCTTGCAAAGACTGGAAGTGGGTTGGACAAGAGATTTCAGCTCCCATCCCATGCAAGAGCAGGATGTTTTCTGCTTTGCCTACACTGAGACCTGACAATCAGAGAGGTCCTTCAGCAATGGCTCTTCCAGACTCTCTTCCTGCTTGTGCTTGGATCACGAGCACTGGAGCCCTTTTCCTGGAGCTATGGATCATGATGCTTTCAATTTGACAAAGCTGATTTATCTATCTCATTTGGTTGCCTGGTGATCAGTTCTTTCTTGAATAATAAATAATGAGTAATGACAAATAATTATAATAATAAGTAATAAATTATCCAAAATATATCACAACCTCTTTAATGCCTAATTGTCAAAATACTTTTCAACCCATGGTTAGTCTCTGCAGTATAACTTATAACTAGTAGTCATCCTCCCCAAACAGGAACCTTTTCACGTTGCAGAGCCAAGAAGGGGAACTGAGGACCACAACTGCCCATTAGAGGAACCACATACATGTCAGATGTGCTTTTACCCCACTATGATTCTGAAATAAAATGTTTATGTAAAGGATCATATCTTTATAGCTGTCATTTAAAGGACCATGTTCTCATAGATGTTAGTTTGCTCAGAGGCAAATTTAGCCATGTTAAACATACAGTTGCAGCATAGTCTTCTTGGTGAGGGGCCAGGTAAAAATTAGTACATCAATTTAAATATGCTGTCTTGGGATCACTCAATAGTAATCAGAAAAAGATGAAGGAATCTCCAGGGCAGTTTCATTTCACTCATTTCAGGGTGGAATTAAAAAGCTTTCTGATGTGTCTATTTCCCTACAGGGAGCATGTAGCTGTACATGTCAGACACTCAGCATTTAGACACCTGAAGTTAACTTTTCAAAATTCCATATTAAAGTGAGAAATCCCTTTTACAATATATCATTATTAATGACCATTAAAAAAAAAAATATCTAGCCTCTGCTTTTGTAAAGAGCTTGATTTACAACAGCCCTTAGGACATTATCTACTAATTATGCTGACAGATTAATCAAGCAGTTGTTAGCTAAATTTATGGCACATCATATCATATCTCCAATGTTACAAGTATGAAGAAAAGAATAATGTAGTATGCCTTAATCTTCTATTTGAACAGAGTTCTCATTTGGGTTCTCTTGATGCTCTAATTTTTTAAAAAAAAAACAAATAATAAACCAGGATGTATTTACCATAATGATTGTGTAGCAGCTCACACAGCGGTTAAAATCAATGCTCTCATTAAATGAGTCAAAGATCAAGCTACTATATATAAGCATGCAAACGTAATCATGACAGGTACAGTATACGATCTTAAACAGACTTGTGTTGGTTGGGTCAGCGTATACACTGGTGTCTTGAAACACACCTAGAGCTTCTGGGAGCTGCTGATACACAAGTAGAACTTGTTTCCATCAGTAGTACCAGAGCAAGGACACTCAGTCAGCTAATATCTCCATGGGGAACTACCACACCTTTCTTGAAAGCAAAACTGTCTGAAGGCTCTCAGTCTCTGCAGCTGAACTTTTTCAAAACACAAAACATTAAACTGGAAAAAGAAGTTAAATAATAACCGAGTCCAAAATAAATCTTACCTTAAACCCACTGTAGCCTAACGTGGCAAGTTCTTTCCTCCCATCTTGCTCTCTAACTGTTCAGCAATTTCCTGGTTTGAATAAACCCTACCCCCTTCTCTGCGAAAGGCTCCTTCTTTCTTAAACTCGCCTGTGTATTTGTTCCCTGCTCTTCTTTGCAGTCACCACTGTGCCCTAAACATACAGGCTTGCCTGCCCCATCTTGTACAGCAGAACGTCTCCCCGGCAAGCACCCCAACTGACCTCCACGGAACACCAATTCCGCCTCCCTTGGGAAGTTTTTACCTGACACACATTGCAGCAACCTAAGCAAAGCAAATGGGCTGCCCTCCTAGCAGAGCAAAATGTTAACATGTGGAATAAAATTGGAGCAATCAAGTTTTGGTAGTGCAACACTAGCACACGCAAGTTGTGAAAGAGGCAGTGCTGCGCTGCACCTGAGGTGCCACGGGACACTCTCAGCAGCCTCTTTTCTCCTGTAAGCAGAATTCATAATTACATTTCCACTGTTAAGCTGTTCATAACACAGTGCTCCCCTCTCATTAAATACTAGCTTGCTCCTCGTCTTCTTGGAAGGACAGGTGAGCACTGTACGTGATGCAAAGATAGAAACTGGCCGCAGAATGACAGGCTATGTGCCTAGATCTAAACATCTGCACCTATAATCCTCTGCCTTTCTCTGTTTCATCTCCCACGGGTGCCTTAGGCCTTATTTCTTGCTTCGTGTTCACTATCACTGTCTCTCCATAGTGTTTCTCTGTATATGTCGATACAGTGTGAGAGAGTGAGGATGGCTACTGTGTTCTAGAGTGGCATTCCCCTTAAAGGACTGATCAGAAATTCAAAAAGTCAATAGAAACTCCTGTTGGATAACACATTTCTGCTTATTTTCTAAAAAGAGAGTACCACATTACAAAAGCATGGAATAAGTGACTGCTCCAAGTGTGCTCCATCCTAGTCTTGAAGGATATTTGAATAGCTGCGAAAATGGATATCCTTCTCAGGGATCTAAACTGAAGGGTAGTTATCAATCATGGTGTTGCCACTGAATGACTCTGTGATCTTGTGCACCTCATATCACTCTCTAGGCCTGTTACAACCAAACAACATGCCAACCAACCTTCCTTCCTTCTTTCTTTCTTTTCTTCCTTCTTTTTCTTTCCTTTTTTTTCTCTTTTCTTTTCTTTTCTTTTCTTTTCTTTTCTTTTCTTTTCTTTTCTTTTCTTTTCTTTTCTTTTCTCTTTTCTTTTCTTTTCTTTTCTTTTCTTTTTTCTTTTCTTTTCTTTTCTTTTCTTTTCTTTTCTTTTCTTTTCTTTTCTTCTCTTTTCATCTTATTTTATTTTATTTTATTTTATTTTATTTCATTTCATTTCATTTCATTTTCTCTATGTGCTTATCTATACATCTGGGGTTTGATTTGCATTTGAGCAATACTTGGTACCTTTTGGCCCTGATGTTGCATGAGGCTCCTATGAGCTACTGTAGTAGTATCATCCCAATCCCAATGCATGCTGGGTTTTGATTGCATGTCCCAAAATATGCCAGAACATCAGTGTGGGCTCTGTGAAAGGAGTTAAACATGGCCCTGACACACATGAACATTACTCCCCCTGAAATCTCTGGGAGTTATGTGTACATCTGAGGGCAGAGTTTGGACCATAAAGTTTAAGTACAAGCATCTGGGCACAATTTTCTCCAGTGAGCAGGATTCCAAGTTTCTGCAACATCTGCTGTGGGAACTATAAGTACTTTATATTAATGTTTTACACTATGTTAGCTATAATCACCTTTTTAATGGGAAAAAATGCAGTCATTTCCACCTGGTGATTCCAGTGATGCAGACACCTGTCTGCTAGGAATTGGACTGAGACCATCAATGTATTTTATGCAAGCAATTGAAGGGCTATGAGATGGTAATGGCCTTAGGTTATAATCTGCAAGTGACCCATGCGTGCTGGGTGTTTTCCAGCAGACATTATTTTCAGGTAAATTCTTGTTTCTCTGTAGGGATTCAGCTAGTTCTGTCCCTTCATATTTTTGCAGACTGTTTGGGTAAGAGATAACAAATGCATTCACATGTAGGAAAGGAAAGAAACCTTTAGTAGTGCTGTTTGTACAGAAAGCAGAATAATGTTGTAGAATCACTATTATTCTTTTAATCGGTTTCCTACTTATGTATGTAAATACATAGCTACTAATAACAGTTTAATGTTTTCCAATACCGTCAGCAGTCCTTTTAGATGTAGTTTCTTGATGCTTGTTGTCAACCATCTCATTACACACGTGATCCTGATTAAGGAGAAGCATTTGACTCATTTTATACTTCAAGCTGATTTTTCGTGTCTATCTAATCAAGGTAACAGTGCAAAGAAGCATAGTCCACAGCTCACACTCAGGTGTTTGTTGCCATTTGTAGACTATTACTGATATTTGAGTCGGTCAGATTAAAAGAAGCTGGAATAAATCCGCACTGTCACTATTTTACTGCAGTTGTAAAATGTCATTATAATAAAATATAAGCTGTAGTTGAACTATAGATGAAGCTATAAAGAGCTAGGTGTGTACCCAGATACATTTTAAATAAAAATAAATCCTGCAGGAATCTTTCTATTGGAGGAGGAATATTTTACCTCTCCTGCTCCTATGCTTACTTCTGTTTCAAAACTGTCTAAAAGACATTATTTTCAGCTGCATTTTTAAATTGGTTCTCACTGCTTGGCCTGTGGAAAATGAGTTGAAGAAAAAGTAAAATTTAGTGGTAAACTTTTCCCATAGTTTCCCATCTTTTTCTGTGATACGCTGTTGATAACCAGCATACCATTCCCTGTGAAAAGGAAGAATATATTTTGGAAAACTGATGGACGTTCAGTCTATTTCAGTACAAAAGTAAATTAAGACCTAGAGCCCTGTCTGACACAGTACCAGGCCATACCCTGGTCTGGTGTCAGCATCAAGAGAAGGGGTTTCTGAACTTACAAAGACAGCTGTATGGACACATATATACATGTATACATGATAATACATGTATTATAGATATAAGCAGAATGCGTAAGATGGAATGTGTACGTAAATCCCAGCATCCTGTTAAAAAGCCATGCAGGAGTCTTTTTACCACCAGTGAAGGAGAAACCACTAAGCAACTTTCATCTCCCCTCAATGAATCTCAGTATGAACCACCGGGAGATAAAATCAACCTCCCACAGAAGAATGGTGCACAAGAGTGCACCATGTGTCTGAAAAAACCTAGGGAGAAACTCTTCCCTTCCTCTGCAGTTCTAACTTTCATGTCGCAGCACCTCAGTGCAGTTTTGCCTCCTTGGATGAACATGAATTAAGTATCGGAGTATTTTAATCATTACTGTGTGTTTGCTAAGTTGTAAAGCCAAGTGACAGAAGTATATTTAATATTTGCCTCTGAGTCAAGGGTTAGTAGGCAAGGTACCAATATAGCTGAAAAAGGTGAGCTTGCTAAAGCCAACTTAAAGTCAATATGGGAGTATAATTTTCCTCTACTTGTCATTTTCTTCCCACTGATTCCAGCTCCAAGCATTGAGATGGACTGATGAATGCATGTTTTTATTGTATAAGCAGGTAGGGAAGTCACAGACAAAAAAATCTGCAGAACCTTTATTTTTACCATACTTAAGTTGTTGCTAAGGACTAGGTTTTCTTCCATGCAAAATAAAATGAAATTAAATAGATTAAAATTCTCTGGCTTAAACTGCATGTTATTAACGCTGGCTAAGAAAAGTTTTAATTTTCTGGCACCTTCAAGCAGCATGCCTTCAAAAGGAAAATTTAATAACTTGCTTCTTACCACAAGAATGGACCATAAGTGGTATTGCCAGTCAACAGCTTTAAGCTCTTCAGTTGTCTGGATGTGAATGGTCTACGAGAATCATTCTGGATCCACCAATGTTATGGGAACCGTCCACTTCCACTTGGCTTGGGAAGTGTGAATTCTTATTTTGCAAAGAGCCTAGGGATCTTGCCAAAGCTAATATTCTGGGGTCCATATGTGGTAAATGATCGGCAATCCTGGAACACAGCATCAGGGAGTCAAATGGGGGAAGCCTCTCAGAGACACTTCAGCTAAAGAAAGGAAAGGAATTTGGATTTTTTCAAGAATAACTTTAAAGCAGAGAAAAGGCCAAGAACAGATCATTTGAATTTTGGAAAAATTTAAGACAAGAAAATTTTTGTCCAGGGTATGTGCATCACAAGCTGTTGTGGGGGGTGGTTTTTACAGCAATTTTCTGCATTGCTCTAAGGGACATGCGGTTTCCTTAACATTGACTGTGTAAAATGGAATATCACTGCACTCAGGATCATGACCTCTGAGACCAAAATAATATGCATTTTTTACTAAACCTTTTCTACATCCATTGGAATAACTATATGCCAGCTAGTGCAAGAATCCTGACAGCGATAATGCACCAAATATTTACAGGTAGTAGTTCCCACTCATTACATATCAAGACTGCAAGTCATTGTTGTGCACTTTCTAATGTTTTACCAGAATCTGGCTAGCACTAAAAAAAAAAAAAAAAAAAAACCTCTATTTTTTTTTCTCATGTGCCCACCAAAGCTCTAGGTGCTATCTCATACATAATTCTAGGGCTTATATTTGGCAATAAATATTCCTTCACTCTTTCTGAAGTGATGCTCCCATTGACATGAATGCATGCAGTTTCTAAGCTTTCTTAAACAGATAGTCTAAAATATCTTTGAGATATTAATATAGTTAGCTTCATAGAAGTGGCCAAAATTAGGAGAAATTAATCCAGCCTACAGCATACATATAACAGCTCTGACGAATATCCTCAAAATACCACTTCAATGATTCCATCTCATTTACATAACAGTTAATTTAATCACACGTAATACTATGCAGATTGTTTTCAGTGAACCTTGATAACTATATCCACTATAGTGACCACTTCTTTTCTGGCTTCTGGGAAAGGTGAATTGTTCTTAGTAACACACTAACAAACATCAATATGGTCTTTGGGATCATTCCACAAAATCATTTTGATCTCTCTTTGTTTAGCGTATGCACTTTAGTACATTGCTCTATCACTCTGCTAAATGAAATTCCCATGTAACATCATTAATCTTTAGATAAATAAAACTGGTAAACATGAAACAGTACACATACAGAATATCTAAAAAATTCTGATCAGAATATACTGGACTTTGACACTCCTTCAATATATGTTTGATAGTTCAGTGCTAGAAAAAAAACAATTAGCATTGAAATTACAGTTTGTTTGATCTGTGGTGACTGTTTAGAGTGGAAAGTAAATATCCCAGTGGTTCTTGATGACTTCAGCTTTCTTAACAACTGATGTCCTCAGTGAGCATACAATGGCATTTGCTTAGCAAGGTTTGACATACGTCATTCTATTAAAATGTATGACTTCATCAAACAAAATCACTTCTTAGTTAACTGCTTCTCCAGAAGTGAAGACTACTTCTACTAAGGAAACAGTGGGTGGTTTTTAAGAGAAGTTGATGTAAACTTGGTAACAAGAGGAAGGGCCGGCAAGCAGATGGTCCTCTGACTTCTCATTTCAGAGCTACTGTAGCAGGTGTTGAAAAGCCTTCCACCCTCCTGATGTAAAAATGTGGGGAAACCAGCCCTTTAGGAAAACCACAAAAGAGTAATGACTGTATATTCTGTCATCTATAAGTGGGAAATGTTAAAAAATGCAATTCCTTTCATGGAACTGATTAATATTTCAAACAAATGTGTACCGCACAAAGGAGATGTGGCTATTCACAGTGGCTATAAATTACTGAAAATTACTCTGGAGAAAGGTCTGGGAAATGAACACCACTTTTCAGAAGGGCCAGGATGTCGACATGAAAATAGTTTGTATTTACATTCTAGCATTTTCATAACATCAGATCAAGCCACCTCAGAGTAAGTGGTGTTCTTCCAATGTTGTTGGATTGTGGCCTTTTTTGTTTTCCTTGGAGGCCTTCCTGCCACTCACCACAGTACAAGTGCATGTACAAACACACACAGAGAGTGAGGCAAACACAAAAGCACACTGCATCCAGTTGTTAAAGAACATGTAGAATTGTCTGTCATGTAACAGCTATGAATATGCAAATTTAAAAAATGAATTGCAGTTAATTCCTTTCTTCCTTCTGTTTTTATATTGACTTGGGAAAAGGGGAAGAATGCAAAGAGGTTGTCGAAAGAAAGAATATAGTCAGAGCTATAACCCAAAGAGGAGTTCTCCCTCACTGAATTTTTTCAAGTCTAAAAACCAAACAAGATTCTAAATTTCTCCTTTCTTCTGCAAAGCACTGCTTTTATGGTCATCACTCCCCTCTCTGAGGTCTAACATACACTCATGAGATCAGCTGGCTGGAGGGAAGACACAGTTCCTTCATTTTATTGACTCCATAAATAGTCAAATAAGAATGATTGTGCCTAAGTTTCAAGGAACAGCTAGTTCAGACCAGACAGGCTCAGTGGATTAACATCATAAATCACATCCTTTAGTATTTTTCATCAGTATTTCTATGGTTAATCTTGTAATTTGAGCATCTATCTCTACCACATTGAATATCTGAGTAGGAAGCATGCTGTTCACCTAACAGTCTAAATGACTGGCACCAATTTTACTAAAATTCATTTAAATTGATTACAAGTTGATGAGTATTAAGCACTTACTCTAACCACTGGGTTTCACTTACTTGCGCTCACCAAATTTTCAGAAATAATCTCAGATTTTGAAAGGGTCTAGTTTTGCATACCCAATTTGAAAACTCATTTTCTGTTTTCTGGACATGCTGATGTATTTGCTGCTTTTGTTATCTGCAGTTGAGTTACAGCTGACTGAGGCCGCAACAACAAGTTCTAATTTTTTTAAGATTAAATTAATTAAATTAATTTAAATTAATCTAAGGCATCAAAAATTAGTAGTCACATCTGATTTTTTTTAGAAATGAGCACTATACTCCTTAGAATAAGTACTTTACTTTTCTCTGCAGAGAAGAATAGAGCTCACAAACTCAAAATAAGGACTCATTGGAATTGTCTTTTCTTAAGTATGAATCATTAGTATTTTATATAAAAAGAGTGGGATTACACATATGTAGATATATCTCGTGTACATAAAGGGGAGAAAGTCCAAAAACAGAACAAAATGTATGACTTTCTGTACTTAGAAACCTCAAATCTGTGAGGGAGAAGAAGCTAAGTTTCCATTAGATTGATCTCCTGGTTCTAATCATAGACTCATAGAACAATTTAGGTTGGAAAGAACCTCCAGAGATCTATAATGCAACCCCCTATGGAAATTAGGGTCAACTTAGATCAGGCTGCTCAGGCTCTTGTCCAGTCAAACTTTAAGTATCTCCAAGGATGGAGGTTCCAGAGATTTTCTGGACAACTTGTCCCCGTATTTCACTACCTTTATGGTGAAAAAATCTTTCTTAATATGTAGTTGGAATTTCCTGTGGTTTTCACCTCAGAGCATAATCACTGAGCATCTCTGAGAAAAGTCTGGCCCTCCTTTCTCTATACCATCCCATTAAGTAGCTGCAGGCAGCAGAAAGACCCTGGTTCCCCCTCACTGGACTGGCTCCAGTATGTCCATGTCTGTCTTGTACTGGGGAGGCTAAAACTGGGTGCAGTAATTTGGATGTGGTGACACAAATGCCAGATAGAAGGGAATAATCACTAAGTTAACGGATATTCTGTCTTTTTAGCAAGACTGTTCAGAGAAGAACAAAGAAATTATAAGAAACTGACTTCAAGCAAAGCATTGACTATTAAAGTCAGCTGAAGAATGAATATGAGAGTAGGGTAAAACTGTCTGGGGAAATTCTATCTAGCCCAGAACCGTGTGAACAAGAATAGGGGTGATCGCATGCCAATGCTTGAGCTGATGTTCTGGATCTCTTTGGCCTGCTAATCTAGCCAAAGAATCCTGTGGAGCATCTCAAGAATCCTTTTCCCTACCTTCTCCACGTGTTTAAAACCAGAAACACTTAGTAACAGTGTCATGAAGACCTCAAAATAAAAATCAAAATCTATGTCCCACAAATAAGCAACTTCTGTCCTTCTGCCAGGAAGAGTAAATAAATAAATCAATAAATAAACCAGACAATGTTCCAAAGATCTACAAATCAGTATTTTATTAGCCAAAGCAGAAAAATGTGTTTCAGTGATGCAAAGAGTGTATTAGTAACAGTCCTTATCTTTCATCAGAGAACAGCTAGCTGGAGCGTCCCCGAAGGAAAGAGAGGCATCTATGTGACGGCCAAAGTGCAAAACATCTTCAGATTTACAAGGGAAAAGAAAGCATCTTTAACGCCAGTTTGGACCTAACCAGCAATCTGTGAAGTTGCATCACCTACTTCCTGCACAATGCACCACTTGCCATAAGAACAGATGTACTGGGTCAGATCAAAGGTCTGTCTGGTCCAAAATCTTTCCTCTGCCAGTGGCCAGTAGCAAAAACGTAATTAAATGGGAATAGGTGAAAATCAAATGCAGGGATCTGAACAGCCATGAACTTTGAAATCCATCTCCTCAGTCAGGTCTTAAATTATTGAAAGAGTTTCTATCCCTAAAACAGGTCCAGTGAATCCCCTCCCACCGTTGCAAACTCCGTTTGAAGGCACTGAATTTGGTGTGTGCCAGTGGGTGTGAATGGAAAGAGGCAGGAAGTGAAGAGATGAATTCCACAGCTTGAACTCTATGGTTTGTAATAAACATTGCTTTTAAAACATCGTGGAACAGGCCCAAGAGAGTTGAATTGTTCTGCTGCTTGTTTCAATAAACTATTAAAGACTTATACATACTTGCACACTCTCTCACTCCGTGTTTTCATTTTCTGACCAGCTGGATAAATGTGGATAACATGGTAAATATTTCTATTTTTTAAAAAAGCTCCATACCTCAAGGATGTGCATTTATAGGAGTATTTGAATTCTCCTGTCAAAGGATGGACTTGATGCAAAGGCCAATTTTTAACTGGAAACACCCTTGGTTTTTTGCAGCAGAATGCCACACACTGTGTGTGGGAAGCTCTTGTCCAAGTCAGCCTTGAAGGGATTACCAAAATATGAATGCTGCTCCTACAGAACTGCACCTGAAAATGCTCTGATCACTTGTATAGTTGTGGATTATTTTGATTAAAAAGACATGTAGGCATCCATCCTTGGGATAACCAGGGTACACAGCAGAAACAGGAAGCTGGAGGTACATAGATTCTTCCAGACTGGTGTTTCTGGTGCTCTTATTTATATTATAACCATCATTGCAGAGTTTTACTTTCAAAGATCACACCCATAAATCAAATCCAAGTGTGCTCAATTTGTGCACTGCTGCCAGTAACAAATATCAGTCTTAACTCCAGGCATGAATTGTCTTCTCAGAATAAACCAACAAAATTCTCCTATTTCAGACTCAGCTATGACTGCAATGTTTTGCACCTGCAGCAATAAAGAGGCCCAAGAAAGACATTTTCCCCTGAGAAAGCAGCTCCCACTATGGCAAAGGCGGGAAGATCTGTTCACACAAATGAGTGAAGAGTAGGCATGGGCAGGGACAGGTCTCTGACTCCCCTTAACTCAAACAGCCCAAACAGGTTGGTCACAAGATCAACAAGGGCATGTAAGAGTCCATTTTTTTCACAGAAAGAGGTAACACCTCTTTCTTCTGAGCAGGATTGAGCTTTCAGACTCCTAATTGCCATGTATACACATATCTCTGTGTGTTAGTGTGTACATCTGTAAGGATGGCATTCGTTCATGGTCCAGAAGATGCCTTAGTATTGAGGTTTTAATTCTTTGCGTATCAAAAGGCATCTTCCAACAACTTCCACTCTCACTGTTTCCATTCTCCTGCAGCTTTCAGGCCTAGACCAATCAGACACTGGAAAGCATTTCAACAAAATGTTTACTAATGCAAAAAAAAAAAAAATAGCAGGAAGCCTTGCATTTTTGTGTAATGCTCATGAACTCAAATCAATGAAAATTTCAGTTCCTCTATAAAGGTTTCAGCCAGCTCTGAGCAATATATAGCTGATACTTCCTTTACTCCAGGAAGCACTGAGAAGCAACAAAGGTTTTGGTCCAAACTATTACATTAATAGAGCAACAACAGAGCACTGTGCCATCCAGCCGACTTTTAAAGGTCCACTCATTGCCACACCTGGCAAGGCACTTTGCACTGATGCTGCTTACATTGCAAAGGCAGAAAACTCAGGAGTCACCAGGGGTAAACTTCAGAGCTGACAGGCAAAGGAGAGGGACTTCTGCTCTACAGGTCTAACCAAAGCACTGATGGTTCGGAGTCTCTAGAAGTTTACTTCCCCCCACATTTTTTAATTTTCAGTAGAAGCTGAAGTTTTTCAGCTCTGTCCTTAACCACTCCATAAAAACAGTGGGGGATCGACTCAGCTTAACTTACATGAAGGGAACAGTGCTAGCTTTCCAACTGGCAGTGTCTCTCCTTTGCTTGCTGAAGCCAAGCGCGCTGCCAGCAAGCCCCAGGTGTGCGCCACATGAGCAGGTGAAGAAAATAAAAAATGTTTATGTGCATTGCGATGACAGTTCTGAGTCCATATAAAGCATAATACATGACAAGGAGTGTGGATATCCCAAGATACTAACATTCCTCATGTGCACAAACAGGCAGAAATCCAAAGGCACTATGCCTTCATCTTCTTGGAAAATTCATTGGACTGCTGCTCTTTCGCATGGATTTTAATTTTATTTTTTTTAAAAGTTTATTTGTTTTCTCTGCTAAACCTTTTTTTTTTCTCTAATACATTTTAAGTTTTCTCAAAATAAGCAGCATGGAATTGCTTTACAAGAAGACAGGATCTCACACTGCATTTACACAACTGCATCAATTTAAATGAGATCAGAATCAACCACAGACAGGTCCTTTCAAAACCACTAATTAAACCAGCCTTTGAAAACAAAGTTTAAATTGGAACTGTCCCTGTGATGAAACCCTCCATGCTTATTAGCTCATACAAGAAAGATCTAACGCACAGCTTCCTTTGAGACAGTATATGACATTCCAGCAATTTGTAGGAAGTGTCCCAAGTTGATAGTCTATTGATTAACAAAGCCAAGTGAATTTTATGATAAAAAAGGAACCTTCTTGCCCTGTGTTTGCATGACAGGAGGCAAGAGGGTTTTTTCTTTAAAAAATTGTTGATTATATTTGTTGCATATCTTGAACAAAACCTCTTCTCTTGGGCAAATGGGAATTTATATCATATGAACATCAACATCTATCTACTAATGCACATGCTATCAAATTAAAAGGAGTGATTTTAAAAATATATGGTAGATGTGGCAGAAATACAATAAACAGCAGACCAGACCACCAGTCTCTTTGGTACTTATATAACTCTATGAACAGTGAGAGAAAAAGAGATAAAGATGCTTTACATGTGACATGAAGAGATGCAGTCTCATATATGAAACCTCAGGATATTTTATATAACAAACTATTTCAGTTTGCTACATGCTGAAACTTTCTGTTAAGGTTAACATAAGAAAAACACAAATGCATTACCCAGCTAATTCAGATTCTAAAATGGGGCTTTGGAGTTGAAGATAATGTTTGTTGTTAAGTACAGAAGAATCTTGCTTTTCTTTTGTCTTAATGTATATTGTGAGAAGTTAAGAGTATCCAAAATAGTTATACGCTTGCTTGATTCAATGCCTGTTTCCAGTATGCTTGTTGGCATGGCAGGGGGGTGGGGGGTGGGGGATGGGGTGGGGGGTGAATGTGTGTGAGCAAAAGCAAGAGAGTGCGTGAAAGAGCGTGTGCATGGATATGCTTTTATCTAAGCAGGGACATAATTTTCAACCGCAAGAATGGGATCATACTAGGTTTAAGTTGAACAACAGAAAACAAAACCGGCCTCTTAAGATTTTATTACCATCTTCGTTTTTAAAAAATGGAATATCCTTTAAATTGTAATCTACAAAGCAAATGGAGTATTTATATCTAGGACTGTATCTGTTTTAAAAACATGAAACAGCCCTACAGTTCAGATTGGGAGGTAGAGAGCTGGTGGCTTCCAACCAAATGAGTTACTAGCTACGTTCTGTTTCCTGAACATGCACTGGCTGCTCTGCTCTGTGGATTGTTACCAGCTTCAGCATTTTTTAAATATTTCCCATTACCCTTTATTTGATATTTTATGCTTCCCCTCATAAACCCTTTAAGCGGATTAATTGTGCCTGTGATGTTTGTTTGTAAGTACAGCTGCTCTTCCTTCCAGTTTGTTTTATAATTGTGATGTCTCAAAGATATCCTCGTAAAACTGACGGGTGGATCTGCAAACAACCAGAGTTTTATCAGAAAAGAAATCCAGACTAAAGTTATTGGAGAAAACATTTGAGTAATACTCAATGTTATAAAAAAAAAAACCAAAACAACCACAAAAAGCCCCAACAACAAAACAAAACAAAAAACTGCCAAACCACAATAAAACCAACCACAAAAGAAAAATTTTAAAAATCCTTCATCTACATGTTTATTACATATCTTATTATATAACTTCAGCTACATATTTATTATATATACATAAATACTACTAATCCTGTAGTTTATTTTGCTCAGAATATACACATACACAGTTCTGATAAAGTAGGGTGTCTTAGAACAAATAATAAATCCAACTTCAAGAGTCTAAGAGTAATACCAATTGGTTCAAGGGCTGTCATGCTGTACCTCCACAAGTGCTATATTTCAGGATTCTTTTGGTTATTAGTTGGAAAGGATGGGTGAGGTTTCAGACCAAAGCAATTGCTAACTATAAAACCAGATCAAATAAAGGCTGAAAGTTTGAAAGAGCACCTTTAAAGCCCATTTGTGAGATACACTGTTCAGCTGTTAAATGTCTTGTAAGTTTTCCAAGAACTTTGGTGAGCTTTCTTCATAAAATCTATATTATTTTCATTGAAGATTAATGATAGGCTTATTAAAAAATCAAAAACTTGGAGAGGTTTTCTGTGATTATGAGCAAGGGTCATCACACTACATTACTTTGGAATGTTTTTATAAGCTTTGTCAGTAGAATTACACTTTAAAAATTCTATAGACCAACTTTTTCAAGCCTGTTTTTCATTTTTAAAGGATATAATCTTTTTTTTTCCTCCTTCATTTACAAGTACATGCACAATAGCAAAACACCGCTCTCAGTTCCATCCATGCAGCATTATTGCATCTAATTTCATTACCATTTGTAACTGAGAAATCATGGTCAAACCAACATGGCTACACAGCATGAGACAGGGAGGACTCTGCCTGTAGACTACCACAGGCCTGCACATCGCAAATGAAGGCACAGCACATACGGCAAGAAAACGGAACCTGATCCTCTATTTCGTGGCACGGAGATGGGCTGCTGCCCTGTATTGGTCTGACCCAAAGCAGGATAAAGGGTGCAGAGTCCCATGTGGTTGCCAGAGTGGATTTGTGTTTCAGGATGGAAAACTTTCCTAAAACAAACAAGAAACCCTTTGGGAATAATACAGGTAGTAAAGGATGCCACAGGAAGAAACCAACATGAAACAGGGAACAAATAGTCTGCCTGCCCCTTGACAGGCCACCAGGGTGCAGTGCTTTCTGCACCTGCTGCAGTACTTTGCTTTCTGTTCCTGCGGAGTAAGAAATGGCATTGACTACTGTCATGTGGTAGAGTCAAGCAACAAATCAAGCAAATAGAAATGCCCAGGATGGGGGACTGGTCAGCAATCTGACTTCTCCTTGTTCCCTGCCTCCATGATGAGGAGAGGACTACTCTGCCTTTCACCTGGCAGCTGTTGACTCTGTCTAAATCAGAATCAGAAAGTGTTTTAGGTAAAAGCGTAAGCCAAGTTTTCCACGATGCTCAATTTGAGATACTCCAAATGCAGCTGAAAGCTGCTTTTGACAAAAGTCAGCTCCTCTAAGACTCTAAGATACATTAAAAAAAAAAAAAAATGGGCACTCAGAATGTACCTAGCTATCTAGAAGTCTTGGTTGCAGTGGCCTGGGTTCGTGCCATGCTGGGGCATGTGAACCACTGTGAACGGGATTGGTTTTGCCTTCGCCCATCAGTCGGTACCAACAGATATCTGCAGAAAGCAGTTCAGAGCAATTCAAATGCTAAAGGAGATCAAATTACTGAGGGTGGTGCCTATGTCTCCCATAATCAGAATGAGAACAAACTGTGGCTTTGATCCTAACTAGGCACCTTAACTTGGTTACCTAAATCCAGGCCTCTGTGTTTAAATATCTTTCTTTAAATTTATGTAACGTAAGTAATCACCTGTAACGGTATGCATATTTTTAAACAACTTCTTAGAGTGCAAAGTTATCAGTCATTGCTAGGGAGCACAAGATTTGACAGAGAGAAAGAATATAATTTAAAATAAAGACTTCTATCAAATTTACCTGGAGGAAAATTAGGACTGAAATTGTAGAAGCGCATTGGATCATTTTGGGCAATCCCTATAGGCAATGCTGTCAGGATACCACCTTCCCACCTTCTGTTGCTAAGTATAGAAACTTAAAAGTCAAGGAAGAAGTGCAAACAATGCAAAACCTTTTTCTACCAAAAAGACCCGGCAGTGCTGGAATCTGTTCCCTCTCTGAGAAAACTCTATAGTCATCAAGATGCCCTGCAAACAGCCTTTCCCAGTTTGTCAAAATCAAGGAAAGGAAAGGCATTAAATATACTTGAAAGAGGAAAACTGCAGATGTAAACTGTGGTTATGTACAGCCCATGTTGTTTTAGAGGATGCAAAACTTTAGTTAGCTTAATATTCAACCTTATCTATTAGATTAACATTTCTGACCATACCCCTGCACTGTTACACCTGTACTTATTCGAGGATCTCTCTCCCCCAGTATGAGGAACTGTGTGCACTTTTCATTCTTTAACTTTCCCTATCCATGTTGCCTTTCGTCCTCCCCACATAACTGAGTTTCCCCTCTCTTCCTCAAGCCAAGTCGTTTGTGTGTGTGCTCCCATGTTCCTCCTCTCCTCCAAACTAAACACTATGATGCTCAGCTCCATCTGACCCAGGAGCCTCCCTGCCCCTTTTCTGGCCCATAGCAACCACACAGTGGAAGCTGGAAATAAAATCATCTCCATTTCACAGCTGTTTTTTCAGTCTCTTCCTTCTGTTCCTTAGCCATTAGGTATTTTGCAGCAAAGACAGCATGGAACAACTTTAAAAATGCCCAGTACCTGCTCGTTTTTTACGTGAAATCAGTAACATTCTGTCTATTTACACCAAGTAAATTCCTTGACATTTTTTAATTCATTAGGCACAGCATTTACACATCAGCATATGAGAGACAGAACCAGAACAATTACATCAGCTAAAGGAGCAACACCTTATGAATGTTAAACCACAATTCACATACAATTACTTGCATACCAGGCCTAGAGATACAAATCATATTTGCTGTCTTTTATGAAGCATGGCTCAAAAAAATTGACACATCTTATTCTAACAACTCTAAATGCACAAGAAACAAAAATGCCACTACTTCTACAACAGATATATTGAACTGTAAAAAGGAAGGTCACAGATTTCCTTACACTGCCAAACTAAAGAGTGCCTGGGTATCTGCCTAGCACCAGAACGTGGTTGTTTGCACCATCACTCTATCAGATGGGCCCTGACGTAGCTTTGATCACACTCCTCCAAAACCATTTCCAAGCACACTTTGGGCATTAGCATGGGTCAGGGACTGTTGCCCTTAAGTAGTAGTTTTACTATGATGGCCTGCTTTGGACAGTGACAAAGGTGAAGAGTGTGGATGTGAGCTAGGCCATCCCAGCTGGTCTCAGTGATAGGAAAGAGATGCCAGCTGCATTTGATTTCCCAGTTAAAGGCATGGCCACAAAGGACCAGTGACAGACAGATAAAACCCTCCAGACACCTGAAATATGCAACCATTTGTTCACTTTCAAGTCCAAAATCTACACCTCTGACCAAAATTTCAGTATTATGTTGCTTCCCAAACTCAAAACACCAAATAAAAACTGAGATAAACTCTCATGCTTTGGCTAGTCTTCTGATTACCTGTTAAAAATTATGCCACACAATTCTCTGTCAGAATGGCTATTGCTATGACAGTTCATAATGGCATGCATATTTCTTAACACTTGTATGCTGACATGCAGTCATGTTTAATCTGCAGATGTTTTTCCTGTCTCCGTCACTGTTGAGTTAGGAGAAAACTACTGACAGGTTCCTGGAGACTGAAAAAGGCAGGTCATTGTCAGTTCTGTGCAAGAGGTGCTGGGGTCCTATACCTTCGAAGCCACCCTTGTGTTCTTCCCCTTGGTGACACGAATTCCTGCAGAAGTGACAATAGCCTGTGGTCATCATGCCAATTTAGTCATTATGGTGGTGCACTTGGAAAGGTAGAAAGCACCAGTCTATGATTAACCCTAGTCACATAATGCAGCAACCATTCTGAGTTACTACCAACCTAAGCCAGGTTTGAACTGCTGACCAAGAAGTGAAAGGCTTTGTATCTTATTACCAATATCCTAAATCATCCAGCCTCCCCTGCAAATATATTTTTTGGATTGTTATGTAGGAACAATAATAGAATACCCCATAAACAGGTTCTTTAGATACTTAAACATGTCAGGTTGTACTTTCTACATTTTCAGATAATTGTGGAGTAAATATTTGTTAAATGAAGTATTTTACATCTGTCTTGGACCAAAGCGATCTTTCTGTCAGTAATACCACTGAACACTTGTAAAAGTATGCCGGCCATTACAGAGTTATGCACTCTTGGCAAATACCGTCTTTGAACTCATGTTACTGTGCTGCCAATAAAAAATATGTTCTTTTTTATCAGCTGGATGTCTTTCAATTATACAATCATTGTCTGACAGAAAAGCAGTTGAAATAGATTTCTAAAAATCCTTTTTTTAAATTTCACACCAGTTGGCAAAAGGTTAATGTTTGTTTGCCTAAATCTCAAAGAGACATTTGGTGTAGTTCAACAGTACAGAGAAAATACTGTATAAAGATCAAAAGGAAAAAAAGCGTGTACACTTTCCTATGAAAGACAACACATGGTCCTTGCAAAAGGAAATGCTTCATTTCTTTTCCATACATCAGAGCTAGTCCTTCACTTCATCATTATGTTCATCTGCAAAGTGAATGCTGCTGGAGCTGGAGGCCTGGGCTGACCAATGTTTCCATAACCCTTTTTAATCCTATAGAACACCAAAAGCAAACATCTAAAAAGCAACTGTACTCATAACCCTAGTCTGCTAGAATAAAATAGCGGGTTCAATCTAAACTGCCATTACACAGACACTCATGTACGCAGCCTAACTCAGAGCACATTTAAAATTGCTAAATTATCTTCCCTGTCACTGTAATCACTGAAACTCAGTGAGATTACTTTTCAAGGAGGTAACAGCATTCAAAACACCACCCACCACCTATTCAGAAGCACACCTGATAGCATGGATACACTTTGTGAACCACCATGCTACCATACTTTATCCATTCCAACACAACCTCCCACATACCTGATATCTGCACAAACTTTACTTCATCCATAGGTTTACAACTGACAAACTACACTTCTAATACTAAAGATGTGCCAGTGTGTCCCCAACTCTGAAATACATGCAGCTCCACTATTTTTTACAAGCAATGCTAATTTTTTTGTTTGCAATCTGAAATTTAGTTTAAGCTATGTCCCTCCTATGAAGAAAGGATATGCTTTTAATTGTCATCTTTGTAATCACCCTCTTTGTCTACTCTTCTTTCTGTGTGCAATTACTAGTAATTGCCTACCTGACACGTGATTGCACTGATGTGGAATGCGCTTGATTACCCTTTCTTGTAAGTTTGTTTTTAATGAGGAAATTTCTCTTTCTTTTTGTGAGTTGTTCCTCTTTGCACTGCCCAGGAGTACCAAGGAAGTCTTTTCTCTACCACATGTATTGTCCTACTTACCTTTTGCACTGTATCACTTGAAAATTTTCCCTTACCACATGCAAGGTCCTACCTCATTTCTTCTTCCCAACCCATACTACTTAGCCAATAGCTTTACATTACCCACCTGCCTCAGTGCTGTTCAGGCTCCTCTTTTCTCCTTGCACCCTCCTCTGTACAACTACTATAATTACCTTCTCAGTGATCCAATTGGTAGAAGGTGTGAAAACACCTCAGGTCCTTCTGCAAACTGAGCCCGTTTGTGCTAGATAGATTTGTTAGTCAAATCAGATACTTCCCCCTTCCTTTCAGTATTGTTCTCAGACTGGACACGTGCATAACTTTCCCACATGGTGTCTATTTTTCACCTTACCTTTGAGCTCCAATGAACTGTTTCTTTTTCAGTGTATACAGACAGTTAAGGAGGCTGCAGTGGGCTCATGGGAAATACTAAATCCAAAATACCAACAAGCTCTCACATGTTAATCTTGATGAAGAGGGAGTAAGGAAAAGCTTTGCTGATGGGCTGCTCTATCCACTTGTTAACCTATCCCAGAAAGAATTACTTACGGGTGCTGCAGTCTTCTGTCTCCTGGGAAGGTGATGCTGTTTCAAGGGTAGAGAAGGCAGAGAGAAAGAGATAAGGAAGTCTCCAGAAGCCCAAGACAGCCACTATTCTTCCTGCTTCTGCTGTGATGCATGGGAAAAATATACTTCTTTCTTCATCTCACTGTCTTTTGCTTATGGCATCATTCCCTAGAGAAAGGAACAGGTACTTGACCCACCTAAAGGTGTGGAAGAAGAAGATGCTATAGCTGAAGTAGATTCTGAAGGAAGGATGGGTAGAAGGAATAGGCTGAATATACTTGGTATTGCTAAGAGACATGTAAGTTAAAAGACTATATGATCAAACCTGTTTCACACAAATATTTGAGTTCACTGAAGGCTGAAGCACATATCCTTTATGTCTTTAGACTTGTATTCAGACAACTCTGATATCAACATTTCTAATCCTGACTGAGTATTTTTGTGGTTCTGACTAAGGTTTTATAATCCTCTGGACTCAGGTACCTCTTTGTATGAGAGAGATCTGAAAGTGTCACAAACATTTTGTAACAGATGTAGCATGTGACACCTCACAGGTAGCAGCAGATACTGCAAAAATCAGCATTTACAGAGATCTATTCCATCCACCTAAGATCCAAGTCCTCCTTTGAATATGTCTGTCTGTTTCTATTGCATATAACAGAAACTGTAGGTCAAATGGAAACTGCAAGGCAACGTTTGGCAACTGGATTGCTAAATTAAGCAAATCAGTAAAATGCCTGTAATTAAACAAGATGAAGCTGGACCCTAGCATAACAGTCATCTATGAATAACCATTAATTCCACTTACCTAAGATACCCACATTACCTCTGACCCTGCCTGTTTCACTGTCTTGTACAGACATAATATAGATTATTACACTTACATTTGAAATATTAATCTTAAATTGTCCTGTTGACAAGAGAAATAGACTCTTTCAGAGAATGATTCACTTAACTTAGAGGTCTGTTTTGGTAATTGCATCCTGAAGTGTCTGTTCCTCTCCACTGACTATACGAGGAATTTTGATGATTTGCTCAGACTTGTCTGCATTATAGCTACCTACATTTAGCTATATGAATGCTGTCCGAGGTATCTACAGCCTTTAACAGAGGCTCGTGGAATTTAAAAAGCCAGAATCACATCACTTGATCCTCCTCAAATAACACACTGCAGCTCTACCAATAAATCTACCATAAAGGGCCCAGCTCCAAACTTTTCCTCATTCTTATAACTTCTTCCTAACTAAAAAACTTTTCCATCCTTGTAATATACTTGTCATGAATCACTGGAGAGCCTACCTTTCTTGTTTCTTTTATGGCATTTGCTGTGAGGCAGGCTCCTTGATAGTACAGCCCTCTGTTCTGCATAGCTCAGTGGTCCAAATGGGTGCAGTGGTCACCTAAATAATTAGACCAAACAATTAATGATTAGGCATATTTATTCTACAATAACTCAGGACAAAATCTCTAATACACTGTGGAAACAGCGTAAGTATCAAATTGTGTTCTGATCCATTATGTCTTCCACAGGCGCTTTCCATACTTGGCTATGATGGAAAGATACAAATGCAAAGCATAAACCTGCCAGGGTGTTGGGCATCCAGTAAGGTTTTATAGCTAATGATAACTGCAGACATTCTGCATCCATCAAGACTAACTTCATAGGAAATGTGCTTGAACGGTATCTGTATAACCTGTGAGCACATGGCAATCAGGTTCCAGGGGTACAGAATCTCCACAAGAAATTGTCTTTCCAAGAAACACATAGTAGAAATGCTACTGCAAGTTTTTTACTTCCATTGTTTTGAATAGTGAATTGACCTGAATAAATTTAACATTAATGAGATATACAACCTGTGGAATGGGGTTTCTTTTCCCATTATTGTTGGAAGAGTTTCATTATACTCTGGTTTGCAATGTCAAGCCTCAAATAAAGGCAAAATGTGCCAATTTTTGAATGAAAAGTATTGATTATGAGAAACAATTCAGGTGATTTTTTTAAAAGTATTTTACCAATAAAAGGAAAGGAGAGAAAAAGTCAAGTAAATGGACATTTTTTTAACATTGATATACTTCTGGCTATTCACCAACTTTAATAATCTAACCTCTGTTTAAATTAAAATATCGTGTCAGCTTTTAATACAAGCCCTACATGAGTTGCAAATTCACAATATGTGTTAAGTCTAAAAAAATGATCATCTATCATTGCACCATTTCAGCAGTGGCAGCTGGGTGTTTTTAAAAGGTTCCTATGAACACAGATCTTAGTTTAAATGTAATATTATGTTATATTACTCACACTTGAACTGACCTTCATAAATATCAAATCCTTACAATTATAAGTCCTGACATTTAATACTTTCCTGCAGACTAAGCGGGACCATGTTACATTATAAGGTCACTTGTCATTTGCAGCTTTTAGAGAAACTCATCATTTTAATGAAGACACTAACTCAGACATATACAATAATGAAATTGTGGACAAACGTACTTCAGATTGGCTCAAGGGTGCATATTCTCACTGCACCATACAGCACTGAAAGACTTTAAAATTGCCTTGCTAGTTCACTGCCCACCTGTATTAACAAGCAGCATATGCTTTGCATTGTTACCATAGGAAATGACTTCTTAAGTGGTCCTAGTGAACACTGAAGGGTTAACCCTTCCTGCTCTCCTGGGATGAAACTAACAGGCTTCCCCAAAGGGCTGCTCTTCCCCAAGCAGTAAGGAAGGAAGCTGCTCTTGCTTATTTAACCATTTAGCCAAGCAACTGGGCAAAACATCAGACTGATCCAAGAATGTGTTGGACCCATAAGCCTGAATTATGCCACTTGAAGAGCTTCACGGAGCCACCTACACCCTAGGCTCCTTCTAGAGTGAATGGCAAGTTAGAGGCATCTCTGGGCAGCAATTCAACCCAGCTGAGTGGAACACCTTGAACAAAAGACTGAAAGTTCTAGAAAAAGCAAAAGCAAAACATGGTTAATTTCAATGCATGCACATTTTACCTTACTTTCACCCCAGACCTGTTGCAATGCCTATAATATTCAGGTCCATGTGACAACAGTGGAAGAAAGAGAGAATGTTTTCTGCCTTGAGTGCTCCTGCATATCTTCCTCATTGAAACTCATGACCAGGTTTCTGATCCTGTATTTGCATTTGCTTTTGTATTTGTGGGAGAAAATAGTGCAATACCCAGAACAATTATGTTATGTTGTAGGTAATGAAGGATATGATAGAACCACAAATACAAATATCTAACATGCCAGAATTAGAAATGTCATGTCAGATTGCCTCTAACTTTGAGCTGCCCTTCCACAGCAGATATTACAACTTTTGTGAAACTTTCTACTACTCACTTGCCTTTTTATATATCAACTTTCAAACAATGTCAACCTTCACTCAGAAAAAAGCCCCCCAAAAAAATCAAAACAAAGCTACTAAATAAATGTATGGCATGAGAAGAAAAAAAAAAAAAAAAAAAAAAAAAGAGAGGAATAGGAGATTAATATTTTTCAAAGAATTTTCTTTGCTTTTCAGACTTTCATCGATAACCAATAACACAAGTGGAATGGATAACAAAACAGAGCATAAAGATGTCAAAGATGTGTCTCCTGCACGAAAGCAATATCACTCTTTTCACAAGAACATGGCCTGTATACTAATAGGACTTCCAGATGTGCTTAAATTGGTGATAGAAAACCTTAAATCAGTCCAGACATGGAGTCACATCAATGTGCAGACATGATAATTCTTTCATATGGTGATCAAAGTGATCATTATCATTTGAATAACGTAGAGCACCCAGTCCAACAGATACTTTTAGAAACAGCTTGGACCCACATGTAGCCCATTGACTTTGTGCACCTGAATGACTTCCTAAATAAGGATGCCAGTCATCCTGGGATCACTCTAAAGTGAGTGGAGAGAAAGAAGTGCCTCTAAGCTACTTCTATACATGGAGCCAGGGTATGAACACATTTACTGCAGCTTGACTATGCAAACTATTAAGCTGCTAGTCCAAGCACTGTGCTAACCCAGATCAGCTTGTACTCTCCCAAACAATTTGAGAATTGCTACAAGTCAAGGACCTTTCGCGATGGGCAGTTTCAGCATGGCCATCTTGTTTTGGACAATAAGAGAATTTAATAAGAAGAATATTGTTAAAGAGTACCAGCTGACCTAAAGGCCAAAGAGGGAACCTTGCAAATAGCTTACTAGTACACATAGTCCTAAGAGCGAAGTTCAGATAGGATGCTTGCTGAATTGTTCCCTGGAGTTGTCTAACTCCCTATCAGAGAAGCCTATACCAATCACTATCCTAACTTAAGGGCTTTGGATAAGTAATATAAGAATGCCACTGACAAACAATGAAAATATAGTCTATAATAAGGTCTAATACATCTGGCAGCTGTCATCTTCCAGAACTGGGACAGAAAACTGGGAGGGATTTGAGGCATGGAATCCATTTCACAACATCATCTAACTGCAGTCCTGAAATTGCCAAGAGAAATCTCAGGGAAGATCCTTTTTCCAGTGTTTTTATTTTCCCACTTAAAGAGATACCTTTTGTGAATCTCACTCTGAGATGCCTATCATTCATCTTTACATATTTCAACAACTTTGGCACACATCCCAACATTTTGAATACCACTTCTATATAGAACTTTGAAACATCACAACACTGGGCAATATAATGACTCCTTCCCTTTCTGGATCTGATCCTCAGTATCCAACAGCAAGAAATCAGGTAAGGGCAATTTATGACCTAATGGCATGGTTTGACCAGAAACCCAGCTGGGACAACTGATTGATTCCTTTCTCATGACCTTCCTTTCCCATAGGAAAATGGGAATAGGAGCTAACTGAATTCATCAGGTTTCTACCTGAAGCTCACGTTCCCCCACTTGTCTAAACCTCCAAGGGAAGCTGCTCAGGAAAGGAAAAGGTGCATGTTGCCTTTTCTTCAAGGGTGACATAACACTGAAGACAGGGTGCACCAACTGTGAAAGCCCTAGGAGTTTGTGGTTAGTGTTATCCCTCAACACTTCATTCTTAGTGATATACCAGGCATGATCTAGCCCTCAGTGTGCTGTACTGTGCAGCGTTTCAATAATGAGGAGAGATCGCATGTTTCAAGTCCTATAGGTGATTGACACCTGTGTAATTTTATACTGCTGCCAATAAAGCAAGCAAGTCCTGTGTCTGAAGCAGTTTTCAGATGAATGTGTATATGGCTACTTAGTCAGGAAACCATATCCAGAAAGGTTGGATATGTAATAAATTCTGAATGTTTTATGTTGTACATTAAAAAAAATAGTTATTCCAGATAAAAAAATGGTTTGATCTTCAAGTACTCACCAGATTCTAAACAGAGGTAACCTGTATCATTTATATGAACAGTATCAGTGCATTGAAACAGAAGACAAACACGTAAATTGATGCTGCGGTGTTTACTGCAGTATTTATTACAACAAACCTAAGGTTCTCATTCTCACCTAGCAGTTATATTTCCCTTAAATTTGAAAAGACCCATTAGAAACCCAACTCAAAATAAAAACAATCAAAATAGTCAAAGGAACTGAAATAAGATGCCTTAGGTTGGAATAATTATACATTATAGCTTCCATTGAAGACTTCCTGGTAACTCTTCAGTTAATTCCATTTCTCACAGTCTTCCACTATTATTTATCTGAAAGTGAAAGCTTTGGGCAAATAAAGCAATTCAGTGTTTATATGATTAAAATCTGCTGTACTTTACCATCAGCATTTACAAGCCTCTATGCATTGTGCCAGACATTAAATCTCAATTATACTCATAGGCAGGTCAAAGAAGAACAGGGAGCTCCCAGAAGTGGTAAGATTCCTGCCCCCCCCCCCCAAAAAAAAAAAAAAAAAACAACAAAAAAAACCCCAAAAAACAAAAGAAAACCCACAAAAAAAAAACAACAACCAAAAAACAAACCACCAAAAAAACCCAAGAAATCAAGGACTGAAGAAGAGGAAGCAGGATGGTTGTGATAAAACATATAATGACCATACAATGGGTATGGCTCTCATCAGTAATACTGTGTTGGGTTTTTTTAACAATCAGTCAAGGAAGAGCAGCAATGAATGCATAACTAAAACTTTTAATTCCTTCAGCTTTTGCATTTCAAGCCCACTGTCTGCTATTGCTAATAATCATTAAACAAATCATCAGACTCTAAAGATGAACAAAATTTCTTCTTTTGGCTGCAACTGAAAACCAAATATGGGTATAGCCCAATGATAACTTAATGATAGTCCTACTTACAAAACTATCTTCATCAGCAAGACTCTGCCTAGCAGTGATAACCTTGAGTTACTTAAAACATCATCTGCAGGATAACAGAATGATATTTGTACTTAAACGTAACTGTTTTTTCTGGATCATTGTGTTAAAACATACAAAATGGTCTTTGAGCATGCTTAACCCTGCGTATCCTACCCTCTCTTACTTTCCTCTTTAAGTAGTGATGCTGTGAGGTGATGTGAGATCTTGCATTTCCATTCACAGCAGAGGACTCTGTGGAGTGCTCTGACTTGTGACCCTTATCCTTGCCACACATCCTTGCTTAGGAGCATGATCACTTTGGGTAGCCTGCTGTGCCCCACACTGGGATTTACAGTAGTACAGACTAAATATTATCCATTTAAACTTATACCTAGAGATTCCAAGCAAGCAAAGCTGGAGACATTTCCTTCTCAGCTCCTAATACCAGAATGAACTACATATATATAAATATATATATAAGCATATATATATACAGACATTAAATGTATGTATATATATACACACATACACACACACACACACACTGTATTGTCAGTCCCCCCTTTATGGTCTACACTGGTGGCAGTGTTTTCTGTTTCTAATTGCCATGGCCTTTATGATACTGTACTTAATGAATTATGCTTCTCAGGAGGAGGTCAGTGAAAGAATTAAGCTAAAAACCCCTAACAGTGTTTTTGGCCAGGAGCCAGCTCTTTCGAGGTTGTGTTTCTGCATGAGGTCTACCACAGCTGGAGCGAAACGACTTGCAGGTGGCTCAGTGGGCAACAGATCACACAGTACTGCTCTGTCCGCCCCTCGACAGCAAGGAGGGAGTCACCTATGCCTGCCGTTGGTGGCTGAAAATGAGCAGGAAACATCTGACAATCTTGATTAAGAATTCTCAAGCATTGAACTTTCCATAAGGAAAAAGCACACTCAGATCTCTCAGCTTTGACATTCCAACTTCCAATTTAAATACTGCTTGGGGTCCAGGAGAAAATGCTAACGCTTATTCTTATGATGCTAGGTGGTGGATGCCTTAATAAAGATGATATGCATGGCCCAGTCAGCACAGCAAAGCCTCAGTAATGAAGTAGGTATGCTCCGTTTTCCCCCCAAGTTTCATTCATAGAGAATTTATAGGTTTTATTTTAAAAGTAGCTGAAACATACCAAGTAATTTTCTGGAGTGTTTTTAAACTATTAATTTCTAAATTACATTAACAGATGCATATGCACAGTGGAAAATAGCATCAAATAGCTTGGGGGAACAGAGAAGCTCAAAGACGTGGCCAAATAAAGTTAGGTTCCACTAACAGCCTGCTTGGACAACTCCTTTCACGTCCCTGGGAACCTCACCACTCATCTGTTCAGCTTCACTTTCTTGCAGATTAATCACCTGTGGTTTTAAAAATAGATAAATCTGAAATATCTACAGAAACTGAGAAACAGAAGGCTTTTCCACACCTCAGTGGACAAAAACTACTGTCCATTTGCTGCAGGACTCATTTGAGGCTCCTTAGCAAAACATTGTGGCAGCTGAGGATGAACGGCTGGAGTGATCCTGCTATGAGCAGGCGGGGAACCATCTGGGCTGTGGGGCAAAGATCGGGGAGCTTGGGGATGGTGCTCGTAACAAATATTTTCTCAAGAACATCCCCTCAGTAGCCACAGGTAGGTAGGTGCCAAGTGTCACCACAGCAGTGGCAGCTCTGCTTCTCCCAGGCACCTTGTAAGGCTCCTCATAAGCAAAAGCAGACAGCAAACACAGCATACATCAAAAGTGATGACTGTAGTCACGAATGCAATGTTACTATGTGAAGTTACACAGGACATGAGATTTACATGTGCTTATCAAATCTGCTGTTGCCTTCAGTGACTTGGATGTTTCTCAGCTACCACAGTTTTGTACACTGTGGTACATGACTAACACAGCTAGTGACCAGAAAGCTGGTGCTTTTCTCCAGAAAATACTAAGTCACCCCCATTCTAGAAATTGGAATGCAGTGTGAGGGACAAGTATGCTGAGTCTTTGGTGCTGGGAGCCTGCAGATTTGGTGGAACAGTAAGGCAGACCTCTAAATTTTGGATCAGCAAAATGTTTTCCTGAGCCTCCAAAAGCATATTCAGTTCTCTGCTCCAGTTACAATGATGCAGGTTGACACTGATGTTGTGATCCAAAAAAAGAGAAAGACCTTAATGAATTCTGCCATTCTTTTCTAACTTTTAAAATGGCTGCTACTCCTCCTTCAAAAGTGAAAAATGAATGGCTTCATCTGTGGTGTCCTTTTCTTTACCAGCTCTACTTAATCATTATATTTATCAAATCAGCATGTGAATAAGGTGACCATAAAACGGTCTAAAAAAAAACCCCAAAATTCACACAAGGAGTGAATGGAGATTACAATTTGCCACTGAACATAACTACCAAATGAGTTAACTTAAGAGATAACCAAGTCTGTGTGCAAAGAACTGGCTAAAAGTACATGGAAAATAACAGACTTCACCAGACTTTAATGAGCACCCTGTTCTGGATCCTGATTTACCCACTAAGTCTCACAATGTCTACAACACAGGTTTTTCTCCATTTTCTTTGTGCAAAGCCATGCAAATTCACAAGGACCCAACCCAAAATCCCACACCTCCAGGAATCTTATTGCAGACATGCCCACACAATCTGGAGAGTCACACAGAGCCAGAAGAAGCTAATGCTGATCAGTGTATTCTCAATTATCTTCACACTCATCTTGCACTGCAGTACTTGTAGTGCTTATGGACAGGACAGGCTCTGGGATTAATAACTAGAAAGAGTCAGTGGCACAGCATGTACAGCAAAGAGCCCTCAGCTCTTCCCATCTGGTCTCTAATTCTCATTCCTGAACCCTTGATCATTAAGTCTTAATTTATTGCAGTTTAAACAAAAAAAAAAAAATTTATAATGAGCAACATACAAGCTCATGTTCCTGGTAGCTCTCATTCGCTATAAATTCCCACTACACCTAGGAAACTGTGGTTTGATTTTCTGTATTGCTAATTGGTGAGTGCAGCCAAAGAAATTCCTAGCAGGTTTTCATCTCTTGAATTTATTTACCACCATGGAAGGGGAATGGGGGTATTCCTCTGGGAAGGAGGGAGAAACTGGAAAGCTTACATTATTTTGACCTTACATTTGAGCTGACATCTCGCACAGTACTAAATCAATGCCTTGGCACAGGAGACGGGATTAGCACGGGTGGGTTACAAGCAGTTTGCATGACTGCAGCTGTCCCGTGGCTACCAGTGGATGTCAGCAGAGGCTCCGCTTGCAAAGGAGCCAAAAGGAAAGAGACAAAGGAAAGAAAACCCTCCGGGTTCTTTTAGTATAGGCACAATGCACAAGTGCTCCAAAATGGCTTGTCTCTCCCAGCAAATGATTTAGGACTACCAGCGAGCAGTAGTACATTAAAGGATGTAGCGAAGCTGATAGGGCTGCTTGTAATTCTTTATGCTTTCACCTCTCGAAGGCAATATTTTTTCAGTTAATTTAGAAACAATGAACAAAGTCAGGAGGCCCACTGTTGGAATAGTAGTGACGCTGGACAACAGATTAAAAAGAAGCAAAACATATATCATCTGCTCCCTCTCTTCTGGCAGAGCAGCCACTGCTCCAGGAACACTTAAATGTTCAATAAAAAACAATAAAAAGCAAAGCTCTCTAATTACTGCTTTGCAGGGGTTGGACTGCAACCTTTTAGTAAAGCAAACAATCTGGACAAGCTAAGCACAGGGTTTTAGCTAAACTCTTAACAATTTTATAAAGAACAAACAAACAAACAAACAAACAGCACACAAATGGAAAGGATTTCCTTTGTTAAATTATAGCCCATCACCTCATATAAGCAAAAGCTGACCTTGCTTCCCCCGTGAACATTCCTGGCAGTGGAGTCACAGAAGGGTGACTGAACTCCCCATTCAGGGACAGATTCTGATGCACTCGCTTACACTGAAAAATGTGCTTCTTAGGGGCAATGAGGTGCTATCAAAGAAGAGAACAGGCATCTCACAGTTTAAAGAGGTTTCATCCAAGAAAAGTGGTGGGGGATGGGGAAATCCCATCACCCTAAGACTTTTCCTTAAAGTAAATGTGGACTTTTCAGGTCCTTCTAACCTGAAGTAATAAAAAATAGTTCATTTACTGGGTAGGAACCTGAAACAATACAGTTGTTTGTGGATGAAAGCTTTCCTACTCCTAGCTGATAGAAAGCAGTATCCTGTGACATAAGGACTAAGAATCCCTCTTAGTTATTCTAGCTTGGGTGGATGCTGTTTGGTTTAACATTTTCTGCTCTTCCAGTCTGCCCAGTCTCTAAATACAAATTTATTATAACTCATATGGTAACTAGAGCTGGTCAAGTGTTTCAAGAAAATATTTTTTCATCAGAAAAAATGCCAGTCCTAGAAACTGACATGTTTCATGGGAACATACAAGTTGTAACAGACTTTAGTTGGGGAAATTTTCTTGGGTCCAGAATGGAATTTTTGGTCAAAACCACAGAGACAGAGGGAGAAAGATCTACCTCATAATAACAAATACCTTGGTGATCATCTCTCCTCATATACCAATTCTTTGAGGCTTCTAACTATTTTTCAACTTACTTTCCTACACAAATGAAAGTTACATGATTGCAGGATTTGTCTGTTTACTTCTCAGTCCTCCCTTACAACCACTGGAACCCACTGGCCAAATTCAGTATTTACAGGGGTAATTCTGCACTGTTTACGAGTTTTGGTAAAACCAGGGGCTGAGTAGAGGACAGAAGTATAGCGACTCTGCCCACTGTGGGAAAGTCTTCTTCATGAGAACAGACATGGTGTTTTCTTGCTAGCTTGGGAAAGAGTCCGGCAGATGCAAGGTAGGGAATTGGAGCTACTCCAAAGACACTGAGCAGGGAGACGATCACAGACAAAATGAAGGAAGAATCTGAGATAATTGCAGTGGATGGGGGACAAGAAAAGGCACATGACTCATCTGTAGAAAACTTGAATTCTCTATTAGTTCTTCCCAGAACCACTTGCACTAATTTTCTGTAGGCTGTCAGCATTTTCCTGATGATGCTGTTTTCAGAACTGAGCAGCACAGAGGAGAAAGTACAGAGCTGAACAAAGAAGATCTACCATTTTTCTCTATTTTGAGCCGAAAAGTAATTTTCTGTATCTTTCAGCACTGCTTCTTCACAGGCACCCTTCTCTGCCTCAAGCACTTTCTGTCTTATTTTTCTCCGTGTCTTTTTGCTTGATTTTATTTCATTGGGATTCAAGACTATATCTCAGGTGCCCTGAAACCGTTACTTTCCGCTTTTCTTGTTCCTTTGATTTCCACTAATATGAGAAGACTCTCACATCTGAACTGTGTTCCTCCTCAGTTATTTCTATTCTCCCCTTCTGTAGCTGTAAGAATACACTCACTGTGGATTATGAGGCATGATGATAACATCAGTCAGAGGGGTACAGCAGTCTTTTAGACAGGTGAAGTAGGACTTGGGAGATCAGACAAATCTCAATGGAGGAAAAAAAAGAAACAAGCTTTTGATTTTGTTTCTGTGGAAAAATACTGGGAAAAGCTATCAAAAATGAGCAGGTGTCTTACTGTAACTAAAACTCTTCTGGTACCAGTTTAGACACAGAAAAGGGAGATTAGCTTCAATTCACCCTCTGAGTATTTATAGGTTATAAACAGATTTTGCCAAAGCAGCTGAGCTTCACACAGCCACAGGATACATTCTCTTTGGGGTCTGAATGGGCTGCTTTAAAAGTGTGATTGACGTGTATTGGCATCTTCAGAGAAACCCAAATGAATATAAAATAGCCCTAGAGCCTACTCCCTACTGGTTCATCTGAAAATATTTTATGATTGGAACAGGCTTTTTTCTTGTAGCACTCAGCACTAGAGTGGGCGCATTGTCCCTCCTAACTAAATTTATCAAAGGGATGTGCAAACCCAAAATAACAAGAAGAGAAAACGAACATTGTTCATAATGAGTTATTTTATAGGGTGTTTCCCTTCTTTAGCTTCAGTGTTCTGGTAATTTAACACATGGAATAATACCAGCTAGTAATTTTGGCTTTGAATGTTGTTATTTTATGTCTTATGAGAAGTTAATTGCATCTTAGACACAGTCAAAAAGGAAAATAAAAAATCCCCGAGATATGGGATAGATTTCTTTATATTGCTGCTTTCTATTCATTCAGCACCAGTCCATGCTAGACCAAGCAGAACTGAAAATGAGGGTGGAAAAAAAGTGGACACAGCAGGTGTAAGAGAGAGCTCAGACCACAAAGGAGTGCTATCATTTTATAACATGAGCTGGTCTTCCATAGCGACCTGCAAAGAATGTGGCCTTTGAAATAGCTTCACTAGAATTAGTAGCCTTTCAGGAAATATTACTATTGTTCTGAATTCCACTTGAAAATTTAATTTGCCCCCTGTTATTTTCAGGCAAATTCCAGCAGAGCTTTATTCTATGAAATCTGCATAGGTACATAGGAAACACCGTCTTGAATCAGGAAATTCATATGCCTTGGTACGCAGAGTGATCTATTTATCATGTATGTGTTTATCTGCTCACAATGAGAAAGCTTGCGCAGATATAACTCACATGGAGGTGCGTGTGTTCTGTATTGAAATCATATGCATTCTATAACTATATTGTATTATACCACAAAATGCCTAATTAACTAGGAAGTATTGAATTGTTAACCAGTAAGTATTGAAATGTTAACTAGTAAGTACTGAAATGTGAAACTTCAGAGTTTGATCTTAAAAACATGCATAATAGCAATACTGCAGTATAGAAAAAACATGATGTGATGCAGCTTTCATACAAGCAATAGGCCAGAAGAACACTTGCCTACTGGCCCAATGTCAGACTTCAATTCTGAACACTCTTGCTTTGAGGAGTATAAATCAGGTAGCTCTGAGCTGAATCCACTTGTGGTTATCTCAGACAGAGGCAGACAGATGTGATACAAGGATGGCCAGATTATCATTCCATCATTATCTCCGGAAAGATGTAAGTCTAGCTGGTTACATCGGTGTGGTGATCAGAAGGTGTGGTTGGCCTCCAGAGACCTGCTCAAGCTTGTTTGAACAGCAGCTAGCAAGGTGCCCATACTGATGTGGCTGCAGTCCCACTGGTGGCATGCAAGAAGCTAGGGTAGCCAGAACTCCTGTGGGTGCCCAGTGTCCCCACTCCAGCGGGTCAGGAATATCCTTGTGTGCTGGCATTGCACCTCCAAGCTGCAGTAAAGACGTGGCTAGCATCTCAAAGCCAGATGTTGTAATTTATATCAATGAGCGGATTGCACATGCACTGCTAATTTGCAGTGGCTCCAGTTGCAGATGACATAGCCTTTTATTTTACTCAGATTTTCCCCAAGCTTATAGGGAAAAAAAAATTACCTAGATTTGTAGTCCTTTAGCAACCATCTCTTTAAAACTATTTATTTAGCTTATAAATCTAACTTTTAATAATATGAAAAATAGGCGGTGTGGGATACAATTTGGCAAGTAATTGAATTAATTAATTGCCATATTTCTGCATTGAAGGATGTCAATGTTTAGTTAAATATGTCAATGAAAATGACAGTGACTGGATCATCTGTGTAAGACTGAAACTTACTGCTTTATAAATGCAAAACTGATTTTGGATTGGATTCTGCTGAGATCAGATAAATAGTCAAATTTGTCACTTTAGCTAAACATAAAGGTGAACATATCTTCCTTAATTCTGCTTTGATATAGTATATAATGTATATTTCTTTAGAGAAATATTCAGCAATACCATTTTGTTCAAAGTCATTGTATAATAACATTACTGCGTTTATATTTTTGTGTTATGCTAACTTTACTTTTTGCTATGAAACAATCTTTAAAAGGAAATGTGTCTTTTCCACCAGCTCTACAACTTTTCAAGTTATGACTGGCTACCAGCAGTCACACTGTGTTATTTCGTACTGCTATGTCTGAAAAGATGTAACAAAATATGGCAGAACACAAGATATGTCAGAAATTCAGGAGCTGAAATACACATTTTTGGAAAAAAAAATATGTACCAGTTCTCTGCAAAATCTATCCAAGTAGACAATATGTGATCAACTAATTGACTGCCAATTTGGAAAGGAACATATACCACTTCCCTCTATAGAATCAGTGGGTGAAAGGGGTCTGTCAGCAGGGGAAGAAAAAAGTGAAACTAAGGGCAAGAAAGTCCACAAGATCTGCTAATGTGGCCTCCACTTTATTTTGGGTTTGGTTGGTTTTGGTGTTTTTTTCTTCTGGCTAAATAAATTAACAGCTTATGGCGTTTTTGCTTTTTCTGTGGAAAATGTGGGTCCAGAGAGACCGGACACCTTATGACTTCTTATCAATTCCAATAAATTGTTCATTAACAGAAAACAACAGGAAAACACCCTAGAAGTTGAAAGATTTCTGTTTCCCATTTGAAGTGACTTTGAGCTTTGAAATGTATTTCAAATGTATTTTTTCAAATGTCAAAATGTAAAATGCCTTAGGAATCAAAATAACTCATTTCAAGTGAAACAAAGCATTTTTTAACTCAAAATATTTTCATTTTTTTTCTGATTGAATAGAAAGCAAAATAATTTAAACTACCTTGACTGACAATTATTTCCCTTCCATGTTTTCTGAGCTGCCAAGCTAAACCAAAATTTATTACTTTCACTTCAATGTACTAAAATATGCATAAATCTATCTAGCTTTTTGTTGGATGTCAGTCAGGAAAAGCAGGTGGAAATTCAAACTCAGTCTGTACAGAGGGAAAAAAATGAAGTAGAGGTTAACCAATAATCTGTTATAGATAATGTTCATTAATTTTGGGAAGCATAACTTGGAAAAGAGCTTTTTCTCATAAAAACATGCTAGAATTATTGATAGCAATACCAAATAAGCAAGCACTTATGAACTTTCTATGATTTGGTCAGAATTTAAATGAAATCACAGTATGATAAAAAGCATCAGATATACATATATGTATTTCAATTACACTCTAGTTTCAACTTTTGCTATAAAGTTTTGCTGTAGCACAAGCAAAGGGCAAATTTCCAGACACCTGGGGAGCCATGCTTAGCCCTGCTCCCTCTCTCTTGTAATGAGGTCATTCCTCACTCGTCACTCCCATAATACTGCTATAACTGCAATAAAGCTTGGAATAATCAGGGTAGATAAGAACCAAAAGATAATTTTTAATAAATTATCTTTTCTTTTTCTTCACCGAATATAGAAAATATTTACAAGTTTAGCAGTGGTTAAATCTCCTGCTTTTTATAACATAAAGTGGCTTGCTTTAACTTGGCAAAAGAAGAACTATGAGGAATTTTTAAAAGTGGAACTACCTCTTTCCAGTTTCTGATATTTGTGTGTCTGATCAGCTTTTGTTCTATGTATTTGTTTTGTTTATGTATGGTGTGCACACATACAGCCTAAATGCAGTAACTTTGCAGGTAACTAGTTAATGTAGCAGCTGAGTTTTTAGGATCTGGTTGCCACAGACTTTGGGATCCCTGCTAACCTTAGGACATGTCTTCCTTTCAAGGCAGAAATCTCCTAGACCCTGTTAGATCCAGAATCAGCATCAGTGTAGCAGTGTCAGGGTAGGGCCACGGACAAGAAGATAAGCCCTGCTTCTCAGCAGCAGGGACACACACAGCTGTACTTCAACTGACCTCGCTTCTCGTGGCGCTAGGCTGTAAAACACTTAATATCAGATGGTGTCAGTGGTAGTTTAGGTGCCTCTGGACATTGTTTAAATGCCTTCATATATGCCTTGTGTAAGACACAACTTCAGTTCCTGTGTCTGAGCTTCTTCCTGTAGGCTTTGCTCCTGATCTTAAAAGAGGACCCTTGTTCTCTGTAGTGTTTACTGCAGTGACACAGCATCTAATGCCAATCCAAAATGTTTCATGTTGGATGTACAAGCCCATTCTCAAAAGCAGTCAGACTGTGTCAATGCTGCTCCCTGTTCAAGCTGCTGAGGTGTCCCTCTCCAGAACATAGTTAAGCTCAGCTGTAGCACTGGTGTTGTGACAAGGCTGTTTCAAGCCAGCCTGAAGCAAAACAATGGCAGAGGCCTTCCAACTCTTTGCTGGTACACAAACAGGGTCCAGCCCTCAGAAATGTCCCTTGGCACTGACTGATTCACTCGCACAGGCATAGTCATAGAATTCAGCTCGCTACAGACTTGCAGAATTGATGCAACTGATCTTACACATCTAATCCATTAGACAAATGTGAAGTCAATTTGTACATCTGCAGTGGCCATTTGCTCAGGATGTCTGAGCAGAGGGCAGCTTCACTGGAGCTATTGAGCTTCTCCAACAAGCCTGCCAATTCCCTGGAATTCCTAGACTAACAGCCAAAAAAGCAGCAGGACAGTAGATGATGTATAAAGATTTGCTGCCAAATATGGTGGAGCTGGCACCTGTGACATTAGCTTAGTACTCAGTTCCCACTGTGAAGATCAGTGATTATTGCTTTAATAAGCATTTCTTAAGTGAGGTACCTGATATCTGTTGTTGCAAGAGATGAAGTGCCAAAGGCAGAAAGATGGGGAAGTTATATAAAAAAAAACCTAATCCTTGGGGCTCACCATTCAACTTACCTTGGGTTTTATTATGCCTGAAAAAAATTCTTTGAGTTATTTCACCAAAAAAACAGTACACACAAAGAGATTTCTCAGTGGGTTGCTTATTAGTTGAAATTTTACAAGTTGCCAGGACTGCCTGGATTTCTGAGTCCCATTTTACAAGAATCAAAATTGCAGAAGGTCTCCAAAACGTGATACTAACCTGTTTGCAATAGCACAACACTGTTCACCACAGGAAGACATTGTCATGGGGTTGGTTCATAACTCACTGATGCCAGTAAGACTCTGAAAAGATTCTTATTCAAAAACCTCCATTAAAGCCTGTGTCTCTTTGAACATCAGAAGTTGCCGTGCATTTATGTGAATATATTATAGGTAGGTCAATTCTGTCAAGTGTATGTGTAGTTTCCCTAAGTTACACTAACAATAAAAGAAGGAAAGGGCTGGCAACGTGATGTTCAGCAACAGGTTAGTTGCTGTTTTATCTTCAGATTGGAAACATTAAATGTACAGTCTGAGACTTGGCAATAATTAATCCAGATGTAAAGAAAAATAACCTTTGTCTTTGATTCTATGTGCTATGCCTTTGAATAAATGCACATTAGTGAACTATTTTATATATGACTCATAGCATCGTAATTGGTCACATATTCTTCAGTTAATAAAGATACAATTAAAACATAAAGTTTGGAGAAAAGAGTAAAAGGTCAGTGTTGTAAAAAAACCCGTCCTTAAAACCAGAGGTTGGATGTCTTAAGATTGCCCCAGATAATGTCTCTTCCTGAAGCACAGAAGGTCACATTCTGTAGTCAAGTAAAATCTCTGAACAATGTGACTTGTGGCACATGTAAGTATTGTTCCCAGGTCCTATGCAAAAGTTGCAAAGAATGTTTCCATTACTAAATGGGGAACAGTTTACAAAGGTAGGTTTGTCTCAGCCTTACCAGCAGATGGAGTTGGAACCAGGATCTTGATATGCATCATCGTTAATATGAATAAAGTTCTTTTCTAGAATAGCAGCACATAGCTGGTATACTGGTGGCATCTCAATTTATAATAGAACAAGTATGCAAGGTATAAGTGGACAGAGATTTTTATTCAAATGCAAATGAAAAAACACACTTGAGAAGCCTAGAATCTGTGCTGTAATGTCTAACGTGATTTGGAAAAGGTAAGAAAAAAGGCAGATATGGCATTTTCCATTCACAGGCAACTGACTGGGTTATGAAAGTGATGTGTAAGGCTTTAAACTACATCCAGAGAAAGTAAGCTTATGAAAAAAAAGCACTGTGCCAAAGAATACATTGTTACAGATCCTCTTTACATACAGTTAATTATTATAGTGCGTTTCTAATTTATCTACACCAATAAATCCAAAGACAAACATGTTACTTGGACAGTCTGGGACTGAAAACTTTAGTAAGTTATTTAATGAAATCAAGAAGTGAAGAAGATATGAAAAAACCTATACATTTCCCCTTTTTCCCTCTCAGTGGACAATGCTTCAGCTGTAGGTATAGATGCTTCTCACCTAAAATAATAATGGAACAAAAAGGCTAATTGCTTCCACTTTCATGAAACGTATGAAACAAGACTCACCCTCTGACTATTGTATTTTGGTATGAGGACATTCCATGAGTCTTTACATTGGAAGAAGCTGTTCTGATTGCAGACCACAAACCTCTCGTTAAAATTCTTGGAGCAGAAACTGATTATCTGGCTGATACGTTACAGAAGTGGACATTAAGGCAAACTTCTTATCATTATATCATAGCTAAGTTATCTGAAAAACAAAGTAAAGTTGTACTTTTCCTGTTGACTATTAGAGATTAAAAGGTTGCCACAAAGAATCCTTCCACTTACTCATCCTGCATCCCTCCCCTTTTGGGGAAGTGGGAACCTGTACCTTGGAATGAGCTACATCAGAAAGGGAAAAAGTCCCTCAGCATGATTTCCTGCTGCCCTGCAGCTTGTGTATGCTTTAAAACACGGGCAAAGTAGGTGAGAAGTGTTGCCATCTGGACGGGCAGTTTTCTACACTTACTCTATACAGGTGCAAATGCTTACAAGGTGTGGGGCAGTGAAGGAGCAAGAACATGCAGTTCAGAAGGATTCAGGAATTTGTGTACAAGGAGTCAAGCCATCCTGCTCACCAGCAGCCCCCAGATGAACTCTACCAGAGTCACTGCAGCACTGCCTCCCTCCAGATGTTCTGGTAAGTGGGTAGAAGCAGAGTCAGACAGAGTAACAGACACAGAAGTCCGTTAATTCTCAGTGGCCCACCTTGGTCCCAGTTTTGATGTCAGGGTCACTGGGACAAACACAGAAGTCAGTTAATTCTCAGTGGCCCACCTTGGTCCCAGTTTTGATGTCAGGGTCACTGGCACTGCTGCTACGAAGGTGAGAAAGTCTTTCTTTTGAGCACTAAGAGGCTTAATCACACCTGAAAGGAAACTTGTGTGATCACATAAAGCTTTTGCTTAGCTTCCTCTTCCCAGATGCTTTACCTGACCACAGGGAATGAACCTAGGAGCACGCTGTCACTAGGTGGAACAGTGAAGTCCAGTAATTTGAAAACTACCTGCCTCTTCATTTTCATTTCCATTCTACCTCTAATTTGTATTCTTTAAAGATAAAGCCTGGAGTAAAAGGTAAGTTTGTCCTTTGTGATCAAACATCACCAATGCACACACATGCCTACAACACTTGCTCTGACCACTGGAGGCTTCTTAGCTGCTTTTTAAGCTTTGCAATGCTCAGTGGTGCTTCCAGTTTGCCAAGCATCCAGCTTCCTGCCTTAAGGGGCAAGCATACACCTGACTCTCACATCCCTGCTCAAGTGGGTTTCATAAACTAGATACCTCCTAGTTAGATTTACCTGCAGTGTTTAATCTAGAGGAACCACGTGGCTGCATCTACATCAGTACCTTAAGCAGCATCAGCATGCTGGCATACGTCACTGCATTCAACAAGCTACTCTGTGAATTTATTAAAGTACTCCCTGGTATATATAGCCCAGGCCAGCTGGCACTCTCCTAAATTTCTGGGCAAGTCAGGAAGTTACCAAAGGCCAAGAAACATTCCCAACAGACCCTTTGCATCTGACCACCCTGTTCAATAGGAGGACATGGCCAGACTGTGCCAGCCTCTGCACTGTTAACATTTACAAGCTGAAATGTAAGCTCAGAGCTCACCTGCAAGACAGGAACCCAGAAAAGCTCCAGACCAAAACTTTTCTTGAAAGAGTTAAAGAGGAGGAACTCCTCTGGTTTTACTCAATTGCTCAGTAGCAGAAGCTCTAAATCTGTATAGGGAAAATGATCCTTGGGGGATGGGTATCATCACTCACCCACACAGGACTGTATGGAATCACACTCACTCATGGTCCCTTTTAGCACAAGAAAGTGTTAAGGTCCTGCATACAAAGTGGCATAAATTTCATCATCCCCATTTTAGAATTGCTCAGCATCTGATTTTTTAAAGTTATTTCTCAGTAGAAGAGAATGGATTCAAATCCTCATACATTTCCTACACTCCAGTGTCCTGATCTGCTGCAAGGAGGAGGGCACCATACACACATCCTGCTTCAAGAGCAGAAACCCCCTTCTAACCTACCACCCAAAAAAGACAGAGTGACAACCCAACTACAGATCCTGAAGGAAGAAATTTATACTACTAATTTCAGAAACATGCAGGTGTTCAGCATTTGGCAAGCAAAGGCAGCTCAGAGTGCTGCATATAGGGGTCCTCACTCCTGAGCATCTCCCCACCAGGTGCTCAGGCACCTTCTCAAGGCTATGAAGCCCATGCAGGAGGCCAGGCTCCTTCAGGTGCATCATCATGTGTAGCAGGACAGTGACGTTCTTCTGCCGATCTTAGGGCAAGGCTTATGTGAGATCCAGTCTTTTCTTCCAATACTCACTTGGATACTTTGCAGATCCACATATTTCCATAATACACACTAAAAAATGATGGTCCTATTTCTTTTCTCATTTATGTCCACATAATTCTGGTGCAACTCCACTGAAATGGGTGAGGCAAAAGCATATATAAACAACAGGAAAAATCAGGCTCTGCATTTCTTGGTTACGATTCTCATATGTGACAAACCATTCTGGGGCCCTCTTTTGGAAGTATCTAATTTGAAACAGCTTTTCAAACTGGAGTACTTAATACTGTCTATAGGTCAGTCTTCTGTAGGGCACCCAAAAGTGAAGTTCCCAGTATTGCAAGCCACTCTTAAAAATCTTGGCCATTTTTAAAAAGGATGTGTCAGTGTCTCAAACAGATGCAAAAGCAATGACCATTTGAATAGTTTGGTGTTTACAGATTCATCAATCAAAAAGAAACACTTTGATCACCTAACATGATTCAAACAACATACTTGATATCTGATACCAGACCAAGATCATACCGGTCTAACAAACTTTTGGCTCCTGCAAATTTCTTTTAAAAAGTATAAAAGAGGATCAGTTATAGAGAAGTTGATTAATATGTGCTCTGCTCAAACAGTCTTGAACATCTGTGTATTAAATTCATTTATTAAATTATACCAATCTGTATTTTAATGAGTAAAAGATACTTATTCTGCCATCCATCAAAATAAACTCAGGAAATACTTAACATTATAATCATTTTTCTTGTTTGAACATGAGTTATGAAATATGAATCCCACACTAAGAATGCTGTACTTGCCATTATGATCAAATATGTTTTTACAGGTGCACCAAATATTCTGTTTTCATTTCATTCTCAAACTGTTGAAAATATAAACCATGTTTTATATTTCTTATGTAGGTAATATTGCCTTTTTCCCCCCACATGGCACCCATTATTAGTGAGTTATTACCATGCCCTTTTTCAAACACGCACTACATATCCTAAAGTTGCTTAGTAATGAAAATACAGATTTATGTAACATCTAGTATCAAATAACATTTAGGGCACACTTCGGTATTGAAAGGTTTGGGGCACTAATAACTTTCAAGTGCATGTTAATATTGCCAGATAAGGCGTATACAATCTGCTGGGTCAAGTTCAGTCTTTTACCACTTTGCTTTTTTTGCCCAAGGAGAGTTAACTTTTAGGTACAACAGGATTTAATATATGCATGCATTGAATTTTTGTTTCTTATTGTTCTGATAACTGTGATTTTTATTTCCATTTTCTTGGTCTCCTTTTATTAAAACAAAGAAAAGGAAAAAAAAAAAAACTGGCAGACAGACAGCAAGCTCAGCTGGGACAGCAGGTGAGCTAAACTTCCCAGTATCAGTTTGACACCATATCAAACACTAAGTACAGTCATTAAAAAAATTCCTTCCTTCTATTTGTACAGAATGAATAGCCGTTTAAAGACAGAACTTAGTGCTGGAAACCATATTCTCAAAGAAAACAGTATTTGGGAGAGCACAGTGAAGAAAAGCAAGATATGCCTGCAAGGCACAGAACTTCTCAGCTGGTATTGAATCCACATGCCTCTGGTGACTTCAGTGGAGCTACAAGTCCAGTCCAGAGGTTTGGCACCAGGACTGTAATAAACAGGTAAAACTCACCATATTAGTAAGCGAGGCTACAGTACTATCAATAAAGAACTGGGAACGTCTCCATTGATTTCAGTGGGAGTAGGTTCAAACCATGAAAGAACGTATCAGCAATAGAGCCAACACACTTTAAAAAATCAGTCACATTCTGGAAAGCAAATGTAACCACCTGTTAATTCTTTTTTTTTTGTAAAACAAATCAAGAGTAGGAAATAATTTGGCATTTTATTGGCAAACCCTTCAATGAAGCCATCACTTCATACAGGTGCAACCACAGCATAAGTTACCACCGTGCCAAAATCACAGCTGAGGCAATGTCAACCCTTTTCATGGGTACATGGAAAACAGCTGACATGAGGAAAGAGGAAAATGGTGTAGAGGAAAATCCATAAACAGAAGTTCCATGGTGAGTGAAAGACCGCAGCAACTGTTATAGCCGATTATGTCCAAACATGACACTAGGAATGGGAAAATTTACCACTTCTAACGTGAAGACAGTATTCAGAAAATGAATTTTCTTAAAGGAGATCTCACCGTTACCACTGCATTTATGATTTTTACTCCCTATCTAATCAGTCTGTATCATACATTACATTCTAAGTAATTTCTTGTTGAAAAACCCACCACATTCATCTTGTACCAACAATTTGTGTTGATAGAGAAAGTGAAGAAAAGGCACTGGTCTGAACTCTCAAAATACACAGGACAAAGGCTTGTTTGCCGAGAACCTGTCATCCCAAGAAAAGACATACAGTCTTGACTGAAATACTTACAATAATGCAAAGAAGATATCACATCTTAATCTGAGTTATAACAACTATTACTTATGGGTATTGAATAATTTTCCACCTTATTTTTAAACATAATTAATGTAGAATTATATTCTGAATGCTAGATTCCATTGAGAACACTTATGCACCAGTCTTCAAAAGAAAAAAAAACCCACAAAGCATCTGACAGAAGAACACAGCCACTATCAGATCTACTAGAAGCATCAGGGAATCTAGCAAGTTTCTATCTACTGCACATCTACTTAAAAGAGTAGACAAATTCCTCCAGTTGGAAAAGCCTACATCCTTTACTGACTTTTCTGTACTATACAGAATAAAATATGGGCATATGTACATGTGTGAAAAACCACAGAGAGCAGTTCATTTAACCAGAGAAGGCATTTTTCCTGACAGTTGTGTACTTCTTGACTTCATTATTTGAAAAGCACCTTCCTGAATTGCATTCTGTGGATAGGCTGGAAATACTGGAGATGCCATATCAATTGTTTAGTTGGGATGATCAATACAGATTCCTGATAAAATGCTAATAAATTATTAATGGAATTTTCTCTCCTTTTTACCATTTCTAATCAACACATCAAAAGGAAAACCTTCAGCTTGAGTTGGCGGAATGATTCCTGCGTCCCAATGGTCCCAACTGATTTTACGATGAATCCTCATCAATGTAGAAATCCACCCTTGTCAGCCACAAATAGGGCTTTAACAGTCACAATTCTTATAAACTCCTCAACAATAAACATAAAGAAAAATAAATCTGCATTAAGTAGCAGCCCAAAAAATTAGTATAGATTGGGCACATATCAGAGATAATACTTAGTTAAATGCTGAACAAAGTTGTGTCAGAAATATTGAGGATTCTTTAAGTTAATTACTCAAGTCATTGAATTATTTTGGGGAATGTCCTTCACTGCAGGTTTCTTAGCATTCAGCTTCAGTTTTGATCATCAATTTCAGGCCTGCAACACATATGAAAACTTAGCAATTATTTTATGACAAAGCAGGAACCTCACACTCTTCTGTAAACTTGTGAAAGTTGAATAGTTTGGTAATTTCTCCTACCCAGTCTCCATCCTGATTTGTAAACCAACCGGCATAAACCAACATAACGTTTCAGGCTAAACTGATAAAAAGAGTCAGTGAGCTACTCTTGAACTACTTCTTACCTGACCCAAATCTGGAAGTTAAATTCTCTGCCCTTCCAAGAAAATTGCTCAACCTTCTGCCATCATGAGGAAACTCAAATAGAGGAAAGTTCCACTTCCAAGTGTGGGTGGCTATCCTGTTCACATGAAAAATTGGCAGCAAGTTTTCTTTCTTTTACTCCTTAGGACACCAGACAGCTGCAAAATATTTTTGCAGGAAGAATTTGTTAATTTAATTAATTTTTAAGACAATAAAATAAGAGGAAACAGCAGTGTGTTTAGGGGTGTTCCACAGAAGTAGTAACTGCTACATCTACAGGCAAAGGAATACCACCAGGGTGTAACTCCTAGTCCCAAACACCCAGACACATTAACACCACCCAAGAATGCAACTTACAGTCTTCAGAATCAAAAATTTGTTTTTATATTTGTAAGCCTTTGCCTTTTATAAGGTATCATGACTATCTGTGAGACATTCTCCATTTTGGTGTCGTGTCCATGAAGTAAATGTAAACTTTGAGAGGAGAAAAAACACAAGCTAAAACTCTTAAGTGAACCGCCTACCACCACACTATTACATGTATTGGGTTTTGCATTTTTTCTATTTTTCTTCTTTTAAGAGTGATACTCCTGATTATTTCTTTGTCAAAGAGAACTTAAATTCCCTGTGCCCCAATCTGTTCCTCACATACCTGTTTTCAACTGCCATCTGAGGCCTTTGACAAGCAACATATTACTTAAACATTCTAATCATTATATTGAATAATTAGGTTTTCAAGACCCTCTGAATGCATATAATTAACACAAGGCTATGGAAAATAAAAATCATGCTAAACGATAAAAATAGTATTATATAACATGAAAAACCTATTAGAACAAATAACTCCGAGAAGAGACACAGTTCACACTGAAGAAGATACCTAGCAAAGTAAGTAGTAATGCTGAAAAAGGATAAGAGGGAAATGCAAATCCAATGCAAATTTACAAAGTTACATGGGTGTAGCAGAGCTGAACTACACATACATAGAAAAAGGAATGTTCCTTTTCCTTTTATCTCCCAGAGTTTTCCATGGTCCTACCCACCTTGGGCCTTGGAAGTTAATGACACATTGGAGGAAATTCACAAGAAAGTATGCAGATTGTCCATACTTTCATAGTAGTTGATTTAAAATGAATGTGTGAATTTCAGAAGTGCTAAGCAAAGAGAGAGCACAGTATCAAGATACATATATTTTAAAGTCCTAAACTCTGAACTTGTATTTAGGATGGTATTTATAGTTTCAGTGGAGTAGGATGGCAGCAGGAAAGTGTGAAATCAGGCAAAATTAACTGAGACATCTATCTGACCAAACAGTTTACAAAAGACAGTAAAGGAAGCTTCAGACTCTGAATATTTAAATGGGGCAGCCTAATCTAGTCAAAGTTATTCTTAAGAGAAAATAGTAATTTTTGCAAGGGAATAAGCTAGATCACTGGTGTTGAACCATTCTGGCTGGGTAAGTTACGTCTTTCATCAACATTTGAAAACACTTATGTCTTACTATAAAAGACTGGGTTCACACGTTAGGTTTTTATGTGTAGAGATGCAGAGCTCCCAGAAAGCAGCAAAGGTACATCTGTGAATCATCTGAACTGCACACGCATTACTTTCACATACCTGAATCCTGGATTCATGCTGGTCTTGGAACCAGCACACTTACTGCATGTCCATTACCCAACACAAGTCCACCCAGAAATTTCTGGGAGTTCTTAGTTGGCTGTCAAAGATGATGTCTGAGAACGGGCTAATTCTACTATTAACAGACAGAATATTACTGGATGCCTTTGTCTTCCCAAGGCAACTTGGGGGTATACATGCTTCGAGGGCAACCTCAACTACTTCCTAGCCACCATCTTTCTTTAAGAAAGACCTTATCCCCCCAGCTTTAAGGAGAGGAGCATTGCTATTGCTGCAGTTGGTCAGTTGAATATTTTTTTTTTTATTGTTTGCAATAACTGTCAGATTTACATCTCTCTCAGAAGCTGTATCTTGTCAAACTGTCTGCTAATGAGACCACTGTTGTTTATTCCCTGTATGCCATCTTTTTACATTTACTACACTGAGAAAAGCAATTGGCAAACAGCAGACACAACACAGATAATGCAACTGTAGAGAAGATAACCATCATTGAAAGGTATTATTTACCAATTTGCTATAAAATCTTTTAAGTGAAGTATCAACTGAAATTTTGTCTTGGAGATAGTTGAAAATAGTCCCTTAAGACAAAGGAATAAGAGATTGTTTATAAAAGCTGGTTCTCAGCAGAGGTTTTGGGAAGGAAATAAGCATTCTTCACCAGTTGCACAGTATATTGCCTTAGGCAGAGTACATTGATACTAAAACAGCTTGTCTTATTATTCATCCCTGTTCATTTCTGCAGTTGGTTTTGGTGTTGACATGAAAATAAATGAATAACAGAGTATCTAAACAAATGTTTTGTCTAATGGAGATCTTATAAATTACATGCCAGTTACATAAAATGTCAGATTCTCTTCTGTCGCTGTGTTTTGCATCAAAACAAAGTATGTGATTTATGAGGAAAACAATTAAATACAACCAAAAGAGCATGGAATGACTCTCCCTAAATTCCACAGAGCTTCAACATGGATTTTTTTTTAAGAAGAAATAAAAGTTACTGACAAAAAGAATTTAACCTCAGAAGGCCCATGGGGATATTAAGAAACTTACACTACTCTGAAAAGAAAGACCTAGTAGAAGCTCCACAAAGCGCTTACAGAGGGGGATAGCAAAGCATGAAAATAAAAATAATTAAAAAAAAAAATTAAAAAGACACATAGAGTAGATGTAGATTAGATTACAATAATGTAGTACATTAGTATTTTGTACACAACACTACAATTCCCCCAAACATACAATTACAGATATGAAAAGTTTGAGAGTGAACAGTATTTCTATGACCTCACTTACAGATTTCTTACAGTGTCAACAGAAGGAAAGAGAGTCTACTACAAGGAATGATTAAAAGCATCTAAGTGAGGCTTCTGGCCTAAATTCTTCAGTGGCATCTACAGAAGGACTTGCAGGAGTATGGATTTGCAGTGCCTAGTCCTATACATCTCTCCTCTTGTTACAGCTAGTACCTATATATTTTCATATAGGTTCCTAAACATCTGTGGAACGCTTTTAAATTCAAATATTTATTAGACGTGAAGTGGAATGGTACAAGTGCTTGCACTATGTCTTCTTGACTGCTTTTGCCAATTCTTCAATTCTGACTGGTCACCAGCTGCTCTTTGCCACCATTCAGTATGAATATTACTGATACTCCCAGAATCCTACAGCATCATGACAGGTCATGGTGGAACTTACTCACTGATTAATTACTGCTTCAGAATGCATTTCTAATTCCTCTTCTCCTCCAGGGACACACACTTGCCCAGACACATGACTAACTGTACACTCTGTGTGTTACAAAAACATCAGAAAGATTGGTGCCTATAGTTAGATGGCCTTAATTCTTCCTGTGAGAACATAAAGGAAATCTTTTTGTTTGACAAAACTATGACACCCACAGATCCATTTGATTTGTGCCACTCAATGCAAAGCATACATTTTATTCTGATTGGTTTCTTTCAAACTCTTTAAAGGAAGGGAACAAGTAGATATTCAAAGACACTTGACAAAATTTGCTTTTCAAAAACATAAGGTACAACCCCTCCCCATACTTGTAGAGACATCTGAAACTAACTGCTTCTCAAAGAAAAAAGAATCTTGAATTAAGAAAGCTATGAATTATAAACTAATACATTCCTAGTTGTTTTAAAATTTTGTCAAATAAAAGAAGACTCATACCAAACTAAGACATGGGTAAACTGTTGGCAGTTATAACTAACAGTGAGTTAAACCAAAGCAAAACAAAATTTTAAAAGCCAAATTTAGAAGAATTTTTAATCTTAAAGTCAAAATATGGATTTGCATACCTCAGGAAATTGAGGCATGTTCTACTATAACCACTCAACAATAATTCTACCTATGCAGTTTTTAGAAACATGGTGATTTCATTCTTAAGTAATTTCTAAGATTCACCTATTGTAGAATCATACTGACCAGAAGGCTTTAACTGAATTTTTTACTGAGCAGCTGCAAAACAATACTTAATGCCAAATAACTATGCTGTATATACCAATAGCTAAACTTCAGAATAACTGTGGGATTTTGCATCCAGCAGGAAAAAAATCATGGCTGTGTATTCTTACTACATAAGAATGTCTATTTGAACTGATTTAAGTATTTTAAATTTCTAATGTTAAATCATGAGACTCCCCTTGATTGGAAAATTTATGAGATCATTGACAGTCACATAAATTAAGCACATTAAAACACTGCTCACAAACTGAATTAAAATCTGGCTGGAAGAGGCCAGATTTCAAGTTTCATTTTAATATAAAAACTGTTGCTTTAGACTTCTATAGAATCAGAATAAATACATTGTTGAGCTCCATTGTTTTAAGTATTTTGATTTACTAAGTGATCGATATAAACCACAACAAAAAAAATATCTTTATTTTACTTCATATTCCTTTTATTTAACTTTAAGTTCTGCTTTGAATTCATAGAGTTCCGAATTTCTTAAGTTCCAAAGCAAGTAAAATCAATAAATTCATAAGAAACATGTTACGGAAAATTGCCTAATTAAAATTCCTAAAGCACTATGGGTGTTTTGTACTGCACTTTCCCTGATATTTGCCCATTGCAGATATGTTCATTAACCTTTTTTATTTGATACTGCAGTTTCTTTCTTTTTGTGGGTTATATATTAGAAAAATAATGTTGCTACTGCTCATTTACATATTCAGAATATACTGTATTCCCATGAGTTGTGCACTTCTCTTTTCTAGCTTGATAACCTTATTAAAATTATAGGCCAGAACATGGCATGATGATTGGCAAACAGTGTTTTCTGGAAGACTGTGCTGGTTAGAACTGAAATCACCGTTTGTTTCAGCATGTTCCAGGGAATGATTGCCCACTGAGATAATGTAAGTTAAGTAAAAAAAAAAAACTTCAAACAAAGTTTAACAACAAAGTTGTATCATGTATATTTAGGGGAAATTCTATGTATTTAATACAGTGTCCTGTGTTGCAGAGTGCAATACTAGTCTCTTTAAAGAGCTTTTCTTCCTACTTTTCTAACAGTACCATAAAAAAAATCATTGTTACAATTCATCATTCCAAATAGTCAAGGCTAGCATTTTATAGAAGCACAAGTAATTATAAGGAAAGGATATGTTATAGAAATAATAAAACCCTAGTATAAAGGTCAAGCTATGTGAAGTGAAAAGCTTTTATTAAAGAACCTCTAGTTCTGACCTAGAGACCCTCAAAATCATTATGATCATCCCTACCTCTCTTAAAATTAAATGGTTAGGTTACGAAAGATATTTTAATATCTTCAGCATAACTTTTACATAGAATGCACTCTTGAAACATCAAATCATAGCAATATCATGGGGATACGTGCAGAGAATATCAGTATTTACGACAGCAACTGCACCTAGTCTCTCACTTTATTTTGCTCTTCCTTGTGCTTCTGATTCTGTACTTTTAAGAACAATTTGGGTTGATATTTAGTTTAGTCTTAGTCTAAAAATTATAGAAACAAATTCACCCTGGATTAACCTTTCTATACACTGTTGCTAGAGCGGCTAGAAGTTCCCACTTTGACAAACTGAACATTATCATGTCTTGCAAAAAACACAATAACTGTACTAAAAAGCACCCCTCTTAGACAAGTGTTGCTAAGTTAATGAGCCCAAAAGACAGAGAACATAAAATAACAGTGAGGGGATTATAGACAGGAAGTGCTCAGGGACCACTCTAACTGATCTGCAAAATGGCATGACTTAAAAAAAAAGGCTACAAATGTGTGTTTGAAAAGAACACAAATGAACACAGTTCTCTAACTACAAAGGACAACTCATTGACAGCTCACTGTAACATACTCTACATTACTGCCTTCCAATGTTAACTCTTGTGCAAAGTGTTTTCAGACATTTTTCTTAGCTATTACTTTAGCTTCACTAGTTTCACGATAAAAGGTGAGGGAAAAATATTTGCAATATAAGCTATAAAATCTAACACACTTGTAGCAGGAAAGTGTCAGTCAAACATGATGGAAGACGCTGAACAAGGTAGAAGCACATGGATACGTGAATAACTGTGAACTTGTAGTCACTTTTTTGCTAAGCTACTGGAAAAGCAATATTGTTTAGGAAGTCAGTTGGATGTCAACGAAGTGCATGCTGATCTGTAATGGATGTGGAAAACTCTAAGGCTAAAATTTTTTAAACAGTGCCTAAAAGGTTCAACAGTTGACAAAATCAATAGGAATTCCACATCTAATGTTCAAAGGTAGATTTGAAAAACATTACTTTAAGTGCACTTTTCAACTGGAAATATGAAGTATTTATATGATAGAGAATGAAAGTCTTTCCATGTTCTCCTACAGACCTCCCAAGCACTGATCAGAACATCCATATTCTCCCCTTCTCTGCATCCACTTCATTCTTCTTCCCCCATTCATTGACACTCTTTTTCAGCATAACCGCCACATTTTTTCTATTTTCCCCATCTTTTTATCTCTATTGCTTATTGTACTCATTAAGAGGTGAGCATATATTTTTAGTGAACATGCATGTATAAAAATAATATTAAAAAATAATTTTAAAGTCATATGCAAAAGTGACATCATGCCAGAATAAGCTTGCCCATGCAATCCTAGCTTATTTTTCTTGGGCATATGCATTTTGATACAGGCTTTAATTACATGATCACAAATAGCACCCCAGCCATTTCAGTGCTCAGATTGGGTAGTGTTTACTTAATGAACAGCTGTTCAATATTTACTTCATTATTCAATACATGGTCCTATTGTTCAATGATGGCTTCATGCCATCTTTGTTGCACGCTATTCAAATCCTTCTCTAAAGATATTTCTTAACTTCCCCACAAATTTGTTTTATGATGCTCATCAGTATAGTTTTGAAAGTTTTACAAATATTAATTACATCCACAATATCCATGTGAGTTGATGGGTACATCCTACAAATGTGGAACTGAAGTAGGCAGATTACAGCTAATAATTTCCATGAATTTTTGAATATCCAGTTTGAAATGCCTTGGGTTTGACTTACAGCTCCCATTGACCTAAGTTGCAGCGCACTTCCTCAAATTTGTTTCCACAATCTGAGGCTGAGTAACCAAGAAAATGAAGCGCTTCCTTTTAGCATCAATCTATGCAAAGTTTAGGTTACTTTCCCAGGATCGCAAACCTAAAGCTGAGATTGAAAGAGAATTCAATTGTGTAGACTAGCATCCACATCTTTGTTATGAGGCTCTCCCCCTTTCCCTTAATGAAATCTTGCTTCAGCTTTATATTCGTTCCCACTTCTGCAACAAATGGGTAACGAAGACAACCTTACCTATGATACAAACACCAGAGAGATAATCTCCATCCTGTCAGGGGGACAGAGATCCTACAAGTAAAAACATATGGATCTGTAATGAAAAGTTGTGCCATGATACATAGGCAAACCTTTAAAGTAGAATTTCCTGCTCTTTGATACCCTGAATTTTCAATCCTAATAACGTTTTACTTCCCACTTCCAGTTTTCCCCTATTATTGACTCTTTGCCCAGGTAATCTCAATTTTGTCTCTGTAGTTTCCTCTTTGTTTTCCTTTAGCTCTCCCCTACATCCCTGAGCCCTTGTTTCTCTAGACATATTGATTCAGTCCAGTCCTTTTCTTTCTCAAATTCAGCTTTTGTTTCTATTGCATCTGAACATGCAGAAAGGTTATAGCTGAAAACAGATAATGGTCATAAAGAGTGTAATGCAAGATCAGTTCCCTGCTCCTGTTTTAGTGTTCACATAAACCAGAAACTCCATCTTTGTCTCTATCACTGCGAGCTAGGGCACACTCAGTTTCTGGGTGAGGGATGGTGCCTATTGCATAGAGAAAGACCTAATGACACTGAGACACCTGAGGATGCTTTGGAGTTTTTAATCCATAAGGCTTAAGGGTTTTTGCCTATATCTTTACTGAAGCAGGAAAAAAACCCCAAACAAACAAACAAAAAAACCCCAACCAACCAACCAAAACAAACAAACAAACAAACCAACCAACCAACAAACCCAAAAACAAAGGTACACCTTTTCTTGCCAAAACAACTCCCTGAAAATTTTATTTTTTCTGTCCCTAGGTTTAGGAGCACTGGCACTTTACAAAACATGTATTTCAAGAATTTCAGTGACATGGGCAAAAATACATACTTTTTCCTTGCATCATTCTTAGAAATGGCAGAACTATTCTGGCTGGAGCTTTCCAGAAAAGTACAGCCTGGGACAGCTACTTGGCATGGGAAAGTTCAGTCAAAACAGTTACAGTTTGGCACTACTGTAAGCAGACAAAATCAAAGTTTCATAATAGGAAACATTAGGTAATTTTAATAATAGGCAGTTCTATCACCTATAAAACCTTTATACATAACAAAATATTATGTGTGCAAACAACTATCAAGAAAAGTCCTATTAAAAAGTGTCCTAGTGAAATGAAAAGGAGAAAAAACAAACATGCAAAAATGTGAAATATCACATCCTGTCCTTGAAAAATAAAGACACATATACTTCTCCACCTTAACACAGCAAGTGTTTTGAGCTTTCTTCACCTCTGTCCAAAAACAGAACACAAAACATCGCTTTAATCTGCCAGGAAAAAAAAGAAAAGCAAATAACAAGTTAAAGTCCTTGAGCTTCCTTGCTTCCTTGTATTAAAGCATGGCAAGTCTAGGGCCTAACCTCTGACATTCTTCTGGCTGCTTTAATTTAGCATAATGAATGTCCAGATAATGTATTTTAATTTTCTCTGTGTATGACAATCTGGTGAAGCCTCTTTCTTCATATCTCTCTCTCTCTCTTATTTCCCCATTCTGTCAATACCCAAAATACAGAAGAACATCTGATTGCCCTGGTTTCGAGTCTCATGGGCCAGGACTTAATTCAAAAGTATAAAATGTCCTGTACTGATTTTTTAACAATTTTATTACAAAACAATGTCCTGGAATTAAATACAGTAGTGATATTCAAGGGATATCAGTTTGGAGTGCTTAAGATAGTTAAAATTCACATTTATTCAATAGTTCCTATCTTTTTAAGACAAAGAGGGTTTTATGACTGTCTAATCTCTCTTGCATAACATGCTATAAATCTCCCACAATAACTTCTGCATTACTCACATAATTTTATTATTTGCTACAGAACGTGATTCAGAATCATATTCATGCTGGATTTAAAATCTTCATGTAATGGCAAATATACTACATCTTTGGATTTAAGTCATGAAAAATAGATGTTCCAGCACTAGCCCTGCATTGAAAGAGAACCGACAAAGTCTGTTCTGTTGTACTAAGTGCGGCAAAGGACTAACTTGAATAAAACTGATCACAGGCTATGAGGATAGTTCAGAATTTGTATCAGCTAGCAGAAAATCCCCAGGATGAAAAGAGTTATCTAAAGTAAAGGGTTATATGAATATATACAATACAATATAACTTGTAAATATTGCTTCTATTGTTTACCATAATCCTAGGCAGTAAACTCACAGGACCTTGCTGGTTTAAATAAAATGCAAGAAGGAACTGACTGAAGGATACATTTTAATAGCCCTCTGTCAGAGAGAGTTAACACACTTGCACCTCTAACAACAGCATTTTTATTAAATCTTTATTATGTTGTATTAAAAAAGTCCCCTTAGCCCTCAGGTAGTTGGTTGATGCTGAGTTTTCAAATGAAATATTTATGAAGTTCTTTGTTTAGAAGTTTAATTGTATCTTTAAATGACTTTCATATGTTTATGTGCTTTACCCTCCAATATAAATGCCATATGATGCTCTATCATACTGTCCAGAATAATCATTATGCATTTCACCATCACAACTGTTACATAACAATAAGCAGAAAAAAAGGACAAAAGGATAACTAAGTTAAACCAGATCCTATACATACTTATTTTGTTGGTAACACAGATCGTATCTCCAGCTAAATGTGCTTCTAATCATGTAACATAGCATAGTACTGTAATACTTTCCATATTTAAACTTTTGGTCAATGTATATTACTATAAAAGATACTAAAATGTTCTCTGCACTGGCTTTTCAATCTCTCTGCCATGGGCAGGGGGAAGGACAAGGCTCTTGTGTTCTTTATCTCAAGGATAAAGAACAGGGGTGGAATGAAGAGACCTAAGATCTACTCCTTAAATAAAATTCAGTTTTTCTTCTGTAAGGGCTGTAGAGATCCATCACTCTTTTGGTACAACATTTAAGGGAAAAGCATAGTTTAGATTTATTTTCTTTCAAAGTAATGAGTGATGATTTTGAAATTACCTTACTGGTTTAGGAGCTAAAGGGACATTTTCAAAAGTGAAAGCACAGCACATTAGAGATCCATGCCACTTCATGTGAAAGCAGTGCTGCATTAACTCTGATCCCACTGTCTTCTACCATGCTGTTCAGGTGCTTCCTGTAGAGCAAATTTTGACACTGCTCCAGGAAGCCTCTATGATTAGTCTTCAAGGAGTTTAGACCAGATAGATGACATGATAGGAGATCTCAAATGAAGTTGTTCGCAGTTTTACACATGGAAGACACACACTCATCATCCCACGCAGCCCTGTTCTGACCCACAGCTAGGAAGTGATATAAAATCATAGAACCATAGAATAGTTTGGGTTGGAAGGGATCTTGAAGATTATCTAGTTCCAACCCCCCTGCCATGGGCAGGGACACCTTCTACCAGACCAGGTTGCTCAAAGCCCCATCCAACCTGGCCTATCAACACTTTCAGGGATGGGGCATCCACAAGTTCTCTGGGCAGCCTGTGCCAGTGCCTCACCACCCTCACGGTAAAGAATTTTTCCTTATATCTATCCTAAATCTACCCTCTTTCAGTTTAAAGCCATCCCCCCTTGTCCTCTCACTACATGCCCTTGTAAACAGTCCCTCGTCAGCTTTCCTGTAGGCCCCTGAAATGGGGGCAGTGAAAGGTAGTATAAGGTCTCCCTGGAGTTTTCTCTTCTCCAGGCTGAACAACCCCAACTCTCTCAGCCTGCCTTCATAGGAGAGGTGCTCCGGCCCTCTGATCATCTTCTCGGCCCTCCTCTGCACTCATTCCAACAGGTCCATGTCCTTACATGTTGGGGCCCCAGAGCTGAATGCAGTCTCGCAGTAGGGTCTCACAAGAGCAGAGTACAGTAGGATCACCTTCCTCGACCTGTTGGTCACACTTCTTTTGATGCAGCCTTGGATACAGTTGGCTTTCTGGGCTGCAAATACACATTGCTGGCTCGTATTGAGCTTCTTGTCCACCAACACACCCAAGTCTTTCTCCTCAGAGATGTGCTCAACCTATTCTCTGCCCAGCCCGTATTCGTGCTTGGGATTGCCCCGACCCATGCACAGTACCTTGCATTTATTCTTGTTGAACTTCATGACGTTTTCATGGGCCCACCTCTCAAGCCTGTCAAGGTCCCTCTGGATGGTATCCCTTCCCTCCAGCATGTCGACCACACCACACAGCTTGGTGTTGTCAGCAAACCTGCTGAGGGTGCAGTCCATCCCACTGTCCATGTCATCAACAAAAATGTTAAACAGCGCAGGTTGCAATACCGACCCTTGAGGAACACCTCATCACTGGCCTCCATTTGGACATCAACCTGTTGGCCGCAACAATTTGAGTGCAACAATCCAAAAAATATAGTGAAACTGCTCAAATTTTTGTGAACAGTGATGCCCTTCTCCATGCCCTGGGCAGGCTGGAGAGCCATCACAGACAGAAAGTAGAGGAAAGAAAAAGGTATGAAGCAAACTTCAGGCCAAAAGGGTGCAAAACTTGTCAAGAGCACAGGCTACTATCCGCTGCTATTCTTTCACGTAAGCATGAATGATGCTGCAAGCCAGAACCTGGGCAGAATTAAGGATGAATATAAAGCCATGGGGGCGCAAGTGAAAAATTTTGGTGCCTAAATTATTTTTTCTTCTTTTTTACCACTAAGAGGAAAGGGTGCAGCCAGAAATAGATGTATAATGCACATCAACTTCTGACTTTGTGGCTGGTGCCATCATGAGGGCTTTGGCTTCTATGACAACGGGACATTCTTTGACTATAAACTCTCAGGAAGGGATGGGATCCATCCGTCTAGAAGAGGCAAGGGAATCTTTGGTAGCATGCTGGCAGCTTGGTAAGGTGGGCTTAAAAAGTGAAGGACTCTGGGGGAGGGGTCCAAAGTGGCAATGCTTATGCTATTGCATCCAACTGAGGAATATGCCAGAACAGCGATACATGTTCCTTAACTGCCTCACAAGATGAGTACCAGAAGGCCAGCCACCTCAAGGGTGCGTGTGGCTATGATGGATCCACTTCCACCCCTCCTGGGAAACCTGCATGCTTGATTACATGTCTGAAATGCCTGTACTCCAATGCATGCAGCATGGGGAATAAACAGGAAGAATAAGAAATCTGTGTGCATAAGGGCCATAATCTCATTGCAATTGCTGACATGGTGACATGATGTTTACACAGTACGAGGGCTGGCCTGCTGGAAGGCAGCTCTGCAGAGAAGAACCTGGGAGTTCTGGTGGGCATCAAGTTGCCCATGAGCCAGCAGTGTGCCCTGGTGGCCAAGAAGGCCAATTGGGATACTGGGGAGCATGAGGAGGAGCGTGGCCAGAAGGTCCAGGGAGGGGATCCTCCCCCTCTGATCTGCCATGCTGAGGCCACATCTGGAGTGCTGTGTCCAGTGCTGGGCTCCCAGTTCAAGGGAGACAGGGACAAAGATCATTAGGGGACTGGGGCATCTCCCTGATGAGAAAGGCTGAGAGAGCTGGGCACCTTTAGCCTGGAGAAGACTGAGAGGGGACCTTACCAATGTCTACCAATATCTTAAGGGTGGGTGTCAAGAGGACGGGGCCAGGCTCTTTTCAGTGGTGCCCAGCAGCAGGACAAGGGGCAACGGGCACAGATTGCAGCACAGGCAGCTCCACCTGAATGTGAGGAAGAACTTCTTTGCCTTGGTAGGGTGACAGAGCTCTGGGACAGGCTGCCCAGAGAGGCTGTGGAGTCTCCTTCTCTGGAGACATTCAAAACGCTCCTGGACACGATTCTGCGCAACCTGCTGTTGGTGAACCTGCTTTAGCAGGGGGTTGGACTAGATGACCTCCAGAGGTCTCTTCAAACCCTGGCCATTCTGTGATTCTGTGCATCTGTGAATAAAGGAAATTGTGGATTCTTTAGATGGGATACTTGCTTTGGTATTTATCAGAGGAGATAGTGAAGGATATGATATCTATGGTTTATATTAACCACACATTACTATTGTACAGTTACAGGTATTAATACAGTATGTTAGCTCACAATACTACCTGAATACACTATGCAGAGTTCTTATTTTTTGGTCATGTGTTACATTAAAATCTTTTGAGCGGAGTATCAGTTTACAGCTCATGAAAGCCATTAGTTTTGCAAAGCCAGCAAAAAAAGGCCCTGTTGATCCAGAGGACTTCAGTGTATGACTGAATAACATTCCCTGTCTTTCTACAATAGCAAATACTGCCTTGCTAAATTTGTCCTCCTGATGACAATTTTCATTGTAACAAACAGTCCCTAAAATCTGTCTTTCCTATAAGGAACTTACTCCACTTATTATCCTAACGGGCCACAACATCTAAGAAAAAATATCACATATCATTTAAGGTAGAAAACAGTATTTTCCTATATAATATATTAGAATAAAATCTATGTGAAACAGGAAAAACTCTGGAAAGTACCTATGGGGACCACTGGTTTCAGAAATGCAGTTAAGGAGGATTAATTCTTTTTCTAAAGCAGCTACTAGTCTGTCACAAATTCCAGCTGCAAGAAGTGATAATTTTGCAAGTTTTTATAACGTTGCTCCAGCAATTGCTCCAGAACATGTATGTAACTTTGAAGTCCTGTATGTTAATTGCATTAGTTGAAAATTAATGGAACCCTTCTCATCAAAATTACTATCTTGGAAATACAAACTTTTAGCAAGACATGATCAAACTTGATAACCCTTTACATTACACCAAAAAAAGCTAACTGCAGGTTTTTTCAATATTTTATAGTGTAAACAAAATTTTCTGCTATAATTTTACACCCAAATGACACAAGAGTTTCACAGATTTCAGTAACTTGTTAGTTAAATGTATCACACATAAAAAAGACATTTCCCCCCGTTTTGTTCCCGTACAAAGGCTGGATTTTATTCTAGTCTTATTGATATCATTCTATTTATTTCACAGTTATTAAGACCAATAGGAAGAGAAACAGAACCATTAAATCAGAGTTTCCTCTTTTTTCCTTGATGCAACCTGATGCTTTTTGGTTTACCATGGAATGGTTGCATGGTGAGAGAGACAGATTTACTTGTGTTTTTAATAATGTGTTCTCTTGAGAGAGAGTCAATATTTGCCCTGCCTGGCTTGGCTGGCCTCACTTTGAAAATACTTAGTTATGGTTTAAAAAGATTGGAGATGGTAAAGAACACATTCATTAGGACTTGCTACCACTGGGGACATGTGACAGAGAGAAACATCCATTAGAGGAGCATCCATTTTCATCAGAGGGAATTGTATTATGCAATTTCTTTTGCAATGTGAGCAAGTTCTGCCCTAAAACTATATAAAGCCCTTTATATCCACTGGAATGTCATGCAAGAACATGATGCTTAAAACCTTTCAATTCTCCATGTCAGACTTCATGAAATGACACCATTTCATCTCAAATAGTTCTTGGTCCAGCACTGTCCAATAGTTGTTCCTTGTGTGTATTCATCCCATTCTGACACAGCACTCGACAGCCAGTGTACCCCTTGCCTTTGTTTCCTGCTCTGAATAAGCTTGGTACTTCCATCTCATCTGACAAGAACTTAATTGCCCTTATTGTGCTGGACTTGTCTGCTTTCTTGAAAATGCTTACCAGAACAGTACATGCTATTCCAGATAAGGTCTTATCAGAGAGCTGTATCAGGACAAATAGCCTATCTTTATGGAAGAACTGTTTTGGAAGTATTTCAATTGAAATTTAATGGAAATACCATTAAGCTTTGTTTGGCTTTGTAAAAGGTGATACAAAATACTCTGAATCACCACAGCTGAAAAAATACAGTCCTCACTGATGCTCACTGGAAAAAAAAAATCCCTTTTGAGAGGACTTGGTTAATTATTTTGCTTATTTGTGACCCAAAATGAAAATAAAAAGCAAAAAGCGCTGTCATTACTTATTATGTACACAATTTATCACTGAACACAGCTCTGTTCCTCTGCTTATTAAGCCTCTCCCACATATTTTTTTTTGTGTTTTGGGCTTCTAAAAAGCCTAAGTAAAACTGATGCTACCTAACAACTCAATCACTGCGGTCTTCTGCAAACCTCTGAGCTCGCTGCTGTTTTCTCACCAGTACATCAAAGCTAACTTAGGATTTTAAATATTTCATGTGCTGCATGAAACAAAAGAACTTGATTATTCATGCATCACATGGGTTACTCTCTTTTTTATTATGAAAAAAAATTAACTAATTGTACTTCTTGTTGTATTTCATTGTGCTCAGGCAGGAATCTACTCTGCTGACCTCTCCAGTGTAGCCTTCTAGTTAGTGAAATGTTACAAATGGCATGAAAGAGTGAGCAAATGTGCCGCATGAGAATGCAAAGGATCACTTTGCCTTTTACTTCTTCCTCCTTCTCTGACTAATCTCTCCTCTGAGAAACTCCTGAGGGCATTTGCCAGTGCAGTTGCAGTCCTCTGCTGCTCCAATAGTGTGTAGGTCTGTCAAAAAGATCCAGGTGGGTTGTGTTGATATTAGCTCAATAGACAAAGGCTAATTGCCCAGTGATCCTTGGAAACCATCTGGAGGGAGTCAGCTCCAGCAGTTAGCCAGGAGTGGTGGACAGGAACAGCCCGCAAGAGTTCCTCAAAGGAGAGATCAGTCAGAGAAGGAGTCTGCAGCTGTAGAGCAGGGAGGTGCTCTGTTACTGCTTTTTTTTTTTTTTTTTTTTTTTTTTTTTTAAATGAAGTAGATTATTATTCCTTTAAGTAAATCAGGCTCACCCATATTAGCCTTTTGGTTCAGCCCTGAGTGTTGTGTTGGAGCTTTATGCTGAAAATAAGGTGATTTTCAGAAAGCCTAAGGACTTTGAACAGACAGAACTCAGTTAAAAGCTGGGATATTTTATGTTAGTACCTTTTAAATTACTTTCACGGTCATGCAGATGAAACAGAATCTGAGTTTGCAATGAGACCTATGCAATAGCTGAGCCACATTCCCATTCCTATGGCCTGCCGCTTCTCTCCTGTACTGCAGAGAACAAACAATAGGTAAGGAGCAGGCTGTGCTCTATCAGACAATGTTCTTCACTGCTTCCTCTTCCCCTGTGCCATTGCAAGAATGAGAGGGAACGTAATCCTTACACCACATCCAGGGTGGAACAGTCACAACTCAGTTTTTACCCACAGCAGACAGGAAATGTTCAGTCACAAATCATGAAGTCACAGGGCAAGATCATGCCTGTGGGCATGTTCAAGGCTTACAGGCTTTCCTAACCACAGCCCCTGGCCATGCCCTACCATCTGCCCCAGGGAGGCCTTGTGCAGCAGTTCAGCCCCTACTACTACTCAGTAGTAGTAAATAAAATGTAAATGTAGGTAGCTTGACTTTACAGTGCCTTTGCCTACTGTAATAACTTTTCTCAGGTGTAGGCCTATGGATGGCGCGACAGGCTCCCCCACAGTAGATGACACGAACAGCCAGCAATGGCTATTCAATTTCTAGCTTCTTAGCAAAAAGGCAATGACATTTCCTAGTTAAACTTTTGCCCTCGTCTTTGCAAGCCCCAATCCTCTCCCCTACCCCCAAAGCCCTAATCTTTTTATCTGGGGTGGGGGGAGAAGAAATAGAGAGGAAGAATATTTTTCTGATGGGCTTGTATGGTTAAAAATCATAAACAGTAAAGAAATCTATGTGCTAAGGTTCCAACAGAAACAGAGACTTGGCTGACTTCTGTAATCTGAACTTTGCATTAATAAAGTGTTTTGAATTTGATTAGAATAAATTAGCCATCTCATTTGGTCCAGCATTTGCCCCTTTCCAGCCATTTTAAAAGCCATATCCAAGAGGATCTGGGATCCTAACCAGAGGAATGAGAAGGGTGAGAGGAGGATGGGGAGTTGAGGGTAGAAAGATAAGCACGAACCAAACAGGAAAAACAGTTGTTATCTGCCCAGGATTTGCATTTGGATTGTGTGTCTGTCTTACCTTGTGAGGGCTGCACTGATGACACTCCCATTTTAATCCGGAATTCACATATTTTATGCATGTATTTTTTCATTGGAACATAATTATTTTATGAAACTAAGAAACATCAAATAAACATGGAAACAATTACTGGTGCTTTGTTCCTGCTTTTGTTGGATCTTGGAGAGGCACTTGACAAACCAGACCAGGGCTACTCTGACAATGTTTGAAGAACCAGTTCAGCCATAGGTTGATGTCAACTGTACTAATCAGAACTCTATCAGTCGATAACTACATTCACATGTTGCACTACACTACTCAGATATGCGTGGCAAGCTCCATGGGACACAGAGGCTATTTGACATTAGCTTTCTTTCCTATACAATTTATTTTGAAACTATTAATTCAGCTGTTGTGTCACTCTGATTTTTCCTTTAAACATAGATTCACACATTCCTGATAACAGGCATAGAAGCGTGACTGCCCTACTCATTTTGAAACCTTGGAGAAGAGTTAATTGTTACAACACCATAACCTTGTAAGGAGAATGCAGAAGCAGGAGGAACATACCTGTGGTTCAGTTCCCCCTTCAGCTACAGAGAGCCTGAATCCTCAGCTCCCATTTCCCAGGCTATGCACCACGCTTTGTTTGTGCAAGCATGCGAGCATGTACACATAGAGAGGAGAGGGGGAAGGTGTTGAAATCTGTTCTGTGCCACAGCCAAGAATTCAAGATTCATAGGGCCAGACAGACACTTAACCAAGTCTGATTGTGTAATCTGCTAGGCAATCCACAGTCCTGGGAAGCAGGAGCAGAAGCTGCAGATCTGAATTTCCCATCTTCTCCCTCAACTTTGTATTTAAGTGTAGCTATGGCTGTTATGCTCCATTTTTGATTTAACATTGCCTATGCATCAGGCAGCTCTGGCACCATGTGTTGTTTTCTTGCGTAAAAGCTATATGGCCTTCTGAGGACATGGTTTCAAAACATTCAGCTGCAGCAAAAGGTGCCTTAAAGCACAGGCTGCAGCTGAACTGCAAACACTTAAAGCTTTTACCAGAATATTTATGACCCTATAACAATCCCAGTTATTATCCTTGGACTTAGATGTTTCACATTAGTTGTGTTCTGGGCAACTTTGTGTTATTCTGGATCTCATCTTAGACATCCACAATTTAATAGATCTTTAGCTCCTGCTGTTAACCCCTGCAGTTCCCCAGTGCTTTAGGTTTTCTATCGAGTTGAGCAGAGGGATGTGTAAACCGAGTCCAGTAGTTTCATTACTGTGCCAATTAGGATGTATGTGTTCCTGTTCAGGAATTTAAGCACTGGTAGAAAAATTGGGTATGCTGAAATATTTTGCTTGTCTTTTGATCACCTAGAATATTTTTCCAAGTGGTATATGTAGCTTGAAAAGCAATTTTATGCTAAAAACTGCTGCTTTTTTAATGTGGAAGTGAAACAGAGAACCTGCAAACAGTTGCTTTTCCAAATAAATGGTGTGTTGTCAGAAAATTCCTATTCACTTGCATTAGGATCTTAGTCATGGAGTTTAATCACTTGAAAACTCAACTCATGGGAAGCACAAGACCCATGTCAGCAGGGGGAATACAGTATGCTGAGCAGAAGCTGGCAATAACACGTCTGTTGATCCTGCAAGCTGCCACTTAGCCTTTCCAATACTGTTGTGATAGTGGAAGAACAAACAAGGTTTCTTCTCGGTTTCTGACGTAACCACGTTCCTTTCCCTTCTGCATGGATCTGAAGCCTGCAGCCAAAGCCCATGGTCCCAGGCATTTCAAAGTACACACACAGTTTAATTTCTACAAAATTATCTACAGTCACTATTTTATATTGTAAAATAAATTTCTTTTTATAATACCATGCCTATGACATGTCATGGTCCTAACTACAGTCCTCCTAGCCCAAGGCTTATGTATCAGCATTTTGCTCAGTAAGCCTTATTATGGTGTATCTCACTTGGAATTTTGTTTGCAAGACAAAGCTCACAGCCCCAGTGCTCTACTATCTGTATTAAGTTACTTGTCCCGTTGTTACACTATGAGGAAACTTGGTATCAGTCAATTTTAAATGGATTGTCCTACAATTGTAACAGACCACAAGAAGATTTCTGAATGCTTTGTTTATAATAGCAAACAGGAGTTTTGTTTCCACCCAATATTTTCCATGATGTCTACAAAACAACACCAGTGAGAATGCTACAGTGCTGAGATCACTTTTGTCATGATGACCAAAATTATTTGTTTCCCTGTGCTCCCTATTCCCCTGTAATTATCTGGTCTGCAATTACCAGACTGTAAATTCCTCCAGGTATCTTTTTCTTTGTTTTTACAGCACTTAGTATAACAGCACCCAGGATCTCAAATGTTTCAGTAATACTGCAACTAATCATGAAATTTTTGGAGTTCAGTCCAGTGTGTTTTAGTTGCAAATCTGTAAAGACAGAGAAAGCAAAGGATTATTTTTACAGTTCATCTTCCCACCTCCTTTCAGTATTGTTCACACAGTTCATATTGCTAGGGTTGGGCTCACTGTGTGGTCAGTCCGGCAGTACAGTTCTCACAAGCTTAGTTCTTTGCCTGCTGTACGAAGCCAAGCTCAATGGGCGTTATTATCAGGAATTACATGGCTATGGCATCTTCTGCCTCTCTAGTTATATTTGCACATAATTATTTTTAAATTATTTAATCAAGAATATCCACTCATAATAAATAAGCTCGATTTTTAGATTCCTAAAGATCCTTTTCAGTACCAGATGTGGGAGATTACACCAGCTGGACAACAAGAAAGCATCCACCAACTACAAGCAGATTTCCACACAGAGCAGCTGCACGAGAAGTTAGATGACCCCATCTCTTCTACTACAGAGGAAACATTTCACTTCTGAGACATCAAATAGCCAATGCTTGAGAAGAGAGAATCTAGGAAAGTCCTAGGTTACAGCCAAGAAGGAACAAAAGGCATAGATTGCATTTGTGCAATATAAACATAATACTCCCACCCTCTCACTGCTCATGTTAGACAAAAACTTTATTGGAAAACGTATTTGGAGTGGCTGCTGTGAAGGAAAAGGAGAAGAAAGCAGGGCTGATAGAATCTTTTGGCAATTGGATGAAGAGATAGGAATGAATTTTGAAGTCACAGTGGAGAAAGTAATGACAATAATCAGAAGAGAATTTTAAAAAATAAGCAAAATAACATCCATCGTGTGAATATAGACATCAGTGAGCAGGCACTATTGCAGGTGCTGACAGGTGGGAAGGAAAGCGAGTGGTTATGCTTTGGTTGATTCTTCTGTAAGGATGAAATGTTTTGCTGCATGTGTAAAAACCCAAAGTGGGTCAAAGAAAGGGAGGTGGCCAAAGATGAAGGCTCTGCAGTGCTACCTGGAGAACTAAGAGGCAGAACTAGGGAAGGAAGAGGGGAAAGGGTTAAAGAAGAGGGGAAGGGAAGGGAAGGTGGAAAAGGAAATGCAGAAAGCAGAAAGAGAGATGATCGAGCAGCATACCAATCAGTAACATCAGTGGCCTCAGGAACTTGCTATTAAAAATCACTCCTGTACATGGGAAGAACTGAAGAAAAAGCTCAAAAAGCTTCTCATTTTACTTTTCCTTCCCTACATTTCTGTAACATTTTTTCTGTATTTTTTCCATATGCCCAAAGTGAGTTTCTTAAATTACACTGTTTAGAAATAAACACATGGAAACAATAAACATCTAGAACATTAGCCTGCATATTTCCTTAACGTATGCATATTTCTCTCCAATTTTCCACATGAAATGAGACTAATTCACTTAAATTTCTTGGGATCCACCCTCTGTCAAAGTTTCCATGATTTCAGGGTTAGCTCAGTAGTTGATTAATACCTTTGAGAGTGTGGACTTACAAATTTGTAAGTCAGCTGCCCATATTGTGCATAGCAGAATATTTACACTGAATTCAAGTGACCTCTGTCAACTTAACCAGATGAGAAATGGCCTATTATTTCTTTTTCTTATTGTGAAAAAATAAGGAGAACATTATGCATACAGAAGTCACTCCTAAAGGAATACAATCAAGGTTTCTTAAAATATTTTTCTACTTTGGGGTGTTTTCTGCCACATTTCTAATGTATTCTTTGAAATTTCAATGTGCTAGTTTTTATTCCACGGTTATTTGCAAATGTAAAATTAACTCGCCTCCACTCTGTTCACAGTCTTCCTCTGGATTAATACCAAAAGCAGAATTTTGTTAAATATGAGTGTTCCCTCACTACTTTTTTCTTGCATTCCTGGAGCAAAGAACTTGTCCTTAGACCTTCTAACCTTGCTGTCCCCAGCAGTGGCAAAAGCAGATGCACATGACAGCACATGATTGTGGCTACTTTTTGTAGTACATGCCCTTATAAACCACTCACACCCCATAGCCATCATATGAGAGATGCCAGAGAGTCTTTCTAATATTTGTTAATGGAATGTTGTCCATTAATTTGACTAATCCTCTTTTGAACCTGCTGACACTGTCTCCAGAACATCCTGGTGCAGCACATTTCAGGATTTCATTACCTCTTTTATAAAGAACAACTTTTCCTGGTCTGTTTTCCCTTTTGTCATTATGCCCTGTGCCAGTTCAGATTCTGTGTAGGTGACTCATGCCAAATTCTCACTGACTACTGTTAGGAATTACCTGACCCAATCCAACCAAAAGAGACTGTGGCCTGTTTTGCTTTTAATTTTGTGGTGACAATGAATTGGCTGGCTGGCAGGAAAGCCTGGCCCATTTTCCAGGAAGAGGTAAAAGGGAGAGGATGTAAGCACAGCAGCATGCACTCCAGGTACCATGACCTAAGACAGCAGGTCACGGGCAGCTGAGAAGATACGTTGATATATTAAATTATTCTCAAGGACTAGCTTAATGTACGGTTTGGGTCAAGCAAAGACAGAAAAATCTCCTGAATTTGAGAGTCCTTCCCCTGCCACTTGTATTTTCATAAAGTTCTGATGTTACCAACAAAGATTTTATGCTGTTCTAACCCAGTGGTCCCCAACTATTACCAGCTCATATGCCGTAACACTAGTTACAAAAAACCTGTGTGTACACCCTCTTTTGGACTTTCTGATTTATTTCAGATTTCTTAATGTCCTGCAAGCGTGAACAATACCAAAAGACTAGTAAGATTTTACCTGTTGAACAGCATAGGCCCCATACCTTTTACCAAGTATTACAGGGCACCAGAGCTTGTTTACCAAGCCCCATAGTTTATCAACTGACAGCTAGATTTTATCTGTTAGAAAGACTTCTGTTATTTATTTATTCAACATGATGTCAAACTCATTACACTTCTCACTTCACAACACTCACTGTGAATTGCATCACCATGAAAATCAAGGAGCATACTTCTATTTTTTTTCCTAGTCTTCAAATTCTGTGCTATTGTATTCTTTCATTCTTTTTCTTTGTTACATTGAAAAATGTTGGAATATTAAATATTTTGTTCTCTGGACATGGAAATAGGTTTTAAAAAAATCTGTTAATTTGTTTTATATATCACTGAACTCCTTTATGCTTTATTTTCCAAATCATGCACCATTCTTTTTCTTCTTAAATCTTCTGGTTTTATAAAATATAGACATGGAGAATGGACAAAGCATGCCAGAAGTGGTTGTATTAAGTGCAGAAGTTACATGAATGATAGAAAGACAGAATACTGCCCTCATTTCTGCCCACTGTTTGCCACTCTCCACGTCACCTAAGGGTGTGAAACTGCATTTCAGTTGACCCTGGGATAGCTTACTGCTTGTTGCTATGGATTCATCATTATGTATATAACTACTTCAGCAGTGATTTTTCACGTAGGAGATTCTCATTGATGTTTATTTTTAGGCATCCAGTTTATTTTCTTACGCTCCATTTAAACCAGCATCTTCTTCATATGATACCTTCTTTTTCTGTGATCAACTGCCAGTGGTCCTCCCGTAGAATCTTATCTCCCTACTCCACCATACCCTTAAAGGTTGTTTCATGTAAAGGCTATAAAAATGTCAACGTGGATTAGCTACATTCATATTTTTAATTATCCAATCACTTGTTAAGGACCCACTTTCCACTGAATGGCTCTGCAATTGCTTCATTCCTTTCACTCACTGCTTTTATTAAAACCGACACACTATGTAGACTCTTTGACAGCCACACAGGAATCACACAAACAGAAGACAAGGAGATGACAGAGTTTCACCCAGGTGTTTTGGTATCACCCCACCATATGCACCTCTCTGGAATATAAAGTTACAACTTTCTGGCCTACTGCAGGATAATCAAGTCTGTCAGACGATACTTCTTTCTGCTTCTGCCTCTACTCTCATAAATGGAAAAGGGATTTGCTCTACTTGAGATTTACTAAATGAATTTTAATTTGGGCAGATAATTTTCTATAACTGAGCTACAGCTGAACTTATAAGAATGATCCCCCTATATTTTTATGAGTTTTATAACTTATTTTATCAGATATCATTGTTAATAGCTAAAAAATTAGTATTTCAAAAGTTGCCAAGTCCCAAAGTCAAAAAGAAACAGCTGAAACATTTAATAGGCAAGCTCTTGTTTGACAATATACCTACCTACACAAAAGTATAAGCTTAAGGCAGAAGATTCAAAGTAGGAAAAAGTTCTCATTTCCAAAAGTATTCACTGGAAGAAATTACACAGCAATATAATACCTTTTTTCCTCTTAGTATCTTTAGATCAAGATTCTTCCTGCAATTACAGGTTAACCAACCACAAGGTGTCACATGCAAGAAGGAGTAATTGTTTGAAATTTACCACGTATATTTTTCATAATAAAAATATATCAAATAATATAATACAGTTCTGGCCATGAACTCCAGGAACTTTAGAAGATGTACTTCTTGCAGTCTATGTCATTTTGATGCATGGTACACTCAATAAGACTTGGTCAACTCATCCTGTATGAAAGGCATACGTGAAGTGCCCATTATCTTCCCCTCTCAGTTCCAGATGGATTTTTCCTTAATTGTCAGTACATCACTTTTTGTTTCATTCTTCCTTTGGCTATTTCTATTGGGAAAATATTCATATATTTCCTCTGAAATGGAAGCTGGATACCAGCGTGAGACACGGTGAGGTGAGTCTCTGTTAGCAGATGATCCCTCCCAGCCCTTTCACATACTCAAAGTGAACACTGGAGTTGGAGTGGAATACTTCAGTCCCACAGATTCAATGCAAAACAGATTTTAATCTACAGTTTGTATTTTTGCTGGTAACACACATTAAGATACTTGATTTCTTAATGAGTTGCCATATTCAAAGTACATCATCAGGAAAAATAGATTTCAGATGGAAGCTAAGACCCTGTAAGCACCCTGAAGCACAATGGCTATTCAGACTATGTTTTCCCTTTCAGAGAGGCACACATGCGAACAGATCGCTTAGGGCCTCCTCCAAGGCGGTACATACCTCAGGAACTTCAGTTGTGCCCCTGCAGAAAGCATCTTAATGGCCCCATTTACAGCAGTAATGAAAATGAACTATGACTTATTCTCTGCCCAACTGACACAGTAGAGCGTTCACCCATATGACTCTGCCATCTTACTCCCCAAACCAGGTGGTACCTCTGGACTTTTTTCTGGGAACCATCTCTGGTATGTACCACCCTTCAGTCTCTGTTCAAGCATCACCTGGAAGACAGCTTCTTGGCACAAGTGAAAAGCATGCCCGAACTGTGTGCTGACAAACAATATGAACCACCATGTGGCAATGCCTGGATCCATGGCAGCACTGATTATTTCATTAGTATAGATGGAGCCAATGATCTAATCATTTAATGTTAAAATGTTCAGTAGCCACGACAGCCTAGCCTGGGATACCTTCAGTGCTGCTTTTGGGTGCCTTATCCTCTAAGCCTCCAAACAGAAATAATGCAATGAACACATAAGCAATGTCTAGGACAATGCTGATTTGTCAGGATGAATGGCCAGGGCAGCTGTGCTTCCAGTAGTTTTTATTGTCATAAGAAAACCCAGTGGAGCTTTATTGGTCAAAGTAACAGACCATCCATCCAGTCTGCTGTAGAGAAAAGAGACTGAGATATCTTTTGTCCCTGGCAGTAATTCTTCCATAGTAACACAATGCAGTTGAATGGGTGCTTTCCAGACACAGTCTACACTATTCTCACAAGCCTGGAGAGCTTTTATTTATCTGTGCACAATGTTTGTTTTTTAATTGAACATTATGGAAACTCTGACAGTAATGTAAAAGATGATTAGCAATAAAACAAAATATAAACCAATGGCTTCTAAATTTAATAATAGGCTAAATGTCTACATTCAGACATGGTTAATCAAAACCAGTTTGTAACTTCATTTTATTCAGGTCAGCCAGTCAACAGTACATGTAATGCATACTATAAAACTGATTTAGGGCTTTTGGACACCCAAGCATCTACATAAACCAAGCAAGGATTAACTAGGTCTGTCTACTCATAAATTACTGCACATTGTTTTTAAGTGAACAGGATAAAAAGCAACATGCCGTGAACCATCTACATCATGCTTTTTTCTCCTTTGACCAATTTCCCAGTTACTCTCTCAAATTATCACTCCAGTTCCTTCTTTGTTCATCCCTGTATTGTTTCCATATAACTGTCCAAATCTGCCTGCAAGGCAACTAATCAAAAAAGGCTGAAGCACAAGAACATTGACCACTTGATAGTTTGCCCAGCTTATTAAAAATATGAGTTTGACATCCTGCAGCATGTTTTAACAATTGGTTTGCAAATTACAGCATGGCTAAATACAATTAAATTCATTCCATTGTACACAATAACTATTTAACATATGCTGTGAATCTTGTACACAGATCAGGACTCTGCAGTGTTTTTCTACAGCTGTTAGTCAACTCTTATTGCCTTGTACTGCAGACCCATCGGATCTCCTAACATAAACAGGCTTGGGCTGGGTCAAAGCTTGGTTGGGATTTTAACAAAACAAAACAAAAAACCTCAAAAGACCATTCATATGGTTTTTAGAAGCAGTGATGACCTTCCATAAGCAAAGTTCTTCACTTCTCTGTACTCACTGAAAAGAAGTACTGAGCTCAGCTACCGCTGTGCTTGTAGAGGTGGAACCATCCCTAACCACTGGACCAGTGCCTTGACTCCTTATCTCAAATGCCTGAATACATGCAGAGCTGTAAGCACTTGCCACTTATTCCTATAGCAGATCTCACATAACTTCATAAAAAGTTTTCCTCCCCTTTCACAGAGGCTGAGCCTGCAGAGCACATATTCTATCCAGCACAATGTATGTGATAATATATTGGCTCACATGAACAAACATGATATACTATCCATCCCACAGATACTACATGCCACTCTGTGCACCAGATTTGAGAAGCACATGATACACAACTCTCAGGGGATATGAAACACATGTGGGTCTGATTCGCCACTTTGTTATTCCAACTGTACACCGTTGCAACTCTAACGAAGTTACACCAATGTAAAACTGTTGTACTAAAGTGGAGGATTAAACCCATATGTCTTTCTATACGAGCCAAATTTATGGGACAAAGTTATTCAAATAAAGTCACTAAATGCAGACTTCTTCAGAGTCCCATATCTGTTTAGTCTTCAGACAGTACTTTTCCTGCTTCAGGAAAAGCTTTACAGTAAAAGACAGTAGCTGTTATTTGTTAAAAGGATGTCAGTAAGAATCTGAGTTATTAAAAAAAAAGTCAAAAAGACTGAGAAGATATGTGACCTACAAACATTTAAAAGAAGACGGCATTTCCTCAAACTCACTCAGCCATGATTAAAACGCCTTTTGCTTGCTTATATGCATACCTTTTTGTATAATTAAAAGCACAACCCATCACCATTTGCAAATTCTTATGATTTCACTGTGCAACTTTTCAAGTGTTTTTTCTGACTTCTTTCCAGACAGTACACCTGCATATTAGTTTAGCAACATTTTACTGCAATTGAAAATTAACTAATTCTGTTTTATTTGGATTTGTATAAAATTCTGAAAACTTGTAAGCTATATGTTTATAAACTAAGTCAGATATATTTATCCACCAACAGATAAAAAGACATTTATAAAACATATCATACTGATTCTCATGAAGTGTCCTTTAGAAACAGGGATCTGTGCTGGTGTTCAGAGGGTACGTGACTGATCTAGTTCAATGGACAAACGCAAAATTTCAGATTAACTCCATATATATTTCTTCAGAACATTTCACTGAATTGAAAAAGTTGAAACTTCTTTCTGGCTGCAGAAAAATTATTCAATCAGCCTAAAGAATCAGGCTTCATTTCCTTTCACAATTGTGATTGCTGCTTTTAATGCTACACAAAAATACTGAGATAACATAACAACTATGCTACTACTACAACAACAACTACTTTCTTTGGAAGACATAAAAAGTGTGGCAATATTTTCTGCTTTAAAGTTATTTCTACAGTTCACCAAAAATATACTTTCAAGAAGTTAGTCACTTAGACTGTACATTTTCAGAAAGAAAAACCTTTTTCTGAAAAATAAATAAGTAATAAATAAATAATTTTATCCAGTTCCAGCCCCAGTATGTTCAATTCCAGTGCTACTGAATTCAGTTTGATTACTTAATGAGTAATTTTTATGTCATATATATGGTGACTGCAAGATCAGTTTTGTATATAAATTTCTGGGAAGTTCTACTGTTAAAAACATTCAGAAATATTGTTCCAGTGTCAACCAAAATTATAAAATAATATGATGAAAAAAATCCTTACCTATTTTCATTTAAAACAATTACAGCTCACTTCTGACTATATGTTATGAATTCTTTTCCTCCTGGAAATGTCTTTAATAAAGGCATCTATTTATTTGTTTTGCTAAGTTTTTAAAAACTATTCTATACCTCCCTACTTATACCTGTAATGTGATTAGATATGGCAATCAATAAACTCTGTGACCAGCTTTATATTTAGTTAATATTATATATTAATGTAGTTATTAATATGGTCACCAAGAAACAGTAGTGACTTCAGTTATTGAGGACCATAAATAGTATCTCATATAAATATTATTCATGAAGTAAGTACATTAGAACTAGAAGGGCATATCTAAACAGCAAAATCCCTGATATAAATACCTTTCTCTTTTTAAAGAAGTACATCTAGACACTTATTTTAGGTGAGAGGAATCACACCCTATTCTAATACTGATGAACGTTAGGGAGCTGATTCACTCAAACTTATATGTTGTATACTTAGATGAAGTTGCTGAACACCTAGGGTACAATAGAGGACCCAATACACCCACAGAGCTGGCAGCTCTGATGTGCCATTAACATTCTTCTGGAGCAGCAGCTGGAGGTCAGTGGGGAAACAATTATATTCCCATTATATTCTGAATTTCCAGTTTAAGCAGTACAGTCAGCAGCACTGCAACAGCAATTCAACTCAGCCAGAACACTTAGGGTAGGATTCAGTTACTTAAACATAGGCATCTACCGCCATTAGGAAGTGTGAGGGTTCTCTAAGACTAACATCCAGTCATCCCATCCTAATAGAGATGTGTAAAATAGGACAGAGGAAATAACCGTTCCTCTTCATCAAAAATAGAAACTTTCATAAAGCTGAATTAGATGGTCACCCCTGGGATTACATTCAATTGCCTGCATATAAGCATCTAGTGTCTTTGTAGATTCCCTGTTGCGTCTCAGATGACCACATGGTGATGGACATTCTGCAGTGGCAGCTAGGGTGCAACTGAATTGAGGTCTTATGGTGGGATCCAGGTATTAGAAGCCATCTTAGATGCCATTTCAGATATCTGAAACTCCTGCATGGAGCTGACAGCTATTAAACAGAACCTATAGAAAAGCCACATCTTTCACCAAGTGAAAGCCAGATGGGCTCTCACATATAATACCTCATGAATCCCACCCATACAGTCTAACACCATTGTTCCATCCCTACTTGGGATTTGATCTGACATCCATTAGCTGGTAGAAACTCTTGGACTGCTGGCAGGAGCTCTGCTGTATGGGAATTTACTTAACATAATTGACCAGCAAATCCATTTCGCCTCCTCAGTCTCCTCTGTGCATTCTCTGGGATCACTCCTTTTTCTAGCACAGTTTTCCCACAGCTCTCTGGAGGATGACCAGTCACTTCACATGTGCTGCTGTTTACCAGAACATCAGTCTCACTAGACTGTATTCTGCAGTATCAGGCTCTCCTGGAAAAGATCTTACAACTAAAGCTACTAGAAATACATTAATTTTGTGTAGTTTCACCTCTACATCCTATAAACACCAAGCCCAGGATTTGGGTTCTTCTCCCATACTTTAAGGATTCAACATTCTTATATAAGATTATTAAGCACCATTCCAAGCCTAAAATATTACAGAAATGGGTGAAGATGGCAAACCTTAGGACTGAGCCCAGGTAGGAAAACAGAAGGAACTGTTATGACACTTCATATATGCGAAAAATGTATCAACATCTGAATCAAAGTAATTTCTACTTAAAGAAGAATTACATTACAGGTACTTTAAGCAAATGCATACAGCATGAGACATCACAAAATACAAAAGCCTTCATGATGCCTTGGAAAAGCAACCAGAATTTAAATGAGAAAAACCAGATGCCTTCTAAACCTTCTTCAAGTTTTGTCCCTTCTTTTCTTCTTGTTCACAACAAGACTGAGAGGGGCAGATCTTCACCTGATACAAAACAGTCAGTCCAGCTTTATCAAAGTCAAAGAAGCTACCACCACAGCACAGGAAAATCTGGCATGGTGCATGTAAATTGCAGATATAACATTAACTGTCACTAATTGTGAATTTGTAGATATTTCCTTCCTACACACGGTTATGTCTTTACCTGACTATCTTTCTGCTTTTTATTATTAGGCATCAATGGTTATTTTTTTAAAGTCTGCATGGAAGAACATCTCTCATTTCCATATGATTTCTAAACTTATCCTTCTTACTTTAATTTGCTCCTGAGGACTTGAAAACATCTTATTGTCTGCAGTAGAAGAAACATCTGTTGAAGTCATATAGTTTATTGGCTGGAATCAGTGATAAAAGACAGCGTAGAGGCTCACCAAAACATTTCATTGCTATCAATGTGAAACAAAATATTACAAAAAGCAAGCTGTTTTAAAAAAAAAAAGAAACATGGAGAAAATTTTGCAATCCAAACGGACAAGAAAAACTGTGACTTTAATTCATCAAGCCTCACACAACTGCATTTTGTATCCCAGCCAGCTAAGGCCTAACTGCACTACAAAAAAAGTGGGTTTTAATTAGCTAAGAAAGAGAAACAATTTATGAACAATGGTACTTTTCTCCACAGGATTTCCTGTTTAGAGGAATTGCTTTCTGCACTAGAACTGATTTCTGCTCTTTCTACCTACTGGTCTGTTTTAGCACTTGCCTAGTGCAGCCTGATATTAATTACTACTTTTTTTTTTGTCCTCCTGGCATAACGCACCAGCAAGGCCCCAACATCAAATTTCAGATCTAAGACAGCCTCCTAGGAGGTGAGGTGGGAAGTATATGCAATGAATTTAGCACTGGCATATTTTTTCCTCTTTTTATTAATCTTCTCCAGCACCTCTCTGTATTAGGCACAGAGAATTCAAGGAAGCAGACCACCTGGCAAGCTTACTGAAGCCCGACTATCTTACTGGCATGACAATACACAGGTAAATAATTTGACTAAAGCCTCTAGTAATGAGGAAGAACTACAAAATGGTATGTCTGAAGCTTCATGTCACAAATTACACTTCTCACGTAGGAGCAAGTATGACTATCAGTAAGGACATACTTAGCAAGTATGGCCCTCTTCAGGTATTTTGGTTATTTGATACATTTGCCTATACAATTGCCATCTACCTGCAGTTCTTCAAGCAGGCCTAGCCCCAGTACAGTCGCCAATCCTCCACAAGGTTTCAAAGATTCATCTACTGTTCGTGCTGTTTCTTCATACTCTTCAGGCCAGTCCACCCTTCTCCTTGTCTCTCCTCCATCCAGGGCACTCTCCCACCTCCCTCCACTTCTTCCAGGTGTCTCTTCATAGGCCACTCCCCTTCCCTACCCCTTAGTGCTATTTAACTACTTAGCAGGAACCAGTCACAGCTGCACATTATCCACATCGGCCAACCCGCCCCCCCCTGAAGCCAGCCCACAGCTGCATATTATCAATGTTAATTAACCCAGCTTCATCCCTCTACAATTCCTCTACACTTTTCCTTCTTGTTAATTTTTGTATAGTTTCTTTTATTTTCCATTTCCTTTTCTGTCTTTTTTTTTTTTCTTTTGAGGCTCTCCGTTGTACCCCAGTTTCTGTTGTACACATATTAGCGTTAGAAAGTGTGGAATAAGGCAATGAATGAAATGAAGCCTACTGGCCAAAGCACTGGGGATCTGGTTCTCTCTTAGCATTTCTCTTCCATGTTCCTCACCACCTTGACAAAAAGTATTTTGCTTACGCATATACAATTCTGAGAAAGATGCAACTGTGAACTATGTATGAACAGATAGGTTTTGCCTTTTTGCGGCAGATTTCTTAACTCCAAAGTTCAGAGGTTTATGACTTGTTTCTTGTAGTTCCAGATCTGCGGTCAGGATGCCCTAGCATTCACTTGGAAGGATCTATGCCTTCTTTAAATATTTGTTGTATTTTGCTATTTCAGACAACTCTGTAACATTTATGTGAAGCACCAATATTTTCATAAACCCATAGTAGCCATGAGGATCTTCTTTATACCCTTTTTTCTCAAGTAGGCAAGCATTCTGTCTCCTTCAAGGAAGCTGCAGAATATCAGAAGGATATTTAATATATTAAAATAAGTCAGTGTCACCAATGCAGAGCAGGATCTGTACAGAATATAGTTTAAGAAGGTAAGAAGTTATATGTTATAGGTATCTACAAAGTAAAAAACAGAATGTGTAGTAAAGAGTCATTACTACTTGATCCTACTCAGAAAAGTTTGTTTCTGCACTTTGCTTCTAGAGATGTTAGGAACAGCACGGAGCTGCTCTGTTTCTGTACCTGAGTTTCTAATCTCTTCCTATACTTGTGGAAAAGAAAAAAAGTCTTAGGATACTACTGATTTAAACATAACAAGATTATGTTCCTCTGCAAAGGTGCACACTTTAATGGAACTCAGGTTTTAAGATGCTTATGGATACCTCTGGATTATGTGATGTGAAGAAGCTAAAAGATGCTATCAAGATTCATGGAGTCAGAAAACGTAGCTGTATTGTAACTTTACAATGAGATTTTAAAAGTCACGCCATCATTTTTTCTTTTCTGAAAAGAGTAGTAAAGTTTGGCATAATAAGCAATATGGTGTATTTTCCAGTGCAACTTGTTGAATTTCTGTAGATGATCTTCCTAGAGCTGTACTAACTAAACTGAGCAGCCACACAATCTTGTTTCTAAACCTTAGTCTTGCACATTGTTAAGTTTCTGAGAATACAGACCTACTATATTTATGTCTATTATGGTGATTATCAAGTACATAATGAGTAACAGCAAATAGATTGGGTCAGCATTCAGAAGGTGACCTAAGGCAACCCACCCACTTGCTGCTGCAACAGAGCACTGTATTTTTGCTGAAGAGACCAAATGCTGAAGGGACTGTATGAACATAACAGTAATGGAAGAAGTTATTATAAAATGCTGATATATAATTAAATGTTGCATTCTTTAAAAACAAAAACAAAACAAAAACAAAGCCCAAACAAAACAGGATCATTTCATCACAGCTAAGAAGACCTGAGAATATAAACTAATCAATGTTTGGCTGCTGGTTAATACCATTTGACAGTTTTTCTATAGCCCATGTAAAATGCAACGGTAGTCTTAGGCACCTCCTTAAGACTGCAGGACACAACTCCTTTTGTGCCAAACACTCTTTCCATAGGAACTAAAGGTGTGATTTGTCTCACCTAGCTCTGTGGCTCGATGGCAGTTGTCAATACAAAGGAGTTCCATGCCATTCCATGTGTCTTACAGTATCTCATCTGGCTTCCATATGGGTCTATTGTACATTGCATGCTGCTCTAGGTGGACATCTCAGGTACTGTAGGCCACAGGCATCAGGCACTTATACTTAGGCAACTGAATAGTTATCTACATCTTCACTAAGTACCAGGGAATCTTAGATACCCAGCTCACATGCAGATGCATAAATATTGACATATATTTAATTTTAGGTGCTGAATTTGAAATACTGTTCTGAATTTAAAGCTGATTTCTAACCCCTAAAATACAGTAGAATCCTACAATAGAATCCTACCCTTCATGTTATTCCCCAGCATTTACATCACACAGAAAAGATGCTGTTTTATAACTCTATAACTCAGCTATTGCTATGTCACTTACTCATTTGCAGGCTCTTAGGGTTCAAGTCTGTTGCCTAAACTTACATGCCTGAGATGGCCAGGAATATCTGAAACACTCACATGGCACTAGCAGACACAGCCCAGGAATGAGACGTGTTAGTTCAAGGCCACATAGGCATCTAAAGTAGCATGCTGGGGCAACTGAACTGCACCACAAGCAAAATTAGCTCACTCCTGGGAGTGGGTCTTCAAAATCAGAGATGAGGCACAGTAATGAGGTGATGCCTATTGAAATTTATGATCTATTTACCGAACAAACAGACAAGTGGAACATTTGTTCCTCCTTCAGTTGCGTTGGCCTCTGTCAGATTTACACTCCCTGAGAAAACAGGGGAAAAAACCAAGCATAGCTGCAAGGCATCTCAAAATTGAATAAAAAGCAGGCTATAATAGGAAGGAATATCTATAGCCTCTGAGTTTAAGATGTGTTAAAATAGCCAAAATAGTAGACAGTATTGTATCAAAGGTTGTGTTCTTACATTTGTTCCCTAAATTACTGTCAGTAGTTTTCATCAAATAGAGCAGGTATTTTTCAGGTAAGTGCAGCTGACCTTCAGGGTCTGCAGCCCCTTTATAGCTGGTAGCCTCCACCAATGCTTTGGTTATATAGACCAAAAATGTCAACTATCATTAAAAGGTACATTATTTTTATTACAAAATGATGGAAGTGAACTCTCATGGAATTTTCAGTGGGATATACTGCAAATAAAACAGTTTACAAAAGGTAAGAGAAATCTTCCAGAATTTTCAGATCATTCATCTAACAAGCTCCATACATATGTCAAAATAAGATGAGAATGTTGGCAGATCATAGTATGGCAAGGCACTCTCTGATGTTTAGTTGCATCACATAGTGGCTGTTCAAAGAATTAACAGTAACAGCTGCTGTGTTTGATCCAGAGCTGGTAGCCAAAAGGAAGATTTGCTTATGTTATGCTCTTAAGCTAGTCTCACCACATTTAAATTGTTTAAATTATTTAAATTATTTGAATTCATAAATCATTGACTCTGCTGGGGTCAGAATTTTGTTCATGAGGATTTACTATCACTGTTTCCTTGATCACTGATGATTGCCTGCAATAACTGAACCGTCACAGGTAGAGTATTTATTTCTGCATTTAAACAAGAGAACAAGATAAAAATTCCAGTGCTTTATACAATACTGTGCAAAAATTCACTAATATTTGGCTTTTCTGGTAACCAGTGAATTCAGGGAATTCAAAGAATTACAGATATTTTTATTATTTTTGGCTTCGCAATGGACATTTACGTCAAGTTCATATAAGGTACACTAATTAAGTTATAGAGGCTTATGTATCTAAGTGCTTCAATATTCATTAACCTCACAAGTAATCACTGTCATATTCAGAGCTGAGTAAATGCAGGGCAATACAGGATACACATAATTCACTGAATTTACCTCTCTGCTTTGGTCAGTCTGGATCAGCTTTAAAGACTACCCTGAACTGATCAGTCACGTTATCAAGGTTATTTGCTTTCTGGTAATGTCAAGGAGATCAGTGAGGACTGAAACCCCGTTACCGCAGGCACTGTGCCCCCCTTCCTTTAATAACTGATCTCTGCAGCAGTGCTTCCAGACTTCAAAGGCAAAATCAACTAACTCTTTTCATAAAATAGGCCAAAGTCTACCCAGAGAGTGCAAAAACATGTGTAAAATTGGATACAAACTGACAAGGTCTTCAGATGTACTGTAGGTAGTGAAAGAACTCTGAAAACATGAAATATGTGACTGAGGCTGGAGCTTGTAGAATTGCTGAGATTTTGCCAGCATAACATTTTGCTACAGACTTGGAAACACACAAGAAATTTAAACATTATAGAACAAAGCTAGGATAAAATGAAGCAAAAAATATGGGATTTTATGCACTTTATGGTGAATTATAATTTTAGGTAAATTTAGGTAAAATTTAGATCAATGCAACAGATAAATTTCCAAGATTATACAATGAAAGAGGTCCTACTCAATTTAAGTACTTAATTAGCCAATGTGGTTGACCCTTGCCAGCAGTCAAACATCCACCCACCCACTTGGTCACTCCTCTCTCCTGTGGGATGGGGAGAAAGTAGAAGGAAGGTGAGAAAACCGTGGACTGAGATAACAGCTTAACAGGGAAAACAAAAGTTGCATGTGCTAGCAAAGCAAAATAAGGAATTAACTCACTAATTCCCATCGGCCAGCACATGTCCAGCCTCTTCATGGGAAGCAGGGCCTCTGCACATGCAATGGTTACTTAGGAAGACAAACGCTGTAACTCTGGACAACCTCCTTTACTCCTTTCCTTCAGATTTTGTTGCTGAGCACAGTGTCATGTGGTATGGGATATCCTTTTGGTCAGTGGGGGTCAGCTGTCCCAGCTGTGTCCCCCTGCAACCTCTTGCCCTCCCCCAGCCTACTCGCTGGGGGTAGGGAAGAGGGGAGAAAGCCTTGATGCTGTGCAAGCACTGTTCAGCAAGAGCCAAAACACTGTTTCAGCCACAAATCCAAAGCACAGCACCACATAGGCTGCTGTGATGAAAATTAACTCCATCCCAAGCAAACTCAGTACAGGCAAAGTAACAACAAATGAGAATTTGTCTCCATGGCTGGATAACAAATACATAACAAAGAAAAATTCAAGTATAACTGGGTTGATGAATTGTGGAAGGAAGAAAGGTCTAGAAGAGTCACCAGCTACCAGTGAACAGGGACTTAAATGAGGATCTCATTGTCCAACAAAGCACAGGCTGCAAGAGCTTCAGTGACCCAACAAGAGGGAATGGAAGAGAAAGTGTTTCATGAAGGTGAAGGATCTTGTCATCATGCAGTAATACAGAACTGGCAATTACACCCATTCTGTGGGGATAAAAAAGGGGGGCTGTAATGCAAGAAAGGTAATTGGAAGAAGTCTAATAAACATTTTCTTGAAAGCAGTACAATATGAATAGTAGATGCAAATTCTTCCTTCTGATGAAGAGGAATTATCAAGCCAGCAAATCAGGCAAGTTATTTCAAAGTTCTTCCGGTTTTGAGCAGTCTCCGTAGACCTAGGCACACTTCCCGCTTTTTGCTCTGTTTTACAAGAAAGTGGTGATTTTCTTTACATTAGCGTTTCATACAGCCCCAACCACAAGTAAGTTCACTCACCCACCTGTGCAAATGGAAATGGGTTTTCAAGCCTGGTGCTTTATGCAAAAAAGTTTTGGAAGTCTCCTTTGGCCGGAAATCCATTCAACTGTCACAGAGGACAAAAATTTTGCCATAAAAAAAAGGAAGACAAAAAAATCATATTTTCTTTGACACTTTGTACCTCAGATCATTCTCTTCAAGAACTTGGCTTACCCTGTTGTCAATGCACATTAAGTTTGGTCACTGTTTTGGATTTCTTGCTACGCACAAGAAGTTTTCTCACCATTTTTTGTAAGCTCTTCCAAGAATTAATCTGGCAGGGTGCTGACCATTCTGGCCTGATCCAGAAAAACACTTAAGCCTGTCTTTAAGCACCAGAGTAGTTCTAACCAGATTGAGCTCATAATGCTATTGTTTTACAAGATGGTGAAATATCTGTTTACTCATTAAAGTCTGAATATTAAGATTCAAGATTGCTTGTTATATCCATTACAGATGTTTTCTCCTCATAAATGACAATCAAAATTTCATTTGTTTGATGTTTATATCTTTGTTCAGTTCTCTACTCTACTGGATAACTCGCAGTGAAAAATTCCAGGCTCTTCTTGAACAATTTATTGTTCTTTTCTCTTTCTTCATTATTATTAATGGGAAATTCTAAACTTTGCAGATAAGATTTATATAGTCTTTCAAATGGGTCAGAACAAGAGAATATCAGAAATGTTTAAAAGCCTGTTTTGCAATTTATGGCTTTATTAAAAAACAACAAAACACAAAAGCCTCAATTGCTTTAAAAAGCATAAAATTGCTAAAACCTCTGAGACTGATGCACCACAAAGGAATCTGTCTTTCAACCACTTATGTGCCCAATTAATTATAAGCACATGAGTAGCACACCACATTGTACACTTTCATTAATGACCTAGATAACACTCGACAGAACATGACTATTACTTTCAGATGACACCATGAGAGAAGAATTAAACAATGTCATGCAATAAAAAAGTTAGGCTCTATATTTGCTGCATAATAATAAATTTCCTTCAGCTTTTAAAGGCATTTTTCTGACTTTACTTTGAAATTAAATGTAATGAAATTGGAGAACATAATGATCTTTCACCATGAAAAACGTCAGATTTAATATTTTTAAAGAGCTCAGCACTGCATTTAGCACACATCTATTAATCTGAAAAATCTTGCCGAGCTCTAATCTTCAATTATTACAATTTCTTGCAACAAACCAGTTACCATTACACCCTTATTCTCCCTCAGAATCATAGCCTGTAGGGTCCTGACTGATACAAGAGATGATAGCAATAAAGTATTTTCTGTCTTTTGCAAGATTTTTCTGACTATTTCTCTGAATTAGGGACTCATATTTATTCATAATTTCTAATCTAGAAATTAAATTGCTGTTTCTTACCAGAAGACCACTTCCAAGTTCAAATTCCATGTCATGAAGTCATCCCACACCTTTTGAGGCTTCTGGGCTAGAAGAACATCCTGAGTAACCCCATCCAGTCACTAATTGATGCAGGTTGCATATCACAAATTCCTTCTGTAAATTTTATAAAATCAGTAACAGAAGGGGTAAATTTGCTTTACCTGAAACCTTGCAGGCTGCTCTTTATTCTTGACTCTTGCAAAGACCATGGGTCTCTTTCTAATGCCCAGCCTAAGTTAGCCATGGCTTGTTTATAACTAGTTGTCCTTATGCTATTCCTTAGTTTAATGAGCTCTTTTCCCTCTTTGATAGTCACTCTCTTGATACAGCTAGAGATAGCAATTATGCCCTTTTTCAGACAATCGACTTAGATGTCTGAATTGATCTATTAATCTGAAAAATCTTGCCCAGCTCTAATCTTCAATGATTATAATTTCCTGCAGCAAAAGTTACCTCTGTTCCTATAATTGATTATTTTCTCATCTTATTACCATGACTGCGCTCCAGATTGTGCTTATTTTTCTTAAAACAGATATGATTCAGACTACATAGTGTTTCAAGCAAGTCAAACATTTTCTATCTTTTATGACATTCTGATTCTCCCTGTCCTGGGGATACTTCTCAGCTTTGTGTCCGTGGATTTTATTGGAAATGTCCATATATTTCTTCTGTACTCATGAATACTTTTGCCTTGGAGAGGTAAAGAGATTCAGTCAAGGTAAAATTAATTCAATTATTTTTTCTGGGTCCTCAGATTTAATTTTGTCTCTGGAAGGAACTGAAGTTAGTGGCTTCTGGATACAAAACCCACTGTGACTTAGTCATATAAAATTAATAGATATGACTTCTCTTTATAAACCATTAAAACGGTCCAGCATACTCACATAGCTTGACATTAGAGCCTATAGATTAAAACATTAAAGTCTATCAATAGTATGGTATCATCACTGATACTTTCCATTCTAGGACCCTTAATATTTTTTTTCACTCACTTTTGGGATAAGGTATGACTTTTCATAAGATTTCACTCAAGATTTTCCTCCAGCTTTTGGCTGTGCCTTTTTGAAAAGATGAGGTTTTGTATTTCAGGAGAATAACAATAATTTTTAATAAGCTTAGTACCTAAAAGTGTGCTGTGCTGTACAGTTTATAGTATTAAAAGCTTACTACATTTATTAACTTAAAGAGTTCAAATGGAAAGGAATGAAAAAGATGGAGCCAAACTCTTCTCAGTGTCACACAGTGACAGGATGAGAAGCACTGAAACACAAGAAAATCCATTTCAAAAAAAGAAAAAACTTTTTTGTTTTTTTTACTGTGAAGGTGATCAAATACTGGAACAGGTTGTCCAGAAAACTTGCAGAGTCTCCATCCCCAGAGATGTTCAAAATCCAACTGGACATAAAGCTCTGTGCAAGTGGATCTAATTGACCCTACTTTGAGCAGGTGGGTTGAATTAAGCAACCTCCAGAGATCTCTGACAACCTCAGCTGTACTGTGAGTTGGTGATTCTATGAAACCTGACTTTCCATTGCCAGTGTTGAAATACCGAACTAGCATGTGGACAACCGTCTTCCAAAAATTACAGCAGTAGAACATTCATTCATCTTACAAACTGAGGCCACTCTAACAAGAAAGACTTATAGGAAAGACAACAACAAAGAGAAAAGAGCATTCTGCTGCAATAACAGATGTTGACCCTAGAATTGTTTATATGTTTACGTTAGACAGTCACTGGATAACATAAACCCAGTTTCTGTACTCCTCAGCAGTGAATGCTGAGTAAACTGCAAAGTCAGGCTTCTTTGTGCTTCCTCTCATTCCAGCCACCGTAACTTCCTTATTTGTAGGTGTAGAATGTTTTAGCTTCATGAAAGTAAGGTATGAACCGTCTTCCTCCTTCTCTCCTCAGATGCCAGCTTGGTGGTTAGCATACTTTTTTAGACTATGAGATAACTTTCCAGCTCCTTCAATCCTATTTGTTAGGTGAATACCTTAACTGCAAAACTTCTATACAAAAGACATGGCTGCTGCTCCATTGCTTGATGCATAGTGGTTTAAGATATGAAAATCTAAATGAGTGCTGACTAAGGATGTCTTAATTCGACCATTACTAGATGTTTAATATCCTGGCCAAGTGCTCTTGAGCTTTTTTCTGAATGATAAGCATAAAAGCTGATAAATCAGTTAAGGGTGGGTGTGTTTGTTTTTTTTTTAATTATTCTTTACTAAATGTATATGATACAGCAAAGAAACTAAAAAGTTCAAACATCAGTCATAAGTAAATGACATAGGAAATATGTGTATATATAATTATAGTTTGTGTTCTGTAAAGATAATCTTTGTTATGGAACAATGAAAACAAACACAGAATCAAAACCACACAAAAAATGGGAAAGAATGGGCAGAGAGGAAAAGATAAGTAAGATTAATGTAATCTGCAGTATATTAGCCTGCTATCTGATACTGAACCTGAGAGTGTGTTCTGTAACACTGAGCTACGACTTGACTGATCTGACTGGAATAAATGGGTCAGTCAGTCAGTCTGTGACAATCGAAAAGTGCAGCCATAACTGGTCTTAGACATTCAATTTATTTACACTGAGCAGGCCTTCTTCTGTACAAAGCTTCTCGCTTCTGATAGAAAATGTTAACACGGCATCATAAGATAGTTCTTAATGATATTAAAGTATATTATTTTGATCGTAGTTGCAGCATACTCTTAATATTCCTTACAAACAGGAAAGTAAAAAAAAAAAAAAAAAAAAAATCTCCCAATTTCTATTTTGTAGGTATCACTAGTCTTCTTGTAGCATAGCATTTTAAGAAAATATTTATCTTTTCCAGTTGTTAACTTTTCCTTCCTCAAGAATATTTGTCAAAATCTGTCTGGCTAAAGTCACGAGACCAAGGGTGTCAGTTTTCAAAAGTGCTGTGCTGTACAAGCCTGCCAGCTTATTTGGAAACAACTCAAGAATCTCAAATAGGGTACTGTATAATGACAATAAAAACCTTAACCTAAAAGTGCTATGTCACCTCTGAAAACAGGACTAAACTCATTTGGCTGGTACCCCTAGAGCCTCCAGTGGATATTTTTCTTACACTGCAAAGCTATAGTGCAGGTACCAAATTCTGTGGTTGATAGATCTGTTCCTCTACTGCAGTAACGGTGACATTTCATAGCTTCCAATATACCTGTTTCAGTCTAAATAGTATCATGACGAGCTCTCCTAAGGACCTCAAATATTTTTCTCTGTATGCAAGACTCTTCATCACTTACTTAGAAGTAACCTTTCACACTATGCTTAGGTTTTGAGGGAAACCTCTGCGCTTTTGTATGGGAACTGGAAGTGCTTTGATGACAAAAATATGGATCTTTATAATAAATATAAGGAGCTGGATTCAGCTGCACACATACAAGCTGCTCATGTCATTTTAGATGAAGCAGGATTTACTGTCTAGCATGTAGATGCTGCTTGAGTAAGGCACTTTTTTTCCCTATACGCTGTCTCACCTGCCAGCCTAATGCAGATGTCTCAGATATTGTAAAGCATTTCAAACAGTTATGCATACATCTATAGGCAACTGAATAGAGATTTAATGAGATTCAGATTCAGACATCTGAACTTAGATATCTACCATATAAAGTATCTAGAAGTGAGCTAGATATCTAAGCTCCTATTACAGTCAGTGGAGATCTACTGAATATAGTCACTAGAGTAGTCTCACCTTACAACAAACACGTCTCTGCAGGCTTCACTTATGATGCCCAGGGTATTCCACCTGGCTCCAGTCACCTCCCCAGAAGGCCAAGGAGCTCCCACAGATCCTGCATTGTATCTACCAGTAAGAAGTAGTTCTCTCACATGCCCAGGGGCATCTCAAGTGGCAGGCACTTAAGTGCAGACAACTGAATCAAGCCCATATATTTTGGTTATTTACCTAGATCATAAATAGATATCTATACTGTAGACATCTCAATTTAGCTGCCTGTATCTAAATCACAACAGGAGTTTTAACTTGGCATCTAATATTCCATAAATTTCCATAACTGGAAATAAAGTATTTTCCAAGCCATCATATTAATCAGAACTCTATTACAAAAAGCTTAAAGGACATCAGTGGCAAAATCCCTAGATTTTTGCTATACACCTAGAACTTGATACTTAAAAGCTTTGCAAAATCCAGTGCTGTGCTTTGATCCTTCAGTATATTAAGATATGATATCAAATGGCTTAATATGTGAGTGTGCAAGCATAGCACTCTAAATCACTTGCATTCTTCTGAATAAAACAAATTTTACAGTAAAGTAAATACATTGGCAGGAGTAGATGATTTTGGGTGAAATATTATTATAATTTATAAGCAAGATTATTGATGTGATGATTGCACAGTACAGGGGTTGACCTGGTAGAAGGACCTGGGAGTTCTGGTGGGCATCAAGTTGCCCATGAGCCAGCAGTGTGCCCTGGTGGCCAAAAAGGCCAATCGTATCCTGGCGGGCATGAGGAGGAGTGTGGCCAGAAGGTCCAGGGAGGGGATCCTCCCCCTCTGCTCTGCCATGCTGAGGCCACATCTGGAGTGCTGTGTCCAGTGCTGGGCTCCCAGTTCAAGGGAGACAGGGACAAAGATCATTAGGGGACTGGGGCATCTCCCTGATGAGGAAAGGCTGAGAGAGCTGGGCACCTTTAGCCTGGAGAAGACTGAGAGGGGACCTTACCAATGTCTACCAATATCTTAAGGGTGGGTGTCAAGAGGACGGGGCCAGGCTCTTTTCAGTGGTGCCCAGCAGCAGGACAAGGGGCAACGGGCACAGACTGCAGCACAGGCAGCTCCACCTGAATGTGAGGAGGAACTTCTTTGCCTTGGTAGGGTGACAGAGCTCTGGGACAGGCTGCCCAGAGAGGCTGTGGAGTCTCCTTCTCTGGAGACATTCAAAATGCTCCTGGACATGATTCTGTGCAACCTGCTGTTGGTGACCCTGCTTTAGCAGGGGGTTGGACTAGATGACCTCCAGAGGTCCCTTCCAACACTGGCCATTCTGTGATTCTGTGGTTTTGTGATTATGATATAGTGCAACTACATGCAAAAGGGGTTTTGTGCATCTTGGTACCTATATTAAATTGGCGCTTCTTTTTCTTAGACTGATATAATGTATTTTTCAAAATTTCTTAACAAATAATACATCAAATTATCCCAGAAAATGCATGGTCACGTTTGGAAGCATCACATTTTGCAAGACTGTTTTCACATTTGAAGAAAATATTTTATTTTACTTAATGTGTTTCAGAGTACTTAATCACAATAAGAAAACTGGGTTTCTTCTTCACATGTCAGTGGCTGGCCACAGTGTTTTCAAAGCAGAAAAGCTCTAATTAAGAAATGACTGTGCACTTATAAATGACAGATAAAATCTAGCAGGAGAACTGAAAAGGCAGCCTACTGGGGTTTTGGGATTTTTCTTAGCAGATTTCTTTGAGAATATTTCATTTTGGAAGTTCATCACTTAATCTTTTTTTCATTTTATGTACTTTGAACAAAAACACCATGATTTTCAACAGTCTATTTATTGTGCTACACATCACAATTAGTAATTTAGAAAAATTAACAGTTTCTCTAGAACACATTATCAAAGAACATGTATAACTCTTATTTACCGGAAGAATTTTTCCTCCACAAAATCCACTGATGCATATCCAAGGAACCCCTGGATAGAGCCTGCTGAAGATCTTTTGCACTTCATGTATAAGAGTACTCAATTCAAATAATGTGTGCAATGCTGAACCTAAAAGGCATTAATGCCAGAAACAACAACTGCACTATATCAAGCCCAGGAAAAAGTAATAGGACTAGAAAGGGAGATTTTCCAAAAATCAGAGGTTTTATTTCATCTGTAATATCGTTGATAAATGGAAATGCTACCATGCAAAATCTCAGCACTTTTTTGGCTGGAAAGGCACTCACGCTAATATAATGAGTCTGGATTACAGAGGTTTGCCAAGCTTAGATCATGTATAGATTAATAATGATGCCTTTTAATGTCTTAATGATCTCTTAATGAAATACATTTATAATGCTGAGATTTGGTGAGGACTCACTAAACATTTTTCATATCAGAACATGATGTTCAAAGCTAGGTTCTTAATAATAATTAACACATGTACTTTCCTTTTTCTCTTCAAAGTGCTCTAGGAACATTAGTAATTAGTTAAAAACCCGTATGCTGTGTGTATGCTATCTGTTTAGGCTCTAAGAGGCCCACAACAATCAAACTGGAGCTAGCCAGGAAAGTCCAAGCAGAAAATAGTAATTTCTTCTGTGTTCTGAAGAATTTTATATCAAGGCAGACATGTCATGAGATAAATTAAATGCAGGTGGCAGCCACTTCATACAAATACTATGAGGCAAATAATATAAACATAGACTACACTTAAAAAATTTATCCAGAATGTTAAAGCTTAATTAATTTTTTTCCAAAAAGAAGTAAAAGAAAATGCAACCTCTGAAGCAGAAGACTCCCCTGAACCATCTGAAATGCCTTATTTTCTAATCTCTGTTCTCAGCATCCAAAGTGAGGTTTTTAGCATAAGCAACCAGAGGCTTGCAGTGCAGATTCAAAACTTGCTAAAACTTGGTACATGCAAGCTATAAAAAAACTCTGTATAAATCATACCCATTTGCTCCTGTGGTTGATATCTGGCAGCACAGGGGTTAACTGAACAAATAAGAGATTGACACTGGCTAAGTTCCTAGGGTTCATCATCTGCCAGACAAGTACAGATGGGAAAAGCAATCAGAAAGAGATCAGTTATAGCCATGCAAGACTCAGCTTGAGTACCCAGAGAACACTGTAGCTTGGGAAGAGACACTTTCCTTCAGAGATTCACAATAATATACCCCTGTAAACCAGTGCAAACTTGGTTCTGAGAAATTCCCTTCAGTGCTAGAATAATTGTTTCACAGCATTGTACTGCTTTGGATGGAAGAATTAACTAACTCATGATAACATGAATTCAGAGACTTTGTTCTATATCTGGGAATATTACATAATTTTTATTTTCACAAATAATTCAAATACATCTTTGAAAACTCATGCAGGAAGCTAGCTGTATACAAAGATCTGGGATTTCTAGCCAGTCTAGATTTTATGGTTGTTTCAATACCTAATGCAATCAATGACCTTGTTTTCTAAGTAGAGACGAGTAATTCCTACATTCACAGGGATATTGTAAAGATAAACATATAAAAGATTCATCAGTAATAGGGTTATGTGCTTAAAATAAATCTGTAGCTAGATTTAGCCAGTGGAAGTTTGGTTGTCTGCTCATGATCTCAGTTTCAAGGAGTAAAAAAAGTCCTAAATGTTTCTATTTAGTTGAATTTGAATTTCAGCAGTCCAAAAAGTGTTCATTTATGTAACTTCTGATTTTCTTTGCCATTTTTCAGCAATGAAAGATTTGAAATAAATAAGAGCTACTGCAAGCTTAATTAACATGAAGCCCTATGAAAAAATAATTCTAATATTAAACCCAGTCTGTTTTAGCAAAACATACATTTTTTTTTTTCTATTTTATTTGAGAAAGGAAGAAGTTAGGGGTAGTGGAGAATTTGGTAATTGAAAGAATGGCACGAGATACTCAATAAAAAATTGGTTGTTACAAAGGAAACACCTTTAGTAAAGGGCAGAAGCTGAAAGTCTGATTAGTTACACATTGTACTGACTGGACTTGTTTCAGCCATATACTGGAATTTTATTTTATCTTGTGTTAATTTTTTGGCAAATGGAAGCATGATGCTTGTGAGGTCTTCAGAAATATGACCTAGAAAAAGCTGATAGCAAATTCTTGAACACACTTGTTCTGTTTAAATTACACAGATGGCACAAGAGAAATACAAAGGAAGGGGAGGAGTAAGATTGAAAAATGCAGAGCAAGGCTACGGGATCTCAAGCTGCTGTCTTCTGAGTCTGAAGAAAATTACCAATTTCCATTGCTTTTCTTGGAAGCCGCAGTGAGGCCAGGTTTCACTAAGCAAGCCTTGCTCTGTAGAGTAATGAAGCTGGGTTAATTAGCATTGATAATATACAACTGTGGGCTGGCTTCAGGGGCGGTGGGTTGGCTGATGTAGATATGGTGCAGCTGTGGCAGGTTCTGTTAAGGGGTTGGGCAGCCAAGGAAGACAGAGCAGCCAGAGAGAGGAGGAAGAAGCAGAGAGAAGGGTGAGAGAGAGCGAGAGAGAGAGAGAGAGAGCGTGCGTGCGCGCGCGCGCGAGAGAGAGAGAGAATATGCCCATGGCCTGGATGAGGAGAAGGCAGCAGAGGGACTGGTGTGAAGGGTATGTTGGTATGTGATGGTAAAAGATCTTGTTGCAGCTGGCTAGTCTGGAGAGTGCTGCGACAATTGGTGCTCTGTGTGAGGCCCTTCAGATGATAAGACTGAGTGTAATGAGTGGTGACAGCAATAATGGCTGTGCTGGGGGACATTTGGAGTTTTCAACAGTGACAGCGGTGCCCAGTGTAGTGGAGACAGGCGGGGATAGTCTGTGATCTAGATCACCTTGAGATAGGCGGGAGAGCCTGGGGACCTGGATCAGATACCAGTAAAGGTGAGCCGTTGGGATCAAAGAGAAGGAAGGCTGACTGCCATCGAGTTAAGAGGCTGAGGGTAATCGGCAATGGCAGCGGAGTACACAGCCAGATGTGGCAGCAGCCCACAGCGGTGGCGGGTCCAGAGTGTGTCCGGCCAGACAGCGGTGATGGCTGTGCTGGCGGAAGGCGTGGGAACAGCGCGGTGCCGCGGGCAGTTTCTGCCGTTGCTGCTGCTGCTCGGCCTGGTGGTATTCTTGCTGGCGTTTATGTGCTCGTTGAAGGTGTCTCCACTTGTAGAAGAAATGGGCGACCACAAGGCTGTTAAGAAGTTTTTCAGGACGCAGAATGATGTGTTAGCGTTGTATTCTAGATCTGCTGCTGCTGCAAGCTCACTCGGGTTACTGTCTAGTGTGACCCAAGAGGTGAAAGGACAAGGCATGATAAGTTCATCAGAACCCCCCTCTGAAGAAATCAAAATCCCAGATGCTAAGAAAGCAGATAAGAAAGGTGATCAACCTGCAGAAGCTGAAAAGCCCAAGATAAAAGTGAAGAAGGAATTCAGGGACAAGTTGTCTGGACTGTGTGAAAAGTTTATTTGTGAAAAGGTTGTGATGATTGTTAAATACCTAAGGTATGAAATGTTAAAAAGGAAAAGAAAAAAAGGGGGGAAATATAAAGGAATTATAGAGGACTGTATGAAAAATTTATTTGTAAAAAAAAAAAAGTTGTAATGATTGTTAAAAATATAAGGTATGAAATGTTAAAAAAAAAGGGGGGGGGGATTGTAGAGGAATGGAGCTGGGTTAATTAGCATTGATAATATACAACTGTGGGCTGGCTTCAGGGGTGGTGGGTTGACTGATGTAGATAAGGTGCAGCTGTGGCTGTTCTGTTAAGAGGTTGGGCAGCCAAGGAAGAGAGAGAAGAGAAAAAGCAAGAGTGTGCCCTGGATGAGGAGAGACTAGGAGAAAGCACCAGAGGGACTGGCATGAAGAGTATGTTGGTATGTGACTGTAAAAGACCTTGCTGCAGCCGGCTAGTTTGCAGAGTGCAGTGACATTGCCCTACTGTAGCCACCTCCCTCCTCTCTGCTGAAGAGTCAGTCTACCTAGTAAGACAAGCAATTCCAATAGACCTCTGAAATCTAAGGCAGGAAATTCCTTTCAGCACAGCTTTCAGCAATGAAATGGACTGTCAAAACGTCCTCCCAGAGGATTACAGGGTTCCTGCCTAGGAATTAGCAGAGAAAGTTCGGCACTTACATTAGTATAATGCCTCTAGCTCCACTTCAGGTGTAACAAGAGGAGCTTTAATGTACATTTATGTTGAGGCTAGTTAACATTTTCAAACTCAGCGCAAGAATGTTACTTTTGTAATACGGGCTATTAAGAACTTCTAAAAATACATATGTAAGAAAATGCTTCTTCTTGTCTAAAGCAGTCTAATGCGTGTCCTTCACAGCTTGTAAATGGAATTGTTTTATTAATTAATTTTTGAGTCTTTTATTTCTGGCCTATGTCTTAAATAATTTTATTAAAGACCTTCTTATAGTCTTGCCAAAGATCCCAACCCAGTGTATATGCAATCACATTGTGCATATACAGGTGTCAGTGGGATGAGAAGGCACGCACATATTGTGTCTTCTGCCCTCCTTCAGCCAATTAACTTGGTGAATTTACTGGCCAGTTTGGAAATGTTGTTAATGCTAGAGGCTTTTTTAATTCCAATTGATAACATAGTGCTGTTCACTGGAATTCACTTAATGGTTGACTGCTGGGATAGGATTCAGTTGTATAAACATCACCCAGTGAAATTTCACCCAGTGAAAGTGCTAGCCAAGATGTCCTAGTTTATGTTGCTGTGTCCTGAGGTGTTTGGACAACAGCTGCCAGACCAGAAAATGCCTGATAGGTGTCATCTGTGCCAGACCCCAGCAAATGTTTTAGATGCACAAGAACATTTGAAATAGCACTAGATGCTTAGGTTTAGGCAGCTGAATCCAGTTTCAGATGACTTTGCAAATAGCATTCTATTTGGCATAACTGCCACAGCAACAAAAAAGCTGAGAGTTCAGCAGCTGTGGTAACAGCCTAACCCCAACCCTGTGCTACTTCAGAAAATCATTGTCTTGAAAACAGCATATACTTGAAATGTAAACCCCAACAGGTTCCCAAAGATTATAATGGAAAATAACTGTGTAACATTACAGAGTATGACTGAAATGGAATTGTCTGGTTTTATTACCTCAATATACCTTGTAATTTAACAGGAGTTTGTCAACAGCCATGTGCCAGCAAGCCATACACTAACATTTGTATCATTGCTGTATTTTTTATATTTTTTAAATAGGTAAGTATCCCAGTGCAACAAACAAAGATCATAACCCCTGGCCTCCTCCACTCCCTTTCCCCGAATTAAGTTGTAAATGCACCTGCCTTGGACCCAAATGATAAAACCAGCAGAAACTGGAGAGATGTGTCTGTCATCTGTGTATGGCCAGAAGGAGTCCACCATATTTTAGAAGCTTTTCAGGAAAAAAAGGTGGAGTAATGTTACAGAAAGAAAGATGGAGACTCTCTGAAAAGCCTGTGCCCAGGCAGCATTCTGGAGGGACACATAAAGGAAAAGCTTTCCCACTATTGCTAACTGACAGAAAATATAAATAAGCTAGAATGAGCTGTACATTCTGTAGAATCTTCTGTACAGGAGAAAAGGATGTCCTGTGGAGTCAGAAACACAGGTACAAGGAAAAGGTAGAAGAATTTATTCAGGAAAAATGGATGAGTCATTCTAGGTACTTTCACAGAAAATGTAAGGAAATCTGATGCACTGCATATTGGGAAACTGCCTGTGCTGGAGCAGGCTCCTGGCAGGGCTTGTGGACCCATGGAGACAAGAGTCCAGCTGGAGCACGTTTGCTGGAAGTACTTGTCACCTCATGGAGGGGACCCATGCTGGAGCAGTTTGTGAAGAACTGAAGCCCATGGGAAGGACTCACATTGGAGAAGTTCATGGAGGACTGTCTCCCATGGGAGGGACCCCACACTGGAGCAGGGGCAGAGTGTGAGGACCCTTCCCCTGAGGGGAAGGAGCGGCAGAGACAATGTGTGATGGACTGACCGAAGCCCCTGTCCCCCATCCTGCTGTGCCGCTGGCTTGGGGGAGGAGGTAGAGACATCAGGAGTGAGGTTAAGCCTAGGAAGAAGGGAGGGTGGGGGGAAGGTGTTTACTGTTTAGTTTTTATTTTCTCACTATTCTACTCTGATTTGATTGATAATAAATGAAATTAATTTTCCCAACTTGAGTCTGTTTTGCCTGTGACCGTAACTGCTGAGCAGTAGCTCCCTGTTGTTATCTCAGCCCACGAGCCTTTCATTATATTTTCTCTCCCCTGCCCAGCTGAGGAGGGGAAGGACAGAGCAGCTTTGGTGGGCACCTGGCATCCAGCCAGGATCAACCCACCACAACAACCAAGAGCCAGAATTAGCCAATAGACAAGCTTCTTCCTGAAGACCAGCCTGGGAAGCTAAGGAGGACAACCTCATGATCTCTGCAAAAGAGAGGCTCAAATGCAAGGAGCTTTGCTTTATAAGGGGTAGAGTCAGATCAGAGATTGCAGACAGGGATCAGAGGGGAGATCAACACAGGAGACATCACAGCAGGAATCTGCTACAGGCTCCCTTGTGAAGAGGACTTCTGTAAAGCTTTTGACACTGTCTCCCATAACACACTCAAAGACAAGTTGAAGAAGTACAGACTACATAAATAGGCAGCAAAGTGGACTGCAAGCTAGCTGAACTGCTGGGTTCAAACCTCTGTGATCAGTGGCATGAAGTTCAGTCGAAGGCCACTCACTAACAGTGCTCCCAGGGGTCGATACTGGGACCAATACAGTTTAACCTCTGTGTTTATGACCTGGATGAAAGGGCAGACTGCACCCTCAGAAAAACTGGGATGGCTGGGGTGGAGGTGCTGCCATTCAGAGGAACTTGGGAGGTTGCAGAGATGGGCGTAGAGAAACCTCATGCAGTCCCACAAATGCAAGTATGAAATCTTGCACCTGGCAAAGGAACAATCCCACACATCCATGCAGGCTGGGGACCAACTAGCTGGAAAGCAGCTTTGCAGGGAAGGACCTGGGTATCCTGGTGGACAAGTTGGCTGTAAGCCAGCAATGCACCCTTGAAGCAAGGAAAGCCAACAGTATCCTGGGACTGTGTTAGGAAAAGCATCTCCAGCAGGTTGAGAAAGGTGATACTTCTCTTCTACTCAGCGGTGGTGAGGCCACATCTGGAGTTCTTTGTTTAGTGATGGGCTCCTCAGTGCAACAGAGACATGGACTTACTTCTGCAAGTTTAGCAAAGGGCTACAAAGAAGGCCAAGGGATAGAAACATCTGACCTACAAGGGAAGGCTGAGCGAGCCAGGACTGTTCAGCCTGGAGAAGAGAAATCTCAGGAGAATCTTATCAACAGGTGCAACTATCTGATGTGGGGGAGTAAAGATGAAACCAGATTCTTTGCAGTGGTGCCCAGTGACACGATAAGCAGAAATGGGCACAAACAGAAATACAGGAAATTAAAAAAAAAAAAAAAAAAAAAAAAAAACCACAAACCAAAACCAACTTATTTACTGTGAGACTGGTCAAGCACTGGGAAAGGTTGCCCAGAAAACTTGTGGAGTTTCCATTCTTGGAGAGATTCAAAACCCAAATGGTCACAAATCCCCGAGGACCCTGTTTCAGCTGACCCTACTTTGAAAATGGGGGTTGGTCTAGATGATCTTCAGAGGTCCCTTCTAACATCATCTATCCTGTGAGTCTTTGAATCTGTAAGTGTAGTTTAAAAGTGCAAACAAAAAAGCTGAAAAATAAACATTTTATTTTGTCTGTCCCCTGCGTTACTTCAAGGGTAGAATTATATCTACCTACCTACATTTGTCCATGTACTCTATTCATCATTTGTGCAAGATTCAGGAGCAGACAGGCTGACCTTTCTTCCTTTTGATGTCTAAACTTGACTAATGCTTTAGAACTACAGCTCTTTCCAAAATTACACAAGGAAACCGAAAATCTGTCACCTACTCTGCCCTATAAAGTACTGTACTGATACAACAGTGGCAGGGAAGGGAGAACAAGGATTTGAAAATGTCAAAACTTCCTTTCATGTAACACTGATGTACGTTAAGTGAAAATTATAAGATATTGCTAAATTTAAAGGCAGTGTTAACAGTATTAGATTTTATTTCACCAGCAATATAGTTTTAGAATATGAAGAATATTGCATTATTATCAAAGATACAGACACAACATACATGGTTTTTTAGGGGATTTAATGTAGCTAAACTAAAAAAAGAGAACAATTTCATATATTTAAAATGGCTCAAGCAGAAAGAATTTTAATTTATGATCAGCTAAAGGACTAAAACCAAAACATCATCACAGCAGGTCTTTGCTGCATATTGACCTCAAGGGAAAAGTAGTTGGTCACATCAATAACGAGAATGAAAAAGTGTAGAAAGGTGTTTGGAAAGTCCACCACTTTCTACTGGTTTAGATTTCACTGTCTCTGGAAGTGGGTCTATGATTTCTTAGTGGGAGACAATTTACAGGTAATCGTAAATAGCAGTTAAGGATAACATTAACTATTCTGCATTTTTATAATTTTTCTAAGCAGAAAAGTGATCCATGGGGCTTAGGCAATGGTTAGTGCTAGAGCTGACTTTTTACAACAGACTAAATTCCATACCTGAGCTGAAACCTGCACCCTCTGAAACACCAGAAAATCTCTGATGAAGACTCTTGGACAAACCATGGTGCGATTTACGACTTACAGTTTTCATGGTCAGTTTTAGATAGCAACAGGGGAAGGTAAAGGAAAAAAAATAATTACTTGACTAGCTCTCAAATGTACTTATAAATGGAATTTACTTTCATGAAATTCAATGTTTTATTTCATATTACAGTTTGCAGCTATTAAATATGAGGCAGGCATTTGCTGTGTGAGTTGTTCCAGTACACACAGCTGCATTAACAGCTAACTACAAATACATTTTACACTAGTGGGTACTTTCAAGAACCAAATGTCTCTTCAGGAAGTTTTACTAGCAACTTTTTTTCATCTATTTACGCAGTTCCAGCTAATTCCATATGTTACTTTCCACATATATGCACTTTTTTTCTGTCTTTGCTGCCTGAAAACTAATTTCCACTCATCTGTGGGGCAAGATTAACAAAGACACTACCATCTGTTCCTTGACAGGATTTGCAATCATATAACTGTTGACATGTAAAGGGTATTTTATATTTTGATTGGACATTAATTGTGCTTTCCTTGGATTAAGTATTTTAAACTGAATATGAAAATAGCCTTAAATATATAGGTCATAGCAATTATTGTGTTATTTACATTACTAAACCAGTATGCAGCAGATGGCCTCCAGGGCCCTGGCCAGAAGAACCTATCTCCTGCAGATTTATTTGGTGCTTGGAGATACTACCAACTAACTTTTCAAACCTGTTTGAATGCCACTGTGCCTCTTGTTTGCTGCCAGCAAAAATATTCCAGGCTTGTTTGTTTCAACACCACTGTTTCTCAAGGCCTTCCTGGTACCTGGCTATATAAAATGTTCATACTCGGGCCTTGTCAGAGGCCATGCCCCTGCAGTTAAATGAAATAGCACCAGGGGCTGCAAGCTGGCCACATTTACACTTCTCAGTATTTGGCCCAAGTCTCCTTTTGGACCCAGGTAGTACCACTGTGGCCATTAGGCAGAACTGTTCCATTGTGTAGGGTTTTCTCATTTATAAGTGCCTGAAAAATACAGAGACTGCATTGCAACCCTCCACTGTGATTTCTCCATTTCACAAAACCGAAGTTGTATGCAGCCTGAGTCTGAGATGGTTGACAGTGCAAAGCCTGCTAGGACAGCTTTAGAATACCATGTGAGGTACAGAACACCACGTTTGGCGCAGTCTTGTCCACCCTGCCTATTGAGCATGGCTTCCAGTGCAAGCCTGTACCCTGAACTGTGCCCAGGATTGTGCACAAGAGTGTTCAGGGGGCCAAAGCAGGTTAACACTTGCCCAGTCTAGACAAGCAGTAGACCAGCACTGAAGGACACTCACCAGTCCTGGTTTATGCAGCAGTTAAAACTTAACCAGGGAAGTCATGCAAAACACTCAAGAAGATCTGCCCTTATAACACACTACCCCAAGCTTTCATGACAAATTCTCTTTATTTTTCCCATCCCTGAGTTAAACTGGCCCTTAAATGTACCTACTGTGGTCCACCCTGATCTACCAAAATTTTTATGCATGTGAGCTGCTTTAAGCTCAATGTTTTCAACGGGGCTGTTTGTATAAGCAAAGTCTATGCATGCACAGCAGCTCTGGGACCATTGCTTTATGTGAAACCATTCACATACTCAACATTTTGTGTTTGCTGTACTCCAACTTTATACACCTAGAAAAAGAATCACATGAGAGCAATACTATATACATGATATATAAAAAATATAAAACCTACAATTAACTTCCATTTTCAAATGCTTATGTTAGCGGTTTTAGTCTTATAATACAGGAATAAATACTAAAATATTATTTCTGCCATTCACAACATGAACATACTCAAATGCATACCACAAAGTCTGCATGTGCCCACACGCAAGGGTACAATGAGCCAATCAACACTAATTTTTTCCCATAGAGATGTGGAAAAATAACCTTTTCCTACTTGAAGTTTCCCTTTCTTACATAACTACCTGTACAGCCACCTTAGTCCTTGGAAGAAATTTATTAATTAACAATCTCTTTTTCAGTTGTTTTGGGAACTGACAATGCAACTACTTTTTGAAACATTTCACTGTCTCTAGGATATCACTATGTATTTCCAACTTCTCTATAATTAAAAAAAACCCACCATAATATGAAAAATACAAATAATTTATTTTATATACTTTTGAAAAATTCTCTTCAGACAAAATGAGTATGCACACACACAATAGCTGAGCTGTTCACTGTGAAAACTACTTCCATGAGCAATCTAAATATTTATATAAGCCATGTATATTCTTAAACTCTTAATTTTAAGATCTTGGTTACATGGAGAGCTAAGATATTTAATTCTGAGGGAGTGAATAGTTATACTGAAAATCTGTTCAGGATCCAAATGCTGCAATCTATTGTCTGCCTTCCCAGTGTGGTCAAATGTCTCCATTTAGCTAGTACAGTGTATGTTCACAGAATAGGAAACATAATTTCAAAAACAAACAACAAACAACCAAAATTCTCATGGAAGCTGGACATAAAGATATAAAGAACCCCTTTTTCTCTCCCATTGATTAAAAAATTAAAGTATTAGTGACACTGCAGACGTATGTACTTCTTCAAACAGAATTTTATCAGTGTCCTCTGACAGATCCTATTTATCGTTATTGTAACTCTACCTTTAGTAAACTGTCTCCAAAAATACTATGCTTTATCAATGTGAAGACTAAAGTTTTAACTGTAAAAGAATCACTGAACTTTTTTTTTTTCTCTGGACTGTAGGCTACACTTGCCACATCATCTTTCCCTCTATCACCTTTAATTTATTACATTTATTTCTATGAGTCCATCAAAGAGAAGCTACACAAACCAGAAACACCTTTCCGTTGTGTTCAAAGCACCAGAGAACAAAAGAAACAAAAAGCTGGGGAGTAAAGACATTTATATAATTCAGTGAATATTAAAGATGACTGTTTTTCATATTTACAGATAACCTACTGAAATTAATGTCATTAGGTGTGTCATTGATACATATGTATGTATTCATAAACACTGTCCCACCTTACTACTAAACTTATAAATTACACAAACAGAAATTGGGAACAATTTGTGACCTCCTGAAAATACATTCTCCAGATTGAATGATAATGAATCTTTGAAGAAATCTTTGAACACTGCCAAGATTCAAAATCTACATCATACACAGAAATTTAGCTTAAAAAAATACATTCAGAAATTGGATTACTGATGATTTTAAGGGGTCATGGAGATTTTCCCCCCTGATGTGAGGACATAAGTGATGAAAACACGTATCTAAAAAGCAGTTATGGAGATGAAAGGAATGACTGCCTAATATTACAGTGGAGCACATAGTGTATGCACAAGTGATGAGCTCAGATGATGAGCTATTAAACAAAACATGTTGCCCTCAAAACACCCGCTTCATCTGTTTTATTGACTTACATTCTGCCACTATATTAGTGTAAACACTGGTTTGATTAACCTCTATTTTCATTATTTGTTTACTACATTAAAACACCCAGATTAACTACAGGTCTGTAATCCATAAAGTTAGTTGCTAATTCACAAAGCACACCTACCAAAAAAAGCCATTACAAATATCAAGACAGAAAACAAATCAACAAATAGCTATCTTATACTAAACTATTATTATTATTACTACTAAAATATTGGTGCATATGAGCAATGTCTTGAGCAATGCAAATGCATTACAGAACCCTGTTTAAACAAAGCGCATGTGAGATGTTTTAAGCCACGTCTCTGCAGTTCATGTCAAGTGAGTTGTTCATGCACTCCCTTCGCAAGGGAAACCATTATGAAATTCATGCTAATTAGCAATTCTATTATCTCACTCAAGAAATTAAAAGTCACTGAGAATTTTCCCTCTAAAAAACATAAACAAACCACATATAAAACTATGATTTATACTTCTGTGAGGACAAAACCTACCAATTTTCTCAACTATCAGAATACATTTACGAATTAGAATAAATTTAAGAAAATAACCCCAGCTAAATTACAACACAGCCACTGATAAAGAGAATATTGGCATGATCATACTGCCCTCATCAATCCCCTCCTCCCACTTTCTGTCATCTGCCCTCATGACAAGCAATCAGATCACAAATAGTTGAGCAAAAGCCTAAAGTTGATCCTCTTGCAGGGAAGGAAGCAATGCCAGCAACCTTGGAATTTGCACCTAACAATTACAATTTAGGCTGTTGTTATTAACATAACCTTAATGAGGAACCTGAATGTCAAAACATTGAAATTCTTTTTTCAAGAACAGAAATTAATATGTAAAATCCAGGACAGAGCTGAGGAATTCTGATTCCTTCGAATTTCCATTCAGAACAGACTAGGGCAAACTGTCTCACTCTTCTACAAAGGGAGAGAAAGTATTTTTTGTTACTTCACTACAGGAACTTGCCAACTCCAGTTCGTATCAAATGTAATACACATAGTTGCTATTTTAATATTCACCCATGAGCTTACCTGCTGCTGCCAATCAGATTTTATAAACAGTTTAATAAAACTGTGTACTCTGATCAACAGTGCCTCTAGCACCTTGATGGCCCTGTGATATTTTAAACACAAATCCAATAAACTGAGTTGTGGAATAATAAATTACCTGCAGGACTTGACAATTGCAGAAAAAAGCAATGTTAGCTGCAAATAGGAACATGAAACCTGTATCACATCATGCTAACAGTCCATTCTGTCTTTGACAGCATCCAACAGTAGGTGCCAAGGAAAGGGCAAGCACATTGGGCTCCTCCCCTGGTACAACCTACAGAAGACTGGTGTCTCTCAGGGCTTTCTGAGCCTTTAAGCAGCATCTTCATGTTTCAGCCACTGATGGATTTCCCATCCATAAATCTGCCTTATCTTTTTGTAAATCCCTGTAAACTTCTAGGAATCCGTGACATTTTTAATGAAGTTTAAGACTGCATTAAAATACATTTTGTTTTGAAACTGCTGCCTGTTAGCCAAATTTGCTTTCTGCAGCTTTTGCATTAGAAATTACGATGAGGAATCACTCAACTCAAAGTCCATTCAACTTGGTCTTGCAAACCATTGTACAGGCTTTGGGCATTATTTCCCCAACCTCCTTCTCCCATCAGCCTGTCTTCCAACTTCCATCATATTTAGTGCTCTCTATGTAGAAGAATCACAGACTTATGAATAACTTTGTCACACCTTTCAGTAACTTTTGTAGTATTTACTGTACCCTTTCTGAGAGGAAACTGCTAGATCTGCAGATTCCATCCAAGCAGCCAGCACATGACCATCACACAAAGTGAGAAACATGGCATCCATTTCCAAAAGGTTACTAGATCTTAATTGATTTTGACCTCTGGAAGCACAAAGTACTGAGATTTCATACAGCATCTGTTGTCACTCCAAAGTCTTGCTCATGAACATCAATCATTTGTTAAGAGCCTTTCATTCCATCTGAACACTCAGTTTTATCTCATGCGTCAACATGTGTCTATCATTTTACTGCTCTCAGTGGGAATTCAAAAGTCCTTCTGCAACCTGATAATTATTTTTACTAACCTGAACCAACTCAGTATTAACAACAGATTTTACTACTCCACTATCTGCCCCCTTTCCCAGACTATTTATGACTATGTTGAACACTACTGATCTTCATACAAATTCCTGTACAGCCCTACCTGTTATGACAATCCATTTAAAAATATGGTAATTGATTCCTACCTTTTTGTTCCCTGTCTTTTCACCAGGTTGCCATCCACTTGAAGGTTGTAACCTTTGTCTCATGACCACCTTAGAACACTCCTTCTAAGCACCTTAGACAAAAGCTTTTGCTCAAATGCCTCTTGGAAATCCAAGTTCATTACCCAGGCTTGCCTTGGTCAAGTGTGGTCACTTGGCTTCTCCAAAGATTCCCACAGATTTCTGAGGCACGATGTCCATCCATAAAAAAATTATGCTGATGATTCTACAGTGCATTGTATCTATTCCTATTCCACTTGCTTTTGTCTCTGTTATTATTCACACTGATTTGATCAACACAGGCATCAACCTGAGGGGCTCCTCTTGGAGCAGTTCAGGTTTCGGCTACACGCAGCACTCACCAGCATCCAAGACCATCTGTAGCACATGATTACACGGCATGCTCAGCAGTCTGTCTGTTTCATCCCCAAATCCCTCTGCAACTGCTGGATAAACACCGTCTGATCTTGCCAATTTCCTATTAGATTTGTTTTCCTTATACCTTCTACCACGACTGCAAATGGAAACAGCTCCTCCAGTGCTTTTCTTCAAAAAGCAGCATTTCAGCAGAGAAACCTCCCTAAGGTCCTCTTCCACAAGCAGGAGGTTTAGTTTTTTCGTTACAGCCTCACCTTCCCTGAGCTCCTTTCACACCTTATTTAGCAGGCATACAGACCCCATGGCAGGATCCTGGTGGGTCCAGAAAGGATTTACTGCGATATTTTATGTCTTTTGGAATTTGATGTGAAAAATACTTCTTTGGGGTGCCTGCTTTACCGTTCCAGTTACGCCTGGTGTCCAGGTGCCCAGGTCCAGTTTCCTCATTTAGATGCAACTTCAAACACGTTGTAGGCGAGTCTGTGCTTTTACCAACACTTCCTCTGCCTTTTTTAAGCACCCTGGCTTGTTTTGCTCTTTCAAGGCTATTTTTTTTTCCTTTGCCAGAATTCCCAAAGAAACTGTGAGGTTTGGCCAAGCGTGACTACCAGAACCTGAAGGAAACCCCTAAGCCGTGCGTCTCGGGGGCACTCTGCTACTCTCGCCTCTCCCTAACGGGCGACAGCCAACGGGCGACTGGCGACGGCGCTCGCTCGGCGCCTCGCCTGGGGCTGGGGCTGCGGCGGCCCCGCTAGCCACTGGCCACAGCTCCGGCGGGAAGGGCCGCCCTGTCGCCCCAGGGGCCACGCCGCCAGGCAGGGCAGCGAGGCCCAGGGTGGCTGCCGCGGACCCGCCGCCCCTTCCCTCAGGGGGCTCGCACGGCCGCCGGCCTCGCGGGGCGGGGCGGGGCGGGGCTGCCCTCAGCCCACCCCGCGCGGCCCAAGCGGAAGGAGCGGCCCGGCCCAGCCGCCGCCGCCGCCTCCGCCTCCCGCTGCCGCGCTGCGCGGCCTCGCCGGCTGCTTCCGCCCGGCTTCGGCAGACGTCGCTGGCGCTGGGCGCTGCCTCGCCGCCGCGATGCTGGGTGTTGGGGAGCCTGCGAGGGGGGAAGGTACGTGTACGTGCCGCAGCGGCGCCGCGGTCTCTCCGCTCCCCGCCGCCTCGGGGCGCCGTGTGGGGCGGGGGCAGCGCGGGGAGGGGGGGGCGCTGCGCCCTCGCCAAGGGCGGGCGGGGGGCTGGGGTGGCGGGGCCGGCCGGGCCCTTCGCGGCAGCCGGGCGGGCCCTCCCTTCCCCTGCCCTGCCTGGCCCTGCCCGGCGGGCGGTGTCGGTCCGGCAGCGGCAAGGCGAGCGGCCGTGCGCCCGGGGCCTGGCCGAGGCGGCTGCCTAACGCCCGGGGCGGCCGTGCGCCGCGGCGGCGGGTTTATGGAGCTATGCGCCCCTAAACAGTGTGGGTGATTTCTAGGGGTGAGGCTAAGGATGGGGTAGCACATCCCGTGCGGCAAGCAGTGCTTTGTACGTGCTGCCTTGACTTGTTTTCCCTTGGATTGGGAGGAGACTTGAGGAAGCAAGTCCTAAGCAGTGCCGCCTTTTCCAGGCGGTAACTGCAGTGATGCTACTTGTAACGTTTTTTCTATGTCAGTGCTTGTTCCTGTGAAGCATCTCTTGGAGCTGACCGACGCTCATTATTGAAGTGGCAAGTTATAAAATGGGTGGGAAGAAAAAGTCTGTGGCTTGAAGGGCCTATAAATGAGGAAAATAAGATTGTAAAGTCTTCGAAGTTAAAAGTGGGTTGAGATTTATAGGTGGCAGGAAGTCTGTGACTTTTAATGGAAGACCCTAACTGGTTTGCGAAAGCGGAGTCCAGCAGGCATACACACCCTTCTTCAGGAACCCTCTATCAGGTTTGCTGTTGGTACCGGTCCCAGAGCATCATCGTTGTTAGTGAATACAGGCTTGAAGGTAGCTGCTGCAAAAGAGCAGAAATGCGTGCGCCAGGCAGGAGATGAGTGGCAGGCTCGGGAAGCGGTGTAAGTGCCAGTGTGGGAATGTATGGTTAAAGAAATTGAAGTAACGATGAAGCAGTGTTGGGGCATGGCAGTTGTCAAGCGCTTTCTTACTGGTAACTTTTTTGTTGCATTTGTAAAAATAATTAAATGGCTTCTTTTCTTGCAACTGAAGTATAATATTAAAACCTTCTCATCAGAAGACTTGAATGGCTTGAATGATGCAGGCTCTTACTTCATTTAAGCTGCAGGATACTCCTGGCCCTCTGGGACTTTATGATATCCAGTTAAGGTCTGAGAGTCCATCTGCATGGACCTGTTGCAGAATCTGGATATGAATTTGTTTTGTGTGTCTCTGAGAACAGAAGCCTTCAATTATTAATTAGGATTATTGCTGTTCCCTGTTTTCTTGTGGCGCTTGCTTATGATGTCAGTGAGGGAAGTGGTCACACATTTACAGAATTGGGTGTGCGACATTTAGTATTCACCATCATGGGATTGCTACAAAGATTGTATAAAAGCAATTGAAGACAGTGATTTTTTTCAAGAATCTTTGAAAGTACCCTAAGCAGATGCTCTTGAAAGAGGCAAGGACATAGGATTCTTCTTTATCTAGACCCACTGTGTAAGTATCCACTCAGCCTGCAACAAAGTGCAGCCCAAGAACTTTCTGGAACAGGTGTACTGAAGACTTCAAGTTTCACAGTCTTTTCCATCAACTTACGCTTGCCTTTAAGCCACGTGGAGATCTAGCGTTCACAATATCCAGCCTTAGGCAGTTCTGTGGGTCAATTACCCATTAACTCAGGAGGCACCTGTGATGGTTTTAAACACACTTTCTGCTACTTCTGTTTGGTGTTTCCTATTTTTAAATTAGTAGAGTCACTGATGCTGTTTATCTGGTTCATGTGATTCACAAAGGCAATTACAATAAATTGTGTATGGGTAAGGGTAAAACAAAATTTCCAATATGACTGATGAGCCAAAGAACAGTAAATTTGACAGGATTTACTCTAAAGCTTCCTAATAGCACTGCTCTTATAGGTTTTTGTGGGTTTTTTTTATTGATAGCTTTGATTTGTTTGAAATTACATAGTTGCCATTATCATGATTTATTATAATGAGGGCACCTTTTCTGGGAGGAGGGGTGGCCCCCACTTTGGATGATATCTTGGTTCTATTTACCAAGTATTAGGAGTAGAATTTCAAGGTTTAAGCTTTAGTGGTGGTGTGCATGCATTGTACAGGCAGTGTGCATGCAGGATATGAAGTAGGTTTTGCTTATTTAAATTGAGCATGCTCTTAATACCAATATAACTATGTTTTTTCTGCTCTTGACAAACCACTGTGTAATACTGTGATTTTTCAGTGAAATATTTGACTAAATTTGATTCCAGCATGCACTTTGAGTGATAACATTTAGATGTCCAGGAAAGTTTGTAAACAGCTTACACCAGGGGAAGTAAGTAATTCTGATAAAAGAATATTCGTAATAGGAAACAAATGTATAACATGAAAGGTCTGAGCTTAACAGAATCTTGAGCTAGAAACAGATTCACGTTTTCATACCGAAATACTAGCCTGAGTACATAGTTGACTAGTGAAATGAACAAGAATACTACTTATTTACCTGGCTAGGATTGCACAGCCACCTAATGCAGCTGCACATTGTGTGGCAAGTGCCTTGTTATCATATGTTAGATAATCCTGATGCCAGAACAATGTCTAACCAGAGATGCTACAACTCCAGGTTTGGCAGGATTTCTTTCATCTGCATCCTCATTTCTTTCCTCAGTATCCTTGCTTCTTCCTGCTGCTGCCAGTAACCATGCTGTTTTTCTGGGTTTTTTTCTTTTTCTGTCTCACCTCCTGCTTCTGTTTAGGTCCTGTTCCTGTTGTCCTTTGTTTAGACAGATCCTTTACTCAAATTATTATTATTATTTTTTAAATAAAAAAACACCTTTAATAATACAAACTTTTTGTGGAAATCCAACTCCCCAAATTTTACCTCTCAAAAAATTATTGCACTAAATGAAAATAAGTATCAGATGATAACTGGATTATTTTTTGCACCAGTGATGAAGACAGGTTTTGTTTATCTATGTATTTGTATGTAGTCATGTGTTGTCAGGGTTTGGCAGCATTATTTTGATGGGAGGAGCTGGATCCCTGTGCAAAATAGTGATGCCTCACAGATTACTCTTGTTCTGAGGAAGAAGCTATCAGTGTTCCCAACATGATGAATTGACTTGGATCCTTTTGCTACTAGACCTGTAGCCTGTATGTTAGAGCACTGGCGTGTGCAAGCCTTCCTGCAGCACTGGTTCTGGGAGAAACATTTTGGCTGCTGCACTGCCTTGTCCAGCATGCCTGTTGAACCCTCTGTCCCATCCACCTGATCAGTAGAATGATGAATACCACCATTGCTTCTTACTGGGAAGGACTTGTACTCCAGACCTCATATTAATAGTACAGACAATTCTGTTACTGTAGTGACTCAGAAAGGGATCTAATACTCTCTGGTATCATTCTATGTAGTCTCTTGTATACGTCTCCTGTTCATTGATTCTTCTGTTCGATTTCACTTGTCCTTCGCGCTGAGCTGCATACAGTATATCTGTTTTCATGTCCCTGCTTACACTGCCTTCCTAGCCTGTGTACATTAGTAAATGAATATCAGAATATAGTAAAACCTGCAGTAAATATAAGGAGGATGTGGTAGAGAACTGAGTGGAGAGGAACCTAATGAATTTCAACAAAGGCAAGTATAGCGTCCTGCGACTGGGGAAGAACAGCCTCATGTACAGGCTGGAGCTGACCTGCTGGGAGGCAGCTCTGCTGAGAAGGACCTGGGAGCCCTGGTGCACAGCAAGTTGCCCATGAGCCAGCGGTGTGCCCTGGGGGCCAGCAAGCCCATGGGATCCTGGGGGGCATGAGGAGGAGTGTGGCCAGCAGGTCCAGGGAGGTGATCCTCCCCCTCTGCTCTGCCCTGGTGAGGCTGCATCTGGAGTGCTGTGTCCAGTGCTGGGCTCCTCAGTTTGAGAGACAGGGAACTGCTGGAGAGGGTCCAGTGGAGGGCTAAAAAGATGATGAGGGGTCTGGAGTATGTCCCTGATGAGGAAGGGCTGAGCGAGCTCAGCCTCTTTAGCCTGGAGAAGACTGAGAGGAGACCTTATCAATGTCTACCAATATCTTAAGGGTGAGTGCCGAGAGGACGGGGCCAGGCTCTTTTCAGTGGTGCCCAGCAGCAGGACAAGGGGCAACGGGCACAGACTGCAGCACAGGCAGCTCCACCTGAATGTGAGGAGGAACTTCTTTCCCTTGAGGGTGACAGAGCTCTGGGACAGGCTGCCCAGAGAGGCTGTGGAGTCTCCTTCTGTGGAGGTACTCAAAACCTGCCTGGATGTGACTGCACAACCTACTGTAGGTGAACCTGTTTTAGCAGAGGGTTAGACTAGGTGTTCTCCAGAGGTCCCTTCCAATCCTCACTATTCTGCGATGCTACCTCAGACACAAACCTCAAACACTGGTTGAGAGATTACTAGAGGATGTTATGACTAGTAAGTTGGTCTACTGTAAGTAGACAGAATTTTGACTAATTCTTTTATGTCCTTGTTAGAAAGCAAGAAAACCAGCAGTAGCTAGAGAGCTAAGTTGAAAGTGAGATTAACAGTTGATGTACGAACACATGCAAATTGAAATAATAAAACGGGATGGAAAGAAAAAGTTTTGAATTCAGTGTGTATGTTATGCTAAGGGAGAACAACTAATGTGGAAATGTGGAAGAAACATATCAAAAGGAGTAGTTATGTAGGGAGATTCATTTTGAACAGCACAGCGAAGGATGGAGGAAGCCTAATCAAGGACAGCATGATGCTAATTGGATTGGTGTATGTTTGTGGGGTATTTTTGCTTTGATATCTGTTTCATGCTGGTATTCATTATGCTCTTTGAGCTTTGCCTTACTTAACAAGAATAAAGAAAGAATATTGCTTTCCATTGAGAGCACCATCTTATTCTCATAGGAGTAGGAAAAGTTATTTAACATAAGATGAAATATCAGTTGCTTTTTACTGCTTTTGCTTGTTATTACTGCTGCTGAAAGATTGAAGTTTCTTGAAATGCTTAACTTTCTTGTGTTGTGGTTTAAATGCATATATAGGTTACTGCTACTTCAAATTCTTGCATTTTTGTGTTTCATGGAATGCTGTACAGATTACCTGTATGATTTAAATGGTTGCCCAATGGAAATGCGAGGCTTGTAGTTTTGTGATGAAGGAGAAAAAATAAGAGTATAGAACATATGGTTTCAGAGCCAAATAGTTCTTTGACTTTTTTTCCTTTGGAAAGGTGCAAAGTTCTTGTTTTCCCTAAAGATAGCAGGAATCAAAGGGCAAAGAAACATCATCTGTGTTTCATGAGCAAGCATTTTTTCCAAACCCTTAGACCACAAGTAAACCTATTTGCATCTGCATGTTTTCTCTCCCTCAATACCATTTTTAGTTTCTTCTTGTGCATGTGTCCTTGATTATCTGTTCTTTCACTTTTTTTGCAGTGTATTCTGCTATTTCTCCTATTGAAGCAGTATCCTATTAAAGGTCATTGTCGTCTCTTTGCCCATGCAATTCACATGCCTGTTCAATTTTTAAGATGTTCTGTTCTGGGTGGTGATACATGCTTGTAGGGGAATGAAGGCAGTGGGTTGATTGGCATTGATGGCATGCAGCTGTGGCCTTGCCTCAGAGGCAGTGGGTTGACATGGATGATGTGCAGCTGTAGCTTATTCCCACTAAGTGGTTAAATAGCCCGAGGATTGTGGGAGAGGGGGTCAGACAGAGGAGGAATAGTGTTGTCTGACCCCTGGAGGAAGGAGATACAGCACAGACAGTAGAATCTGACCAACAGTAAAACCTTGTTGCAGTCTACTAGTTTGCTTGTGCTGCAACACATGCTTAAGTTTGAAGGCCGCTAATCTTTCTTTCCTCTGTATCCAAAAAAGTGTGATGGGTTTTTGTTCATGAAGTATAACATTCCCACCTCTAACTTTGGTTTTAACCCAGTCTGTGATCATGGTGTTAACATCTCAGTTTTGCCCAGTGGCTCCCAAAATACTGGTGTTCAGCATCATCCACACTGAAATAACAATTAAAGAAATTGCATACTTTGTAGATTATACTGTATTTGTGACAATTTTCTCATGCTATCCATTCCAAATGGGGATTTATTTTCCTTTGATTTTCTAGCGTAGAATTCTTGCTTTTTGCTTGGTTTTCCTGCAGGCAGGTAGGAAAGTTTACTTACAAGATCCTTTTGACATGAGTCTGTTTTTTCTGTGAAATTTGCTGGTCAGAAGACACCTGGCATCGTTTTCTCCCTGGAAACCTTCTTTACCATTGTATTTCAGCCACAGCTTTCTATATTCTCTAACATAGATATTCTGTCGTTACTTGACTGAGGTTTTGCTAACATTTCAGTCTAATCTCAGAATATGTATTTAAAGTATGTTTATTATACGCACCTGTTATTTATGCCCACCACCTTCTGTTTATTCATCTGTGAGATTTCAGTTTTAAACTTCCCAAGATTTTCCTCTGGGTCCAATACTTCAATATTTGGAGGGAAAGCTGTCATTCAAAGCTAATTCATTTGTCCAGTATTGCTCGATAGTGTGTGCAAATGAACAAATTTTTCTTCCATTGGGAATAATCTGTTTCCCAAAATTCCATTTTCTGTTCTAGAAAATACACCATATTACACCAAATTAAACCATGCTATTTGTTTTCATGCAAATAAAGCCATCATTACTTCCTTCAGTGTGCTTGTTTCTTTAAGCAACAGATTTCTTGTTTGTTTCTTTTCAGGTCATCAACATTATTAGCTTTATCTCAGGCTTGCATATTAACTGGAAAATGTGGGAGTTGCTAGGAGTATGGCTACCACTTTCTTGTAATTTGTGGGATTCCCGACCTTGATAATACTTATGAAGTTAATTCAAGAAAAATCAAAACAAAACAAACTTGCACTCTTCTGGTCTCATTTTCATGTTGGTAGCTCTGAACAGTTCACCAACAGTTTGTGATGCTTTAGCTCTTTTGAAAAAGTGAAAATTACCATCTGGATGTGATTAAATAGATTGATAGGACATGATATGTAGGACCTCATGCACTGTATGCTGAAACGTGTTTGATAAAACATATTCCACTTTTAGAATGTCATGGTTTTTTTTCTTTTGAGTATATTTATACTTGCTGGTGTTACATGAAGCCTTGGGGAACCCTCAGCCATACCGGGGTAGCTTCTTGGGATTTGCTTATGCTTGCTCTGACTCCAGGGCTACATGTTTTTAACTGAGCATTAAAGTTGCAATGACAAATGGAGGACCTTTTGATCTACCTAGTAACAAGGGACATGGACTCTGCTATTTGAGCACTGGGCAAGCATAACTGGGTGTTTGAGCTTTGCTAAAAGAGCATCAGCACAAACAAAAACTGGGTCTGTGATTGCCAAAGAAGAAAAAATTGACCAGACATAAAACTTAGTGTCTTGTTGCCAGAACTGCAATGAAACGTTGGATCTTCTTGCTGACTATGTTGAGTGCAGCAGACCGACAGCTGGTGCTTTCAAGCTTGGGACTGCTTTCATAGAGGTTGCCATTGTGCCCAGTTCCCTTGGAAGTCTTTCATTTGCTGTTTCATCCTCTTGACAGTAGTCTGGAAATAAAGACCAAGAGACTGCTGCAGTCGTTATATTATGGTAATTAAGTAGAGCTCCATATTTATTTTTTTAGTCATTAGTACATGCTGAAATTTTTAAAGCCAAAACTCCAAGAGATGTAGAGATTGGTTAAAAGTTATGGTGGGCCTTCCTAATCAATTTCCTTAGGGTTTTGGCCACTCTCTCTGTTGAATAATTTTGTACCAGACCAATACAGACATGTATCATTGTGGGAACTGAAAGCGTTTTCGGATTTCTTGATTCCTTACCCCCAAAACTCTTTAATGTTGTTCATACCACAGCAAAACACCTTGTTGGAACATCTGTTCCTGTTTTGAATCCACAAAATCTGGACCTTTCCAAGATAACACTTTTTTTTTATTGTTTGTGAGTCCTATGCTGCTTTGCTGAAAAGCTGTCTCAGTAGATGGTTGTATAATGCTTGGCACTGATAAGGAACCACTTGTCCAGTACAAAATTGATACCCAGAAGTTATTTTCCCTGCTTTCCTTCCACCAGGACAGTATGCGCTTTCCTGGTGATTGCTACAAGGTAACAAGTGGTAACAAAATCCAAATTTTGTGATGATGTTGTATATCCAGTTCTTAAAACTAGATTTCTTCCTACTTGGGTCTATACACAGTCCCCTGTGTGGTGTCTGTAAAAGGTTCGGAAAGGAAAACTGATTCAAGTTTCCATTCTGCATTTTAGGTTTTTATCATTGCAGCTCTAAGCATGAGTAAGCTGTACCCCATTTCCACACATTTCACAGATATTTTTGCACAGTCATTGGTGAAATTCTTCAAGCTCTTTTACTGCTTGAGCGAGGGGCATGGGGGGAATGACAGAGGAGCAAAACAAATTGAAAGTACCAGGTTGCTAAGTCATTAGGTGAAAATAAGGCCTCCTAGTTACTTCAGTTGTTTTAGACAAAAACATCTTGCTGCTCTGAACTGCCTTAGGTATACAAGTTTGGATTTTATTGTGTTATTTCATATGAATAGATTGCTTTGTTTGTGTCCATAGTGTTAACTTTTTAGCTTTGCTCATTTTTAAAAATAAAACCTAACAGTTTTTATTTACTAAGTCAGAACTAGTGTGGAAGGGACTATAGCAGGTCCTTGCCATCATATGACTTTGACAGAGACCTGTACTGTAAAGTACAGTGAAGAAATGTTTCAGTTTTATGTACTTCTGGCTGCTGCTGCTTTTCTTATACACAATTGGTCAAGATTTGTGACTGATGGCACAAAAGCTTGCGAAGTCTTTGACCTGTGTTTGCTGTAGAAAATCTGGCATGCTCTGTTTGTCTGTAGTTTGTCCAGAGGAATCCTTGATGAGATCCAAGCACCCTGTGTTCCCCTCTTCTTCCCCTTGTTCATCTTTGCAGGTTTTCTACCAGATTGGTCAGTCTGTCTGTCCTGCTTCTTGTTCTTAGCTATGAGCATGCTAGTTCCAGTCTACAAATCAAAGAGCATATGTCGGATCTGGATAATTCTCTTCTGGGGATAATGTTGCAAAAATTGTTAGAACCTTAGCATAGCAGGCAGCTAAAGGAATCTTGCTTTCTGTTTTTCCAGTTATTCTTTTGCATTGAATATTGCAATTTTGAGTATTGGTATTGAATTCAATCACATTGGCTCACCAGTCAGGTTAGCGTTATTTTTTTAAGCTGGTACAGCTAATCCATGGAATAAATCTCCTTCAGTATCATATATTTTTTGGGGGCTGACCTATTTTAGATTCTTTTTCTCTGACCTATGTACTTGGTCATTGTCATCCACTGTATTTATGAAGCCCTCTGCATTTGGTGAGGTACCAGAAAAATTGTCTGAGACCCTAGTTGCACCTCATGCTTTATCTTTTTCCAGTGTTTTAGGGCCACAACAATTCTAAACTGTTGATTTATAGAAAACTGGAGAAAATTTAGTCCATTCTTCTGTTCAGACCAAAATTATTTTGTCCAGCAGAGTCTTAAAACCCTTCACAAAAGAGGTTCCACTGCCTTCCTGGCAATCTTCCATTGCCTTCCTAGTAATTTTGTTTTTAACGTCAGGACTGCCCAGGCACAACTTGTGGCTTTTGCCTCTTGTTTTACGATCTGCTGTTGCAAAGAAAAGTTTGGTTGTGCTGTCTTTGCAGATCTCTTTCAAATAGCTCAAGGTGCTATTTAATTACAGCTTGTCCTCTTGGCAGACTACAAAAGCACAGTTCGTGAAGCTTTTCCTTAGAGGTCATGTGCTCTAGGCTGCTCACCCTCTGGGTAGTCATCTACTTGACCCTCCCAAGTTTCCTTGTGTCCTTCTTGACCTTGTGGGGTGAACAAAACTGGGTCCAGTATTGCAGTATGTATGTTCTCACTACTGCTGAATAGAAGAGTAACTTCCCTCAATCTTTTGGCAGCACTTCTTGAATTTATTTTGGTCTGATGCGTATTTGCCTTACTGTGTGGAGAGTGCGTTGTTGTCTTTCAGTTTGGCATCCATCGTGATAAACCTGTCTTTTTCAGCAGGGCTGTTACTCAGCCAGTTACTTCTGAGCTGCTTCTGAAGCATGGTTTCTGCTCCAGATGCAGACTTCTGTGCTCTCTCTCCACTGCTGAGCATCATAAGGGATTTGTTGGCCTGGTTCTTAAGGAAACAACCTTCTGAATTGAAGCTCTGCTCTGGCTGTATCCACCATGCCAGACAATTTAGCATTGTTTGCATTTTTTGTCTCATCCAAGTTTCTGATGAAAATGTTGAGCATTATAGGCTCCAGTGCTGACCCAAGATTACTTGACTTGTTTGACATTCAGATGACAGCTAGTAGTTGACTATCTCTTAAGCTTGTTCAGTTACTTTTCAAACGATGTGGGTCAGTTTATTCACCCTGTGTTTCCTTAGCCTGGAAAGGAGAATGCAGTGGGAGACAGTGCCAGATGTCTTAAAAAGGCAATGTGTATTGCATCTATGTCTCTTCCTTCCATCTTGTAGCCAGGTGTTTCATCATTGAAGGCAATCACATTGCTTGAGCATAATTTGCCATTGGGAAGCTGGTTTCCTGTTCTGGATTAACATCTTTTCCTTTATTTGATTAGAAGAAGATATGCTGCTGTGATTTTTTTTTTTTTTTTTTTTTTTTTTTTTTTTTTCTTGAGGACTCAGCTGAGACAAATCAGCTTATAGTGCCTTGGGAGCTCCTCCTTACCTTTCTTGATTGAAAATGGCAGTGGTTTTAGGTACTTCCCCCCCCCCCCCCCATCTCCACCCACCTGCCCTGGCCTAGCCATCAAGAGCTCCCCTGGTTTAATGAGTTTTTATTAAGCAGCAACCTTGCAATTGCATCAACAAATCCTTTTGGTACTTTCTAGTTTATCTATTCCAGTCTCATGAATTTGCATACATCCAACTTCTGTAGGTCATCCCTAAGCTGTAGTCCAGCCCCTTTCTCAAATAGGACAAAGCAGGTGGGGTTGCTGAATGCATTGTCCACTCAAGCACTGAGTATCACCAAGGTTGGAGATTCTGTGGCCTCTCTGAGCAACTTATTTCATTACTTAAGTTTCCCCACACATACAAAGAGGATTATTATCTGTCACTGGAATTTCCTTTGTTGCAACTGTTGACTCTTGGTCCTAGTCCTTTGAACATAAATCACGTGATTCGGTGTTCATATAATCAAATGGATTCTCTCCAATATGTTGATGTCTTGCTTGTGCTGAGGAGTCCAAAACTGGACAGTGCCCTCCAGATGGAGTCTCTCCAATGCCAAGCACAGGCAGATAATGGTGTCCCAAAACTTGCTGGCTACTCCTGCTAACGTAGGCTTGTATACACTTGACGTTCATGGTTGCAAGGGCATGCTACTGACTCATTTCCAACTTGCTATCCAGTAGTGTCTTTTTTGCAAGGCCAGCTTCCTAGCCTTCAAGTCCCCAGCCTTGAGTTCTCAAGGTTGTTACAACACAGTAACCAATGTGTTGCTGCATTGGGTTGCTGAACTCTAGGTGCAGGACTTCTCACTTGCCCTTGGATTTCATGTGGTTCCTGTTTTTCCAGCTTGTCAAGGTCCATTTGGATAGGAGCCCAGCCCACCAGTGTTTCAGTTGATGTCTTACTCCCCTCTGAAACTGGTATTATGCACGAACCATCTGAGAGTGCGTACTGTCCCATTGTCCAGGTTTTTAATGAAGACATTGAACAGTACAGGCCCAATACTGATCCTTGAAGGACATTGCTGGTAAGTTAGCGGGGGTTTTTGTGTTCTGGTTTTTGTGTGTGAATGTTTGGGTTTTTTCTTTTTCCATCTTCCTTTTTTCCCCCCTAAGAGCACCTTATAGTCCCCTTAGTCCACATCTCACCAGTTTAAGAATAAGAATACTATGGGAGATGCTGTAAAAAGCCTTGCTGGAGAAGTGAAGCTAAACAGCAGTTAGTGTTCTCACCTCATCCACTGAGCCATTCATCTAATCGGAGAAGGCAGTGAGGTTATTCGAGCATGATGTGCCCTCACTAGATCCATGCAAGGTGTGCTCCAGGTTGCTTTCATGTGCTTGGGTACAACTTTGCAGGGGATTTTCTGTGGTGTAGACTTCTGAGAACTGAGATGAGGCTGACTGGCCTTGCACACTTCATCTTGAACACAGTTCACGATGGTTGCCTTTTTGTGGTTTTCAGGCGCTTCCCCTCAGTTACTGTGACATACCAAAAAGGACAGAGAGTGACCTCACAGTAACCCTGCATGGGCACCGTGGGATGTATTTCTTACGGCTTTGTGGAATATCATATGTTAAATCTGCTTCAGTGATCCTTTCTCACTGTTTCATGCAGCTTACCTTTTTCCTTTGATTACCATTGCATCTCTTGCTTCAGCATCATTTTTTCAGATCAGGTACACCAACCTGTTTGTCCTGTCCTGTGACTGGGTATTTTGTAGGCCAGGTATCAGTCAGCTTACTCTGGTTACATTATGTGGTGCTAGACTGAGTTTGTCTTTCATTAAACACTGTTTTGGATGCAGATCACAGATTTTGTTATTCCCAAGTTATCTTTCAAATAAAATGTCAAGTCCAAGTAGTAGTGTAGGATGGAGCCATTAATATGCTGTCAGGACAGTTGTGTAAATAATTAAGCACAATGTGTGTAAAGGAAACAGGTTTACTGTCAGCATTTTACTTTGGAGTCAGTTGAATCAAAGATGGATATGAAGAGATCTAGTCATATGGCAGAAGTAATCTGCTGTTTGTGGCTAACAATTTCCAAATATTCTTATCTGAAACAATGACAGGTAGGTGGAGTGCGTATCAGTAGTAAGACACCTAAATACACATTTTGGTTTGTAAGTGCAAGTGTACATCTAAGTTCTCATTGTAGGCTTTGCTAGCTGGGGGATGGTTTGTCTCATCCTGAGGTAGAAACCTAGTGGCTGTTCCCATGGTTCTTCACTGATCAGTCTTTATTTTATATATATATATACTGTCATGCAGATCTTTGCATCTTGCACTTTGCTTTCAGGCAGACACCTACGTTAAGGGTGTGTTAATCTAGTGTTAAAGCCCTACCCTTTAAGTCAAAGCAGATTTATGTATCCTAGCAGAAGTTTTGTTACTAGATTAAGTACTGTTGACAGAAGCTGTCTTTTTTGTAGTGTTTTTCCATGTATGTTTAGAGAGTTTATGGGCAGGGGCTGGAGAGAAGAAAGAAAATATTGCATTGGGATGCAGTTAGTCCTCATTTCCTACATAGTTACATCTTTCTTTTGCTCAATTATTTTCCTCTGTGATGACTACTATGAAACTCCCACCAGTCAGGTTTGTGGTTATGTCCTCTCAGCTTTCTTAAAGCTGCGGTGCAAACTGTGCCCTCTCTGCCAGCTGCCTAAGCTGGAAGGAGTCTAATCTCTCAAGACCTCTGTCCGTTAAATGTGTTTTGAAATCGATAGGTCGTTTTAAGAGATTTCTAGGGGAAACGGGCAATTCATGCCAAAGATAGATGCCTATAATGGAGATACTGTTCTTCAAAGCTTCATTTCTGAAGAGGAAAGGAGATCCAGAGGGTATTTTTGGGTACTGCTGATTTAATCTTAAAACAGGTCCGAGTAATATACTAGGAATTTATCTGTCTTCTCTCTGGTTTTCTATTCAATCGATTTCTGTAACTAAAGGGCATAAAGTTACACATTAAAATCCTAAAAATAAATAAACAAAAATCCCTCAGATATTATGTAGAGTTAATCCTAGGAAACCTTTTGGGATTGTCTCAGGTGGGCAGTTTTTCAGAAAATCTTTTCTCTATAGTGTGCGGTCTTGTTTAGGTACTGCAGCAGTGTGCATACTAGAAATTAAAAGTGAAGTTAAAAACTGGACCAAAGCTACTGCAAGAGTCTGTGTGAACCTGAAAAGCCTGCCATTCCAGTCCAAAACATATTGCTGAGCTGCTTTTTTATTGTTGCTTGCTTTATGACCTTATGTTGCAAATGCTATTTGAGAGTGAAGAGTTGTCAGTGGGATTTCCGTTTGGAGATGTCCAGTGAAATCAATTCAAAATGAAACTTTACAACTGATTTTAAAGTTTATGATCAGAAATTTTGTATAAAATCTACTTTCTTGGATAAGGACTTGTAACTTTTGCTTTTTGGATTGTAAACACCTCAGAAAAGGGATGACAAGGCTAATGTTTAGTTGCTGATGTAACTGGAACCACTTTGAATAGTGTAGCAATAAAAGCAGGAATAATGCATTTAAAAATACACCTTATTATAGTTCAACAAAATTAATTTTTGTTGTTCAACAAAATATGCCTCAATTACTTATGTTCCAGCCACTCTAAGTTAAAGATGACAACATGGTGAATAATGAAGTAGTAAAGATGTCTCCTTTGGCATTAAATGAACTTTTTTTATTTGGGGTGGAGAGGGGAAGTTGGGAGGGAAGGGGGGGCAGAGGGAAGTTTCATCCAGGGACTTGTGCTGTAGTTTAAAGTATTAAGCAACGCTTCTTCCTTCCCTTCAGTAGCATTTTCTGTTTGTATTCTACTCATTTTTTTCATGGTGGTACTTGTTAATTCAAAATAAAACATATCTCTTCTGCATTGCCTGTTGTTTAACTTAACCTTTCAAAATTTCAGATTAAAACTGGGGGAAGTAAGGAAATGTTGCTTCTACAAGTGTACTTTTTAAATGTAGTCAGGTGTCATTATGTACAGTTTCATTTGGATCAGTTCCTTTCAAATTGTGTAACACTGAGAATTTTCTGGTGACAGTGAAGGTAATGCCTTCCACCTCATGGTCCTGCAAAGTTTGTAGATCGTAGGTGTCAGTTTACACACTTAAAATGTCACAAACTGACTAGGAAATAGAATTTGGATACTTGTACACAAAAATGAATGGCCCTTTTTCACTAAGCAAAAACATTTGAAAGGCCTAATGTTATCCTCAACTAGATATTTTTGATGTTTTAAAGGTCATGGTGGTATGCAGCAATATCCAGTTTCATTGTAATGGGTTTTTTGTTGTTGTATCTTCTTTGACCATAGTCTCATTTTGTTTGAATTTATCCTAATTCCATGTGCTGATGGATTACTGCTATATGAGTTATATATGAAATAGTGGCTTTTCAACTCAAGAAGGATCATCAGCTGAAATAGCATTAAAGGTGGCTGTACTTTTGTCTGTTAATTTCAAAATGAAGCTTACCAAGAAGTTTTCCTGCACTGGCTGCGTGTGAAGTCTTTGAGAGTTCCTTTTGGGAATTGCTAGCCTATAATCTTGGGATTTTTTGTGTACTTTCTAATTACAATTTTTTCATTGTATATACTAGGTAGAGACACTAAAGTCTGATATTTTAGGTTATTTATTAAACTTAATCTTTGGGGTTTTTTTCCTGGTGTGTGAATTGAATTACAATGTAATTAGATTGGATACAGTTAAATTGGACAGCCTTTTCCATTATACCTAGTCATGTATTGGATAAAGAATGCATAGTCATTCCTGTAATAATTCAACAAGTTTTTCAAGTCTAAGCCATAGCTGTTGCTTCAGAAGCCTGAAATGTGGTTCTTAAAAGATTAGAAATACTCTGTAGAGCTGAAATGGCCCTTGAAGTTGACACAGACAGCTTTGTGGACTGATCTCTGTCCTAAGTGATGCTCGTGTGTGATACTATTCCAACAAGGCAGGCTTCCTGTCCTGCCTTTGGTAACTGCACTTGTTGCAAATGGTAGAATGGTTATTTTGGCAGATGCTTGTCTATGTTGTTGTTCATCTTGATGACATTCTAATTCATAAGTAGTCACTTGATGAAGTAGCTTTTTTACTGAAGGAAACATATGGGAGTTTGGTCAATCAGCCAGTTCCAGCATGATAGCCTAATAATGTTTCCATATGTGATAAATACATGAACTGATGAACATGCCTTTATTTGGCAGCATAGTTTTATTTTCCATCACTGCATGCAGGTAACCAGGTAATCTAAAAAAATTTACAAAGGTGAATGTAAATATTTGCCTGAATTCATCAAAACTTGATTAGCTTTAACTGACAAAGCCTCCTTTAATCCTTTCAAAATTTCTGGAGAGCTGAGTGATGCTCTGCTCCCATAGTTAAAGCACACAGAACTTGCAAAGACATCCATGCAGTAGTTCTGTTTGTTTTTTCTTTTGTTTGCCTTCAAGTAGGTTTTAGCTGAACCTTTTCAGTGGGTGATATGAGTAAGAAATGATAATTATTTTTTTTTTACTTTAAGGTAGAGTAGATCTTACTGTGTAATTCATCACCATATATTTCTGTGGCAGAAACTGAAAGAAGCTTTCTTTAATATAATAGTAACATGCATCAATTACTATCACCTATTCAAACATCAAATACTGAATTGGGCCTCTGTTTACTGGAGATGACAGCTGTTTGGGGAAACTAGTTTGGGTTTGTTTGCAGTTAGTCTATGGGAAGGTATAAAAGCAAAGAGCCAGTTATGTAAATATTTGCTGATCTGTTACAATAGTATCTTATTCTGTCTAACAGCAAACAAGAGGTCAGCAGAAGAGCCAATCCCATTACATGAAGAATTCATCTACTGTTGTGGAGCTGCTACCCATGTCTTAAAGTGTGGGCCTTGGAAAGACCTCTCGAAAGATGAAAGCAAAAATCTACCCAGGCTCTTATTCATGATTATTCCCGGTAAGGGTCATCTTTTGTTTAACTCTAGAAGTGCAGTGATTGGAAAGGTTATGTTCAATTTCAGGTCTCACTAGGTAAGTGGTAGAATTCAATCTGTGCATATGGCAAAAAAATCAGTAGTATTTCAGTGATGAAATTTCTTTGTTATATTTGATTACTACTGTTATCTATAGTTGTAACTGTGCAGTAAGGTAAAACAGAAATTAGGATGTCTCACTTAGTTACTCTGTGGTGGTGGTTTGCTGACAACATTACAGGTAGTTTTTGGTTTTTTCCATTGCTCTCCTTTTATTTATTTCTTGCACATTGAAGTACTGTATTGTCAGCTGTGTGCCAACTGAAAGATGGAAGTTACAGTATTTGAGGGAAAATTCTGTATCCGGTAGGTTTTTAAAGTTGAGTGTGCTATTTTTAATAGTAAATTATTTTTACGTTAGAATGGATTGAATAGTTCTCAGTTATATTTAAATCTGTTCATCCTAAAATAAAAGGTATAGATTTTCATTTACCATATGTTAACATTAACAGATAAGTCCTAAATTCATCTGAATTCATTAAAGTCTGCTAGTGAGCTGTAGGAATTTGGACAATAGCAGAAGTAGAGCTTGAGCCCACTCACTTTCACTGCCTTAAGAGTTTGCAGATTTTTTTTTAATGCCTCCTACTATCTGAATGTCTTGAATACTATTGTTACTTCCCCAAGAATTAGTGGTGTAAATAATGAGGCTTCTGATTATCCACATCTTTGGTTTACTGTTTCTGCAAGAGTATACTCTGTTGTTGTTTATGGGCCAGCATGCAGGTTGGACCTTAGCAGTGAAAGAGAGCGCAGGTTCCTTCTTGCAGTATTTTTGCAGGGTTTTAGAAGCCCTGTGGAATATTTTATGTTAGTTTCTTTGGGCACAATGATTTTATGCCCTTGCCTCCTGGAGTTGAATAGTGTAGCTTGTAACTCAGTGGCAGTAAAGTTTAAATTCTTCCCTTAACTGAAAAGAAGAAATAAGCTTCTTATGATTATATCTTGTTACTGTTTCATGGGAACAACTTTTTAAGCCAGATACTGCATAGTGTAACTCTTCTTAGTAAAAGACTGACTGTAGGTACCCAGATTCTCAAACAGTTTGCCAGAGGTGCAAGCCTGATTTGATGCTTTTCAGTTGCAGCTTTCTTCCAGTTAAGGCATTTCTGGAAGGCTTAAGTGAACAGCTAAGTTAAGTGTTTATTTCCCCCCAAGTTCTAGAGCTTTCATCTGTCTTCAGGTTGTGATACCCTTGTGTTTGGGTTGCTAGTAGAGCCTATAACTAGGGTAAATCTGTAAAGCTAAGAGCACAAATGTTGAACATTAGCGTCCAAGGCAAGGTACCTCTGCAAGACATGTAAGTTAATTCTGCTGAAAATATTTTCTGGGCTGTGTATTCATCACAGGAAACTTTGTCATGCAAGAAAATACAGTGACAGTGGCAGGGCTACAGAGAGCTTATTTCCTGCTGAACAACTCTGTGAAGACTTCTTAATAACATCTTACTTTAACTAGATAGGTATCCAGAAATAGACATCAGTGAAATGTTCAGAGTGCTTCTATCGTGGTTGGCAAGCTTTTGTGAGGAACTGATTTATGGTTTTTCTCTTATTTCAGAATTATGTTGGTAACAAACTGGAAGCTGTCTTAATGAGGAAACAATTGAAAAACGCAGCAACCACAATAATGCTGTCTTCATTTTAGATATCCAAATTCAGTAGTGAATCAAGTTACCCAAGCTCCTTGCTATAGCTGGCAGGGAGCTGACTAGGACCTGGCATAACGTAATGCAGTTTTGCTTCTCATAAATCAGATGTTTTTTTCTTACTGGTATATACCTTGGTTTTAGCCTTCAAGGGAGTTTCTGTCTGCCAACACAAAAAACACAGCCTTAGGAGAAATCTGGACATTTGGGTCATCTGGCAACATGTTCGTGTACCTAAAGAGTTAGGATTAGCATTCCCTTCATGCTTTCATAACTTTCCAAGTAATGAAAAGTGGAGTCCTTGTGGAATCCAGCAGTTTTCACACTTGAAAGGCACGTATCCCTAGTTGAGATTCTTTATGGAATGAAATAAAGAGGGGCAAAGGGATGCTTGGTACAAGTCAAGGAAAAAAAACATCCAGACAGGGCAACTCACTGTCAGAAAGAAGAGTCTCTGAAAGTGGTTAGTCCTACTGCATGTGATAAATTGGTCTGCATATTGAACTGCTCTGGTACGTACTGTTCCAGTCTTAATGAATTTCATGCATATGATTTTGTTTATATGTAATCAAAAAAAATGAGGTTGAAGGTGGGTATAGAAGAGAAAGATGATAAAATTCTCAGTTTGTGCTGGAATCAAATCGTTGCAAGAGATTTGAGAGAAAGTCCTGTGTACTTATTTTCTTTCTGTTTTTTTAGTCAGATTTCTTCATAACGGGGAGGGTTTCTTTCTGGTCTGACTTTATTATTATTTTTTTATTTAAAAAAAAAAAAAAGGAGGGAGAGGGAGGAAACTGACTCCAAAACATTCTTCTACTCTGAAATCAGTGGCAGAATTCCCATTGACTTTAAATGAGGCAGGATTCTGCCTCCTGAGGACTGGTAGCTCACTGTGCTTGAAGTAGTTGGAATACAGAACATGCAGCAGAGTTCAATCTCATTTAACTACAACAAGCTAGTGGTTTTATTGATGGCAGTCTGTGTAAACTTATAATTTTAATAATGTTTTACTATATTAGTTGAAATGTTTAATTCACTTTTTTGTTCCGTAACATTTTTTTCCCTGTGTAAGCAAAACCTCTGTATAGGAGTAATAATGTGTTTACTGTGTGAAAGGCCCAGTATTTCCTTAGTCTAGAATATATGCTTATACTTGTTTGCCTTTCTTAACATGAATTCTTTTCTGTTAAAATCGATGAGTTTTACTCATAAGAGTAAAATTAAATGTGTACAGTTGAAGGATCAGTTCCATGGTTTTCTGGAAATGTAGGTGTTGGGGAAAGGACAGGAATTACTTTTCCTCTTGTGTCATAAAGGTCTGTTTACCCTTTTGCAATGTTTTTTTAGTGTAAAATTAACAGTGAAGTATAAAATCTACTGCAGCAACATTTAACATTGCTTGGGTTCATTGAAAACCAGGATCCACCAAGTGTTACAGAATATTCTTTACTGTTTTAAGAGTATCTGTCTATTTGTGTCTGTGTATTTATGAAAACATTTAACTCTGTAAATAAATACAGTACAAACTTTAAAACCACTGTGCTGTTTAGCTCATGAAGTTTCACTGTTCATCAAGTTTGTCTTGCATTTCATTGCAGGACTGCATTGCAGTACCTTCATTCCAGGCTTCGTAGTATTTGTTATAATTTCTGTAAACTAGGCAATTTTGTTATTTGCAACCTTGTACTTAAAAAGCTTAAGTTCACAGTCAGTAATATATAATGTAAATAACATTTGTTGTGGTAAAGCATGCTATGCAAGTTTCATTAATGTGCAGAAATAATTTCAGAATTCTGTTCTTTGGCATGTATGCAGAGTATTGCCTACACTTGCCAAGTTTCTTGATCTGCCTGCTTGCAGTTGGATTGCTCCTGGGTTATTGGATCATCTTACTGTTTTACCAGTTCATGAAGTGAATTGGTGATATTTAAGGCCTATGAGAACTTAAGCAGACACTTTTTTTTAATTACAAAGTTTTAATACCCTGAGCCAGTCCTCTGAGTTGGAGAGTTGCTTGTGGTGTTCTGCACAACAGTAAGTGAGGGCTTGAATTCTGATCTTCTAGGAGCAGTAACATGTACTTGCATCAAGACTGTTGTCACTTGAAGACTACTTAACTGTTTGTCAGCAGTGAAAACAGTGCAAACAATTTGCCTGGATTATGACAGATCTTTAAGGTATTCTCCCTTGAAGTGAGACTTCCTCTTAAAGTCTCTGAAGTTCTATTTTTGACTGTAATGTAGAGACTCTGAAAAGGTTTCAATAAATTATGAGGCTTTGTCTTCATCTGATGTTTTGATATTTAACAATCATCCCCCTCAATTTGCATAAGAAAAGTTACATCAGGAATCACCATGTAATAATACTACGCACTAAGACTAATTGTATAACCCTGAACCTTGGTTCCTTTGTTTTGGGTTTTGTTTTGGTTTTTTTTTTGGGGGGGGGGGGCATGGCGTGGTTGGCTCCCACTAAAACGGTGGGGGTTTTTTAAGCTGTTAATCATTTACTTAGCTCAGCAGTTGCTGGAATTAGTAGCTCTTCAGAGGTCTACTGTCACCATGAGACGAAGGGGTTTGCATAATAATAAAAGAATCTATTTCCTCATTCTACCAGCTGTGTAAAGCTTGTTTATTCCAATTGTCTTCAGTTTGGTTTTAGAATGTGCTTTGATTTATGTGATTAAACGTCCTTGTTGGTACGTAATCTGTGTGTTTGTCTACATCAAGTATTTGTCCACAAGAACTGCATTGGCTCTAGTAAAGACATATTGTTGGCAGATTAAGTTGCAGCATGGAGCTTCTGGCAACCTTGGCCAGAATGTAATCCAGAGACCTGTATGTGACTCTTGGTACTTAATGTGTAATTAAATCAATTTAAAAAAAGACAGATCAGAACTGTTTTATGTGAGGCAAAATCTGATTTTGGTGTAGAGACCACTGAGCTACTCAAGGAAGGTACTTCCATCCTCTCAGAAACTACTTTTTAAGTGGGCAGCCAGTATCTCCTCCCCCAGGGCACAGCGCTGTTCACCATTTGCCTTTGGAATACAACTGGAGGAAGGGGAATGCTGCTGGCAATAGACAGCCAGGTGAAGAGGAAAGATGACCTTTTACCTCCTGAGCAAGGGGACTTCTGGGTTATGTTCTGCTCCATACAGTTTGTGCTCACAGTCACTGAATGAGCTTCAGCAACCATTCTATAAACAGAGTCAAGAACCTGTTCCTTCTGAATCTTTAGACAGTAAAAGCTGCATTTTTCCTCCTTTGGGTTTTGTGGTTTGGGTTTTTTTTGACTGATTAGTGTCAGCACATCAGTAGTAGGAAAAAATGTTTGTCCAACCTCACCTCATCTTTTACCTCTGTAGTTTTGTCACTATCAGCCTGGTTATGAGAGCTCTCCTGTGGTTTGGTTTGGTTGTGTTTTGGTTTTGTTTTTTTGTTTGGTTGGTTTTTGGTTTAGTTTTGGGAGGGGTGTATGTGTTTTTTGTAGGGTCAGGCTAGGTCCACGTCACCTCATTCAGAAAGGCACTCTAAGGTCCAATTCCATCCAGCCTAATATTAAACACCTAATTAAGGTGCTAAAGTAAGGAGCATAAGTTCCAGGGTACTTTGTATAATCAGTAACTAGGGATGAGCACTGCCATGAGCGTGTTTGCCTACTGAGAGGTTAGGTTGCCCTGAGATGTTGTGAAGTCTGTGGAGATAATCAAAACTTGACTGGGTGCATACCTGGGCAACCTGCCCTAGCTGACCTTGCATGAGCACAGGGTGGGCTGGGAGATAGATCTCTAGAGATCCCTTCTGCCCCAGGGATGGGGCAGCCAGGCTCCTTGTCCAGGTGTGGATTCTGATCTGGATTGATTTTTGTGGTGCCTTCAAAAGGTAGTAAAGATAAGTACATGGATAATCTTATATAAGTATTTGATTAGAAATAGCTACTCTTGAAAGCTATAATTTAAGGTACCTTCTCCTTGCCTTTACAGCCATACTGAATAGTATGTGCCTTATCACTGGAATTGGGTTTGTTGAGTGTTGGGAACCAAACAGAATTAAAAATTGGTAAGGAATAAAGAATGGTACTTAAACGTGGCATGGAAAGACTATGCCAGAAGAGGGAGCTGTTTTAAAGAGTAGGAAAAAATATAGTGGTTTTTTGAAAGTTTACTGCTGTAATAGCCAGCTATACCATTTACCAGCAGACTTGAAGCTCTCATCTGAATGCATAGGTAAGCACTGACTGTTTCTCTACTGTATGTGTATCACAAAAAGTTAGTAGTTTTTATAAGATTGTTCATGTGACTGTGATTCATCAGTTACATTGGTTGTTGAGGATCATAAAAATGTCTTGTACTTGCTTTAGGAGGACTGAAATACAGGAAGTCCACCCAGAATGTAGAGACTATAAGAATTAGAGTGCTGGGGCTTCCGTTCCCAGCCTTTCCACTGGGTTACTTTTCAATAGATGGCTAGTAGTCCTTGCAAATTGTGTACCAAATCACCAAATAAACCATCAAATTTGCAAAATTTATATTATCCATCATCTGTGTCTCTAAGCTAGCATTGTTACAATCAGCTAACACTAAGTAAATAAATGAACAATAAAAGCACAGCTGCATGGAGTGAGACATCAAATACTTCCTCTCCTGGAATGTTTAAGTCATTGACCAGCTCAATGGGCAACTCCACTCTTATTGATTGTGTGGATTTCTTGTACCAGGACGTATATCATCTTGTGATGTACAGCAGTAAATATCCAAAGGACATTAAGGAAAAATAACTAATCATATTTAAGTACATCAGGTCTTTTTTAAAGGAATCGTTCATTTAACTTTGGATTCTGATGGTTTGAGTTAAGTAATGTCTTCAGATGCAATGAGAATTTTTAGAAGAAAGCCATAGAGTAACTGCATTGGTGCTAATGTTGAAATAAGCTATACAGGACTCCTGTTTACACACTAACGTGCACTTCATTTTGCCTAATTCTGTATCACATAGTTTTGATGACCTAAAGCTGAGGCAGAAAAGCTGTTTCCTGTATGAATGTGTATTTGCTGTCATATTAACACTGTGCTTTATGTATTTATCTTTGTTTACCTCTACTAATGTAAGATAGAAGAAGTTGCATAGGTTCTATTATCTTTGCTTATTTTGACTATACCTTCAATGCTGCTATTGTCCATCCTCAGCTGAAGCATTGGAGGAGAGAAGGGAAATTTAGGTTTTGAACAGTAAAGATGGTGTTATTTAACGCACCTAGTCAAAGGAATCAATTTAAGAGTCCTGTTTGGTTGGATTATTGGCTCCTTTGACAAGGCACATGGAGGATTATGCAGCTCAGAATGGCATCTAGTCCAGATGGCACACTTGAGTCATGTGTGGCTAATCAGGAACCAAAAAAAGTCTCAATTTTTCTTCTAAAATTCTGTCCTGAGGTAGATGTTTATATCCAAACAGCTGAGCAGGATCCCCTATCTGTGTGTACACAGATGCTCATTCTGTTTATTTAACAAAGGCTCCTCTTTTACATATTAGCTTAGCAGCAGCATTCATCTGTTCTGTGGTATTTGCTTCAAACTTCACTTCATCCTGAAGATATTAAACTTGAGCAGAGTATTCACTGTAGAATATCATGCCTGACCGGGAGTTAGCTAGGAGAGGATGGCAGATTCCCTGCAGCTCTTTCATGAACAGAGGAAGAGAAATGCTATGCTCTTATCGTGGCCTGTCCTGCACAACTGCAGTGTAGGACTTGATGCGACCACTTGATGCCTTGAATGCATGGCTTGCCTGCTGACTGCTCTTTGGACTCGCTCTAGGAAAGCTAACTGCTAGTCACAAAAGTTTGAAAAGCATCCTTCCTTGTATCCCACCTGTCTGTCTTACTGATCTTATGTGATCAACATCACTTAATTGGAGCCTTTCAGGAAAGTCTCTACCACTCCCTGCTTTTATTAGCAGTTGAGATTTACGTAATTGAACCTCTCTTTGGATTGGAGCAGTCTGTAAGGAAACTGGTTGGCAGGACTGGGCAATTGATAAGAGTTCTTGCATTCAGGTAGCTTTTAGAACCATCAAGTAAGGTATAAAGCAGACATTGAGGAGTCTAATTTAGTATGGAAGTCACAAACTGTTTGTAGAGTGTACATTAAGGCCCGCCAGGCACTAGAAATCTAAGAGCTTAGTGCTTGGAGCACTTAGAAAACTTCCTAAGGCCATTATTTCACAATTCAAAATGTTTGTCAACAATACTGGCATAAGACATTCCTGTTCCCACCATACTGTGCCACTCTACCCGTGGGTTATGCCAGAACAATAGTTTGAGAGATCATACTGTGAATTAAACAAATACATACATTTATTTCTGGGGTCTTTTTAAAGCTGGAACAGTTCTCTGTTCGGGTTCACAGCACGCCTCCACAGAGTTGTGCCAGTGTAATTCAGGAGCTTGTGACCCATGGTGGGGGGGCGGGAATGATGGTCAAGGGAGAATTCTGGTGGGAGCTTCTTCAGCTGGACGTGCTGCAGAACTTTCTGTTGCTAAATTATGGTGTCAGTCCACAACATGCAGCACATATATGTGGGTTCACATGCTCAGTCTTGAGACTTCTGTAGAAGTTGGTACCCCACCAGTCACACCAGGTGGTAATGATTTGCTGAGAATGCTTCTCCCTTGTGACTTCTGCTTTTGTTTGCATTGCAGCTTGATGAAGCTGCCAACTCTCCACATTTGACCCTGAGGTCTCAGATTTTGACATGGATAATTTGTATTTTACATTGCTTTGAAATTATTTTTTTTTCTGAATAAAAAATGAGACAGTGGGAAAGGAGTTTTCTTACTCTCCAGTAACTGGTATACATGATGCAAAAGCAATCTGTGAGAGAACACAACACTGTAAAGTTAAAAGTTTCTGTAACATAGCAATCCAGGTAGAAGGTTCTACATAGAGCAAGCTAACATATTTTCCCCTTTCCCTATGACTATAGGTCTTATCAGCAGATAAGACTAAGAGCAGGGCTTTCTATTTCGGTGAAGCATAAGTACAGTGGAATACTTCCGATTCACATGGTTGCACAGGATATGTATTATGTATGATCATATTTTGTAAATTTGCATTTGAACAGGAGCAGAAACACACAGAAAGCCCAGCCCTGTCTTCCTAACATTGCCAAAGCCACTTCTTCCAACTTTTCGATCCTTATTTTATCTCTAACATGAATATTCATGGATTAATTATGAGATCAGTCTTACTTTCAGCTGACCATGTATTTTTCTCAGACAGCAATGGATATAAGGTGCTGCTAACTGATGGAGCTCTTAGTGGTTAGTAATACTTTAATTTTCATGCATAGATTATTTGGTCTGTTTATTTCTGATTTATAAAATGGGAAAAATGAAATCTCTTTCAGTCAAGTGCTTGAGGACTTGTCAATGGGATGTTCTAGCTTGACTCACACCAAGGTTCTTTGAGGGCTCTCCCTTTTATTTTACTCAGCTAAATAGTTTGACTCCCTGAGAACATTATTTTTGGCGGATAACACTAGTTTGTACCTACTTGATTTCTGCTTTTAACCCCCATAAAACTTTGAATACATTTGTCAATTTTCCCCAATTTTTTGGAGGGATAAGGGATTCAAAGTGATACCAAAAAAAAGTTTGGCCAGAAGAACATACATGCTGTAAAACATAAAAAAAAATGTTTTTACAAACATGTTAGGAACAGAAAGAGGGTCAAGGGTAATCATCCTTCATTGGATGCAGCAGGGATCATTGCCACAAAGGGTGAGGAAAAGGCTGAGGTACTGAACACTTTCTTTGCCTCAGTCTTTAATAGCAAGACCAGCTTCTCTCTGGGTACTCAGCCCCCTGAGCTGGAAGACAGGGATGAGGAGGAGCAGAATAAAGTCCCCACAGCCCAGGAGGAAATGGTCAATGCCCTGCTGCTCCACTTAGATGTGCACAAGTCTATGGGGCTGGGTGGCATCCACCCAAGGGTGCTGAGGGAGTTGGCAGAGGAGCTCGCCAAGGTGCTCTCCATCATTTATCGACAGTCCTGGCAAAGTGGCAGCTGGGTCATGACCCCATGCAATGCAACAGGCTTAGGGAAGAACAGCTGGAAAGCTGCCTGGCAGAAAAGGACCTGTGGGTGCTGGTTGACAGCTGGCTGAGCATGATCCAGCAGTGTGTCCAGGTGGCCAAGAAGGCCAACAGCATCCTGGCTTGTGTCAAAACCAGCATGGCCAGCAGGACAAGGGAATTGATTGCCCCCCTGTAACTTGGTACTGGTGAGGTTGCATCTCAAATACTATGTTTACTTCTGGGCCCCTCACTACAACAAAATCATTGAGGTGCTGGAGCATGTCCAGAGAAGGGCAATGAAGCTGGTGAAAGGTCTAGAGTACAAGCCTTATGAGAAGCAACTGAGGGAACTGCGGTTGTTTCACCTGCAGAGGAGGAGGCTCAGGAGGGAACTTACTGCTCTTTACAACTGCTTGAAAGGAGGCTGTAGGCAGGTGGGTGTCTCTTCCACTTCTCTCAAGTAACAAGCATTAGGACAAGAGGAAGTGGCGTCAAGTTGCGCCAGGGGATATTTAAATTGGATCTTAATAAAAATTCCTTCACAGAAAGAATTGAAACAGGCTGCCCAGGTAGGTGGTAGAATCACTATCCCTGAAGGTTCAAAAAAGCATAGATGCAGTGCTTAGGGACATGGTTTAGTGATGGACCTGGCAGTCCTGGGTTAATGGTTGCACTTGATGATCTCAGAGGTCTTTTCCAACTTAAATGTTTCTATGAGTCTGTACTGGTAAAGTACCTCCTGAAAGAAAAGTGTGTGTTCTATCCATGTTCTGTATTAGAAAATTCAGCTCTTAGGATATTGCTGTCCGTTATTTTTGCTGCTTACGGACTACGTGTTTGTGACTAATATTTTAAAATACGTTGACAGTTGTGCTTTGTTTACTGGGTCAGCCCACCAGCTTCCATTGTCTTTAGAAATGAAAAAGTTTTTAATTTTAATGACAGATATTTTTTTGTCATGCAAAGAAGAGCCTCTATTTCAGATCTAGGCTTGAAATTTGCCACTGTTGTTGAATTTCCCAGTGTTCCAGAGGTACCTCTGATGGGGGCTTGGCGGTTTTGAGCTCGTTAAGTTTGAGGAGGCAGAGCAGTGATACTATGGTTGAACACCCAACTGTGCTTGACAGTATTTTCCCTCCACTAAATCTGGGTGGCAGATGTGACTTTCTGAAGTAACTTACTGAAATGACTCAATCCGCAGTCTGTCTTCTCTCTGTCCTCTCCCTGCTAATGAGGTGGTGTTTTCAGCATGGATCCGCCCTGCCTGGCTGCGTACAGCATAATCAGGGGAGGAAGTGATCCCTCTACTGCAGCGTGCAGAGGCTTGAGTTGGCTGGGGTTATGGAAAAGTTGTGTTCTAGGGTAATTTGCTTGATTTGACTATTTAGAAAAGGGTCTGTTTCTCTTCATGGGATGTCTGAGGCAGGAGGGAAGAAGAAATTACTTCCTGAAGTACCTACCTATGAGGGAAATACAGCGTTCATGGGCATTGTGTACAAATAATGCAAGGAAAATGTATTAAGCTACCAGTGTATAATGTACTTTTTCCTCCCTTGCAGCTGCTGCCAGAAGTACCTGAGCTGATAAGGATTTGCCTTGCTATTAAATATTTTGACCTAGTTATCTCTGAAAATAAAAAGTAAATATTCCCTTTCTGATTGTAGTTAACACATGGCCTCATTTTTATCTGAATAGTAACTCCTATGGATCGTTTCAGCTACATTAAAAATAAATTTGGCCCATTATGTTCAGTATCTTGATTGTGGAAAACAATAGAGCCAAAAATTCAGTAAGTCATAACTCGTGCAGTTGTTTTCCTGTTATGGGCATGATAAAAGATTTTGTTCATTGTCCTGATTTCAGTTTCTGAAAACAATCTTTGATTATTCCTGATGGATTTAAAAATTCCCATAATAATAAATAAATAGGTAGTAATACATACTTAAGAGCTGCCTTCCACCTTTAAGTTTTGGAACTTTTAAATCTGTAATTGCAGCCTTCTCTTAAGAGGCAGAAGCTCTGCACAGTAGGTTTTAAATGGCTAAACATCTGTGCTTGCGAAGTGACTTGAGTTTATGAATGAGGAAAGTGTTTGCCTGAATGAAGTGTTTTGGTTGAAGCCTTCATGGAGCATCTGCTTAGGACCAGTACTAATACCTGAACTACAAGGCCTTTTCCTCTACCAGACACGCTCTGGTGCCAATGCAGACAATTTTCTCCTTGGTAAATCTTAGTTTATCCATATGCAGAGCAGTTTGTTCTTTTGTCTTGCATTTCTGAAGACTAGTAAGAAACGCAAATGCAGAATTCATTTGCAAAATCACCTTAGACTGTTTATTTCAAATATTACATTCTCTTGACAGTCTTGATATAAAAAAATTGCTGAAACACATTTTCAAGTCTTTTTTCTGCAGTTAACTGTCTTCATGTTCTCCATTGCTATTTGTTTCCCATCTGCCATTTTATTCTAAAAACTATCTTACAAAACAGAAGCAAACCCAAAAATGTTATAATCCCAGAGCCCCTAGACCGATGCTTTTCTTTTTCATAACTGACCAGTGTGGTATAACATAGGGAGATCTCTGATGCAAACTTGAAAACTTACTTTCTGGTGCCATTTGAATGTATTGCTTGCTTCCTTCTTGTATATTATTCAAAAGTGGTCAAATCTTGAGAGCTGTACAAAACAAGTAATTTGTGGTTATCTGGGTTTTGAATTGTTTATTTTTCTTGCCTTTGTCTTTTTCCTGCTGATGTTGTCTCATCAGGGATGTGTTGTTATTCAGATGTTTCATAGGCTTTCTTGTGAACCCGTTTGACACCAAGTCTCATGTTCCTCTTCGCACACTTCCTTTGTTCTCTCCCTTTCTTTCAGAAGGAGGTTTGTTTTCTGTTGGTCCAATTCTGCTTCAGACTATGAAACCGACTGAAAAATTCCCACTAGAAATTCTAGACCCAGCACAGACCTCACTGCAGCCCCTCTGCTAGCATCGATTGTAGGACAGATTGGATCAGACAGAGCAACCACATCAGAGGTGTTAAAAGTAGCTGTATCTGTCTTCATCTGCCTAAGCATCTGCTTAAGAGACTGTGTATGTGTAGGTGTGTACTGGGAGTCCTAATTAATTGTGTTCATTTTTCATTTGCTATGGAGAAAATGGAACAAAAAATACTTAATTGTAAGCATTAGAAAATCCTGCTTTCTGCCTTTAAAAAATGTGACACATTCAGTATTCCATTATGAACTCAACTTTTTTCAGTTTTGTATCTCAATCTTGACTCCCTTCCAAGAACCATTAATATACAGACATATTAAAAAAAAAAAAATCAAGGCCTTTTTGTATTTATGTACCTATTTTACCTGGTTGAAATGTTAGATGTAACTATGGAAATACATCTGGGGATTTGATAACACTTGCAATATCACTTAATCACAAAGTCCAGTAAGTTTGCCGTGGGCAAAATCAGGGTTTCAGACTTTGTATCTTATCTTCCTGGATAGATGCTGTTAATCATTCATATGAGGAAACAGACATGTACTGTCACAATTTCTAGCTGGGATTTTTTATTCACAGACTTCAGGCACCATTGTCACTTGGGCAAAACCAGCTGTGTTAAGTTAATGCAAGTTTATTGACTGTCCATGGGATTTCTTTAGAGGTAAATGAACCCACATTTGTCCTAAAAGTGGAACAGTGTTGGAGAACGGCAGATAAGCTTATCTGCTTTGCAAAATGCATATAAAGAATGTGTATTATAAAATCCAATATGTATGTTTTATAGCTGTATCAAAGTAAAAACTCTTGAGTGTGTGTGTTTAGGGAAAAAAAGTGAAATGTTCTTGAAAAACCTCTCTAATAAACTGTCTTACAGGCACCTGGTTGAATCCTTCTGAGATTCCCTGTTTTCAACATAGGCAAATATATTAAGGTGTTTTCCAGGCAAATTCATGATTCTGGAGTTACAGAGGATCAAACAAGAGTTTTCACATGTGTTTCTGTATAATGCCCTTGTAATTATTTGCTTTTTGGCTGATGCTGCTCGTCTGGTGTACGAACTATAAACAGAACATAGGATAAAGAATGCGAGTCCCTTAGACATGCAAACAGGTGAAAACTTAATTGGCGTGAGTTTATGATGATCATTCAAATGTTATTTGAGATGTTTTATTTGAAATCCCTTGACCCTGCATGTCAGAGAAACCTGTGTGTTTCCTTTTAAGGCCTGATCATCAGCCATGGTGTCAGTTTCTGCAGTTTTCTCCCAAGTGTGAGAACATCATTGTGTTTTTTACATGCTCCATTTAAATCCTTCTGACATCTGCGTGGGCTGCTTTCCATTCATTAACATAGGGGAGTTGCATCTTCCATGGTGGCTGGTCAGATGCCAGAGACAGATTAAGTTTCCTTGAGCGAGTAACTTGTCATTTAGACTGCGAGCTGGAGCTGGGACTTTGGCAGCTCTGCGAAGAGGCAGTGAGAATCATTGCCACAAAAATGATTTTTGTGTGGTCCTGCTGTGCACCCCTGGATTTCAAATTTGATTTATGGCTGCTCATTTAAGAAAAAAAAAAAAGTCTGCATTTGGTTTTGTTGCAGGAGATTATCATATAAATACTGCAGCATACATACTTAATTCTGAAACTGTGGATTATTTCTAAAATTGAACTCATGCTAATTGCTGGCATATTTTCCAGTTCTTCAAAGTTCTCTGTAAACACACTGTAAACGCACTGTTGGCTGTGTATTTCCCTTCTTCTATTCATGTAGCTGACGTTATTCTTTATGGCCCTGCTGAGGTCCCAGAGCAGACAGAAAGCAACTGCTAGAGAAGTGCTTGAAGCACCACAGCTGAATGCCAGCTACTGCTGATACAGATGGTCAGACTTCTGGAGGCACAGCTGAAAACACTGGGGAGCATCTCACAGGACAGTGCACAGAACCCAAAAGTTTGTTTCAAAACAAGGTGCAAGAAAACTTGTTGCTGTTTGGGATGATTTAGCTACACATAAATTTCTTCTTGACTCCCCACCACTCTTGGTGTTTACTATAGACTGCTTAAATAAATCCTTTTCAAGTTAGATATCCCTTCCAGAACTGCTAAGAATTGTTTTACTTTTATGTTTCAGTCTCAATTTCATTTCAGTAAGCTGTATATATTTTTGACCTACCTCTTTCAGGACAGAAGGCTTTTCATTTATGTTTTGGTGTATGTTTTTGTTTCTAACCTGAAATATTTTGCTGTTGTGGTTTACATTGTACACTAAGTCTGGGTTATCTAATACTAGTGTTCTCTTAATAATACTTTACATGTTACATTAATGTTTTCTGTTGCAGAACACTTAAAAAAGGCTTGACAATTTGTAAGCCTCAAAAGCTGTCATTGCTTGTGGGGAGTGGCTATGATCTGTGACTTTTAAATGAGCACTATATGTTCGTTGTTTTGCATTCAAAATTAAGCTGATTGAATTGCACTGATGGCATACTGTATATAAGTTTAACCAAGTCTGAATAACTTCTTTTTTGTAAGTGCACCATCCAAATATTGGTATGTATTTCATTTTAAGACAAGATAAATTTGATTTTATGACACGTTGTGTAGGAAATAATGTGAAATCAGGGTAAAAGTTACTCTTTAGCAGTGATACCCTGGGGCAGATACTTAGTTTGTACAAATTGCTCTCTCTTTATTGCTAGCTGTCTTCATATGAAGGAAGCGCTTGGCATTTAAAAATCTTGATTTGATGGAAAAAGCCTTAACAAGAAAGTGTTTGAAAGTGAAAGGCAAATTCATGTTTATAAGTAATTTTCGTGGTTTTAACTATGTGGATGATTAAAGACTAGAGGTTCCAGTTCTTGAAAGCCTGCATCTGCAGTATATAGAAGTAGAGAATATTTACCTCCTCATATAGCTCAAAATTACACCTCTGCACATTCAGTCTTGCTGTAGCTGTGGATGGAACAGATCAGAAAAGGAGGAAGTGGATTCCCATCTTCAAACTAAAAATGGAAAGACTTTGAACTTAATGCAGAAAAGCTGGGTGAAATGTCGTGTATTACAGATAAGAATAGAGAAGGTGGCAGGAGTCCTTTGGTTATTGAAACTTACGAGTACACCAAATAAAGTGACCCCACTGTGTTCTAATTCACTGTGCAAATTGTCCATTTGACATACTCTTCCCATGAAATGCTTAGAGATCTTTTGTTAATTAAGCTAATATGCAGTGTATTGTAGCTTTGTGTCTTTTTCTGTTATGGTCACCATTTGCAGCTATTGTTCAAAAGACTTTTGAAACAACATAAACACTGTTGAAAATTAAGCAGAGTTGAGAGTAACTGCTTAAAATGTGCTTCTTCATTCAAATGACTGCAACTTGAGATTTGCTGGCATGCATGAATGATTCCGGTGCCCTGAGGTGTCTGAGGATTGATGCGGTATTCAGATAACTGGGGTAACCTTCAAATCATGGAGGTTAACACTGCATTTACTTGTGGTTTCCATTTTTTGACACTGAGTTGCTGAGTGAAAGAACATAGGCAATTCTGGTTTGATGTACTGGGAAATCCTTTAAATGCCCAAATGACCACTGCATTGCCTAGTGCCTTTGTGATGAACCAGGTAGTTCTTTTTCTATAAAATAAAATAGTTTAATAGAGCAACATTTCAACTGCAGTAGATGAACCCAAAATATTGTTGACCGCAGACTGCTGTGCATATTAAAACCCAGTTATTTCCATTAGCTGTTACTGTAACTGTTGTATCAAAAAAATCTTTATCTGTTCAGGTTTTTTGTTTGTTCCGCTTGAAGTATTTTGACAGCAACTAAACTAAAAAAAATACAAAACAACTGACTCTGCAGACATGCAAATTTAAGCTATATTAGGAGATAAACATTCTCTGCTTATAAATATTTTAGATGCAAGCTTTCAAGAGCAGGGACTATTAATCTGCATTTACTTCAGTCAGTGCAAAGCTGGAATAATTCCATTGAAATTGAAAGTCCAATAAAGAATAAATTTATAGCTGCTTTACACGTGGTGATTTCTCTATAGAAATCTTTGCTTTTAAAATCTTTGTTGATTTTCCTTTCCATTTGTGCCAGCAGTTCTCATTTGTACCCCTTCAAGGCATTTTTAAGTATCAGTAGCAGCAGCTCTTAACAGCTGACCCTCTCAGAATGTATTTTACTGTGAGCCCAGATGTTTATGAAGGGTGGGGAAAGGAGGTTTCTTTCCTATTTATGGATGTTCTTTTTTACCTGCCTAAAGTACACATCACATTTATCACAGGATAAAAAACTACTTTCCATCAAAAAAGTATTACACTGTCTTCAGCTTACTATAGTATTTGATGCAAAGCCTCACTGTTTGTAAGCAGTTCTTACTTCATTGCTCTTCAGCCGATGACTGAATCCTGGAATATTTACATAGTAGGTTCACATGGCTCATGATGGGAATGAGCACCCAAATGTCTAAGATGGTTGTTGCCATATCTGTCCCTTTCCTAGTTTTGCATTATAGGAGGAGGGAAGGATTTAAAAAAACAAGGTTGCTTTTGAGATAAATTTTATGATTCCTTGATCTCAAAATATCTAATCACGTTATATTCCAGAACTAAGTGTAGTGCCCAAACATCATGATCATTTGTACTACAGAATACACACTTTATTTTGGGTTGCTGCTACTTTCGTCTTCAACCTTGCTGAAAGGTAGGTTTTCTCTATGTGACATTAATCCAAGGATCTTGACAGATGATGTCTAGGTTTGATTTTATTGTCTCTGGAGCCCTCTATATTATATCTTTTTCATGTATGAAAAAGTAGTGCAGTTGTAGAGATGTGTGACCCCTGTGAATTAAAAACTTTTTTTGGAAAAGTTTGCAAAAATTTGATCGTGCATTCTGGAGTTTATACATACAACAACTGTTGTTTGGTTGTTTTTTTTAATTCTTCTTTGATGTCAAGTTTACAAAGAGATGCTTAGAAACACATAATAACTGGTACTTCGTTTTTTGTGTTTTGGTGTTTCTGATTTTGGTGGTTGTTTTTTTTCCAAATCTGTGTACTGCAGTAAAAATAATGTTGTTTTAAGATCAGTAATTTTATTAAGGTTTGAAAACCATCAGAGATGCTTTTTACATGTAAGTGAGGGATGAAGCATGTGTGATGTGACCTAGAGCAGAAGGCTTCCCTCCTCTGCCCACATATCATCACTGGTGTGAGCCAAGACATCAGCTCCTGCGCATGTGTTTGTGCTGGAGGTGGCTTTGGGTGCCTGGTGCAGTGCTGCGCTGTGGAAGCCCTGAACCGAGGGAATGCCTCGTGGGAGAGCAATGAACATACTGTGTGTTACCTGAGGAGCAGAAGGGTTGAAGTAAAAGAAGGCAAAATGAAAATGCCCACTGTAGAAGGAGAAGAGTTTTTGTCTCCACACACCATTTCTACAACTACTAATTTGATTACAGCTCTGATTTGTCGTCTTTGTCACTATCAATACTTACACGGCTCAGCCTTTTTATTACAAGCAGACTGACACAAAGGAGTTTATGCAATTTTAGTGAGTTGGTGTTTTTCCTCTCGTACCCTTTTAGTAACACATTTGTGTTATTTTGGAATGTCTTTGTCTTAAAAAGTGGCTGCCTTTTTACCCAGTACTGCTCTTGCTGCCTTTTGCTGTTGATGATAACCAAACAGAATTGCCTAGTATGTGAATGAAAGACACGTAACTGAGCAATCCTAACCGTAATGGTGGGGTTTCCTGGTGTCTAAATGATAATAAGAAATCAGTGGAACTACGTTGGAAAATTAATAAGTAGAGAGAAAGAATACAGTTTTATGTCTGTGTGGGAATTAGGAAACAAAATCTGCTTTGTCTTCATGTGGATTTACTCTCCAACTTAAGTTACTACTAGTATCCAAAAGAGAAAGAAAAAAAGGACGAATAGAGATTATAGTTTTGTTTGGAAATCCTGAAATCCCTACCAGATAGATATTTTTGACTTTGGGATGCTGTTTTAGACTTCCACTTCAGCAGTGGTGCCTGACTGTTGATATTCTCACTGTTGAACAGTGGATTTAGAGCAAGGTGGTCAGCTCTCTCAGGGCAAGGTGGATTTGTTCACACACCAGCCTCTTCTGAGAAGTTCTCGCTAAAGCTGATGGCTTGCAGGACGGGGGGAACGGTTCTCCTGTGGTTCTAGAGCACAGGTGTTGGAAAAGAAAGAGCTTCTCAAGGTCCGTGGAAGAGGACAAAGAGAATATGAGGTTGCAAGCAGAAAAAAAATTAATCCAATCAGTTTAAAATAAAGTCATCCTCTCTTTTATGCTCAGTACAGATGTTTGTATTGTCAGAATATCACACGCCTATTTTGAAGTGGTAACACTGAGATATTTGAAGTGCAGACATCTGGATCAAGTGATATGTGATATAGTCTTTGTGGTATTTTTATAAGATCTGGGGGTTTCTTTGCCCAGTTTTCATGTATCTGTGACTTGATGGATAGATAATCCAGGTGGTTGACCTCTGCTGGAAAAGATTTTCTGTTGTGTTGAGCTCAAATTTTAGGTTCTGAAATTTCAAAGTAATTCTGTAAAATGCTTTTCGTGGGTGCCATTGATTAATGGAATTAAACGGGTTCAATAGCATAGCCCTTGAAATTGGGAAAATAAAAATTGGAAAAGTACTATAGAAAATAGATTACCAAATTGCTGTATAATGCTGTTTAGTTTGTTCTGAAGCACATTACGTGCTGTTCGAAGGTTAATATTGACTGTGCCTTGTATGTTTTGTTTTTTGGCAGGTAACCCTGGACTGGCAGGTTATTACAGGACCTTTATACAGGCCTTATATTGTGGACTAAATCAGCAGTATCCCGTTTGGGTTGTGAGCCATGCTGGACATTGTAAGCCTCCTAATGGTATGGAAATGATAGAAGGTACGATACTGTAACTTACACATACAAATATTTGTACCCTGCTTGATTTCACTAGCAGAACTTGTGCTCATTAAAAACAGCATGACATGATTTTTAAATGTCTCCATTACATTTCCACAGAACAGTTGTATGAGAAGAGAAGTTACTGAGGAAAAGAGTACTCTTAGGTAAATTAGATTTGCCAGTCAAATAAGTGCTATTAAGAGAATAAGAGTTTGCTGATGGCAGTCTTCAGAGACAAGTTATAAACAAGGTCTAGAATGTGTTTATGTTGAGAAGAGTAGATTAGAAAAATACATTTTTAACTGAAGTGTCCAATTAAGAGATTGAGTACTTTAGGAGAGACTTCATTATCTCTGAATTTAAAAGTGAATTTCCAGGAAGCAATAAATATTTCTGAGGTGTGGTTTTGGAGGGGAGAGGTTGCTTGTTTATGTGTTAAAAGTCTTTTGATGTGCAAATCACCAGCAAGACATGGTAGCCATCTCAAAGTGGATATTTTTAATGTACAGCATTGCAAACTGGGGGGAGCCAATAAGGAATCCTGTCCTGAAGGCTACTTAGTCAGAAGACCTCATGTACTCGGTCGTCACTGCAGTGATACAGGAAATCAGTATGATTCCTTAGGACCAAAAGGCTCAGCAGTGTGAAGCAACCTGAAAATTTTGAAGAAACTGTTGTAGCTGTGTAGCATAACTTCCCCTCACTAACATTTGCATCTGAGCTTTTAAGCCTTTTTTTAGTGGTTTATTTAATTTCAAGTTTGAAACTGAAACCTGTATTTCATTGATAAGAGTCCTGCCAGTCATTGTGTTCAGGTGTCAGACTACCAGACGTTACCACTTTGTCCTGATAGGTGAGAAATACCTAAGCGTATAATTTGTGTTAACCGTGGGATTCAGATAGAAGTCTGGCAACAGAATGGCGCTGAGTTTGTTGCAGAGAATGTTAGTAGGTCTCACAACCTGCCCTGGGATCTGTAAGTGTGTAGTTAGTGAAAAGAGCCTTTGATGGTGGGAGATGTCAATGGTGGCTTGAGCTGGCTGAGCTTGTTGAAATTGAGGGGTTTTTAGATGGAGCCATCAGGGATGTTGTACAGATGTCCCACTTCCACTGTGACAGTCCCTGTGCTACAAAAGAGAGTGTAGGTACGGGGGAAGGAGAGCATCCTGCAGGGAGAAGGGAGCTGGTATCGAAGTTGAAACCGGACCTCCAGCTGACTTCACTGTGTGCTTTTGCACAGACAATGCTCCTGTGAGAAGAGGGGATTTTCAAGAAAGTGGTAGCTTGTAAGGATGGACACGTCAGAAGTGAAGTATCTGGCTGGTGCTGTGTCAAGTTTTATTCAAAGTGACTTGCAGAATGAGAGTGGACAGTGAAATTTCTGAATTTTTGGATGGTACTTCATAGCATTTCATTACTGGGAAGATATTAGATGCCAGGGAACTACAGAAACATCTTGCAAAATGTCATTAGAGAGTAAAAAGATGGTAGATGAGTGTCAGGGCAGATAAATATGAGTTAATGCCTGTGATAAAAAAGATCTTTTTTAACTGTGCATGGGTGATCCTGAACTTGGAATTCATTTGTAAAACTCAGGAAAGATACTGGCATCATCACTGACAGTTTTCTAACATAACCTCTTATTGCACAGCAGCAGACAAAATTTAAGTTGACAAAATTGGATATAAGCAGTGTTACAGACAAGGCAGGAGGTATTGGTTTATTACTATATATAACCATAGTAGATCTTCATCTTGAATATTAGAGTACACATCTTAAGGACAGCATTTCAAGAGTGAAGTTGGTGAGCGTGTGGAGAAGGGCAACTAAAGAACAGGGAGGAAGCAGCTTTCTTGTTGTGAGAGTTTAAATGGCTCTTTGGTTTGGGGAGCAGAATGCTTCTCAGCAGCATGACTGAGGTTTCCAAAATCATGGAGCAGAATAAAATACACCAGGTTCAGTAATGGAAATAATGGTCATTTAATGGTACTAGCTGCCTTAAAAACAGCTAAGAGAAAGTATTTATTTATGTGACAGGTAAAAAATTTAGCAAACTAACAGCCAAAGCACTATGCTGTGGGCAAATTATATTAGCAGACTTAAAGTGATAAAACAACCTAATGTACAGCTAGTCCATAACAGCTGCCTGAAAGAGTCATGTTCTTTGTTGTGCAGGTGCACTGATGTCCTTGCTTTGGATACTGCCGTAGGTGCTGCGGGCACTGACCTTTTCCACACTTCTGTGCTGCTCCTGGTCCCAGTGCCATCTTGTGGCAGGGCTGTGAGCCTGAGAGATTTGCTGCAGGGGGAAGGGATGCAGAAAGTGGCCAGGCTTGGTTTCTCTTACTGAATAGCATCTACTCTTGCCATGGCTGAGCTTGGGGAACTTGCTTGCCTGACCCATTAAGGTGTTTTCTGTGTTCTCAGTACCATGTGCCAGGATCTGTTCTTACTGGTACACATAACTGTAGCACCATGGAGCTTAGAAAAGCATAGAAAGCCACTGATGGATAGTTTTAAAAATAATGAAAAGGCATTTATGAGATTGTTTTCATATTTATTTTATTAGCAGCACAGGAGCAGGAAGCTCACATCCTGTCATTAGTATACATTTACACAGTATTCCAGAATATTCCATGTGGAGTCTTTAAGCTAGTCATGTAAGGGAACCCTGAAAAGTTTAGTGACCTTTGGAAATTATGATATTACTACAGTTGCCATGGGTAGTACTCTGTGCTTCACAGTAGCTTTGAATGTAGCAAAATAAACATGGTTTGTTTCATTCAAACTCAAGAGAAAGCACAAAGTGGCTGGAAGGCCTTATATTTTGCCAATTTGTGACAATGTGAGTTGCCTGCAGTGAGAGAAGAGATTTGGGGTAATTCTTTCTCATCCTTATGATGCAAAAGAAATGAAAAGCAACTTTTGGATATTAGAAGCTAATTCCCTACCTTTTACTTAGTTACTGCCAAAAATGTAATTTTCAGGAATTGACTATAAAGGCACGATTAAAACCACAAAACTAAAAATAGAGCATTTTTGCAATTTCCCAGGTGACTGAAAGGAACAGGGAGTCATGGACTCATTGCTCATGTTCTGCTTCTGCATCCCCACAGGAGTCCTTAATTGACATTTTGTGGTGTTACAGTGAAAAAACCCAGAACCCCAAGGACCAAAGGAAGCACATGCATAGGGATGGATAATTGTGTTCTCCACAGTTCTTTGTTGCCTTCTAGGTTCTGAATTTCTCAGGCAAAGTTCCTGTAACAAGAACTGCTTTATAGCATTGTGAAAACCATGTCAGTTATTACTATGCTACATAGAACTAGAAGGGGATGTTTTGTCAAAAAACTGGGCACAAAACTGTTACTGTAAAAAATTCCATATATTCTTTCATGCTTCTGATGTGCATTTCGTGATGCTTCATTTAAAATAGCCTCGTGCAAATCCTCTGGGGAAGTTCAGTATTTCTTGATAAAAAGGATGAGGACATAAATTGACGAAGAAACATTTGAATCTGACACCATTGATTCTTGAGGTTTTTCAGATGGGACTCTAGCAAATCAAAAATGAAAAAAAAGGGAGAAAGGAAGCTGCTAGGAAAGAAGAATTCATACTGATGAATTTAGAACAGTGATCTACAAACTTTTTTGCTCATGCACTGCTATTGGTAAAAGATTTCTGTCAGTAAAATTTTTTGAGCATGCACCACCATTATATCTTTTTTTAAATATATAAATTATAAAGATTACTTACATGTTATGCATGTGCCTCACTGTGCACACACCCCACTTTGGAGAGCACTGATTTAAAAGTGTGCAAGCGTTTAAATAGTACATTTAACATATAAATGATGCTGCCTGTAAAGTAGTAAAGGGTTTAAAATGAAGCAAACTGTGTTGGAATAATATGCCTTGTTATATTTAGATCAAGTAGATTTTGAAAATCTCTGAAGTACTAAAGCAAGTTTTCCAACAGCAGCCATCAATCACAGACTTCCTAATTTACTGGAGGCATGTCACATAGCGATTTAAAAGCCGAACAAAGCTACACCCTTCATTTTTACTTCTGTATGATAGCCTTCTATTCAGAGAGCTCTTGCAAGCTATGCTCCACAGAGACATGCAACATTAATTGAACATTTCATTGCTGTAATTCTGCTCCTAGCTATCAATCCACTGTGCAAAAAGATTTGAAACTTATTTTTTATTCAGTGAATGCAATACAAAAGTTATGCCTTGGTTTCAACTTCTTATCCCCTCCTCAGCTTTTAAAAATACAGTTGTTTCGAACTCTGCTGTGACTGTAAAACAGGCCAACATCAATTCTTAGATGTAGACAAAATTACAAAAAGGAGAGTAGTTTTCTAGCACTCTCTTTATTTTAAATCTGACATAATCTGTATATGCTTTAGAAATTTTCATGTGATCTTAAAAGCGCTGCTTTTTTTCTTTTCAGTACCTGAGACCTTGATGTGTAGTCTTTCTAATGATTAAGGTGTTTGTGCCTCTTGATCAAATGCTACCTGGAAACAGGTTCTTTTTTTTAATACCAAAACCCCTGCCTACTCACTCTGTTTACCATGACAAATATATTGTGATTGTATTGTAAGCCTTTTTAAGGTGCAGCTATTTGCACATCATTTGGTTAACTTCTACTTTATAAAGATGTGTTCATAAGAAAGTAAAAATGTATACAAATAGATCATAATTAAGATACGGTAAATTTTTCCTTAAAAATTAAAACAATAGGCAGGTATACCCACAGCTGATGTATTTTTTTAAGTTCTGGATTCACATTCTTTGAACGTGTCCCTCCGTTGAAGAATTTGCATGACACTTCTTTTGAGATTTCTGATCTGATAAGATATTCTCCTGCATCTAACCAAGTAATTTATTAGATGTTGTGAGGGTTTATTTAAAGTGGAAGTTACTGTTTTCTGTATTAATGCGTTAGAAGTACACTATAGCTCAGTGCCCTCACTGTCCAAACAGAGGCTACTGCCTGAATGCCGGTATCTGTAATTTAGTATTTTCCTAGGGATTAAATGGGTGGTCTTTTGACTTAGTTGCAAGACAAAAGGCAGGTCATGTTTTTGTGGTTTATAGCTGTCACTGAATGTTTCATTTTATAGCAGTGAAATCAGAATAAAATAATTTTTGTCGCATTGCTCTGTTTTAAACATACAATTTCCCTTAAACACGAGCAGAAGATAAAAAAAACTTTAACAGAAAAAGGACTTTGGTGCTTTTAAAAGAAATTAAATTGTTAAACAATGTTACTTGTAAATACTTTGTAAACATCTTGATTAACAAAAAATGGTAAAATTGAAAAATAAAATTAAGATTAAAAATATTTCATATTTATTCACACTCAAATTATTCTGTCAAAATGCCAGTATAGCTGCTCTGCTTGTTGGGGTGGGCATTATAATACATCATGAATTGTGGAGACTGAAGCTCTGTACTTTATGAAATGAAATTCATGACTACTGCAGAAGGACTAAAGACCCGTGTTTAGAAGTAGCTCCTCTGATGACAATGAACAGTAGCTAGTTGGAAGCTTTTCAACAGCTTTTTAGCTCCTTTTGATAGGAAGTAAACTGCTAGTTTAAATCAACACCTATCAATAACCAAATCCTGAAATTATTCATCGCTAATTTTACACTCATTGCTAATTCAGTTGCTGTGTTATGAATATCCCACTATAAAATAAGGACTAAAAGACTTAGTCTCACCCAAAGTTTTCTTAAAAGCTGTTGAAAATGGGAGATTAGATCGGAAACCCTTGATACTCAGTTCCCCTTAACACATCCCTCACCCCCATTTTTTAGCATCCTGGTTGGCTTTTGCCACTAAAGGTTGTATAGGCAGCAGGTGTACCTACATAGCCATGCTTAAAAATGGACTAAATCTGTGGACATCTGCTGTGGTTTGATAAGAAATAAGAAATACAATGTCTCAGACAGAAATAAGAATAGAAGAACACAGGTTTGGTTTTGTTTGTCCTTAGGATGACAAAGATACTTGTCTTTAGAGCAAAGTAAGATAGAGAAGTAAAGAAAAATGAAATCAGCATTAAGTGATTTATTGATTTTTGTAATATACTGTGTATGCCAAGTGCTATCGAAATATGGAATAGTGTGATTCAGGAGACGTAACTGATGCATTTAAATATATACCCAATAAATGGCTAGTCATCAGTCATGTCTTAATGTTACAATATTTGGTCACATGATAAATTATATTAAAGATCAACCTCTAGAACTTTCTAAACTGTACAGATGAGTATTGAGCTATACACAGTTGTAATACAAATACTTTTTATTGTTTTAGCAAGGCATGTTTATCCTTTGGAGTGGTTTGTCTACTGAATTTTCTGTTGTTTTGGTTCTGAATCAGTATTAGGTAGCTTCTGAATGACAGGGAATTTTAAGCGACATTCTTACTAGCCAAGTTACAAGATAAAATTCTAGTTTGATCTTTCATGTCCTATGGACTGTAGAAGAACATAGCTTGTCCTTAAAATCTATTAAACTATGCTTAGTTCATTTCCCATGATAAAAAGAGGTAAGTAAGGATTGATTTACAGTCCATCAAAAGAGTGCTTCCATTCCTTTTTCTTTATGCAGGGAGAGTAGGGCCTTCAGACCGTTTTGAAACTGAATTCTATCCTTAAGAAGCAATATGGGAAAAAGCACAGAAGTGATGGAGGGATTATAAATTATCTATGAAGACATTGATTATGTGATCCCAAGATGTTAATTGCCATCAGTGAAGTTTTGAAGTGAAATGAAGTTTTGTATAAAAACTAAAATAAAATTGTAGTGTTACAGGAAAATTTTGAAGCCATGTGCAGCTTGAATTTATTTGATATATTGCCTCTTAGTTGTTACAATTCATCTGAATGGAGTTTGCTTTTCCAGCCCTCTGACTTCTAATGAAACTGCAGAATTGACTGAGTGAGATTCTACCTCTAGCTAAAGTGATACAAATGTACACAAAAAAATGACAGAAACCGTTTGTGTAAAACTGCATTTATACTTCAGCAAGTTATTCATCTTGTTGATTGCTAGAGAGTTGTCCACCAAATGACAGATATAGCTGTGGGCATGGTTACCAGATATGAGACATAAGTTTCTACCATCATGATATGCTGTGCTTGCAGAAAAAAACCCTAAAATAGTAGTCTGAGCAAGACAAGGAGCATGGTGTTCTATAATAAGAGGGTTGTGAGTTATTTCGAACAGTGATTCTCAAACTGTGGTCTGTGGGCCACTGGTGGTTCCCAGGGCACTTGCATGTGGTCCGAGAAGAGCTGTCTGATCAGATGGAGTTGGCTCTCTCACCAGTTTCCACTTGCTAAGTGGAATTAATGGTAGCTAAGAATACTTTTTCAATAACACTTTTTTTTGTGTAAGCATTTGCTGCAGTGGCCTTAGAGATGTGTCACCGTGAACGTGTGGTGATGGCAGGGAGAGTGGGATTGTGGTCTGCACTGCTGCAGACAGGAGAGGAGGAGGTCATGAAAGTTAGGTGTTCCAAGAACTGGGCTCCTAAAAATAGGGACTCATCCTTAGCTAAGAGCCTTTGTCCATGTTGTGTATAACCCCAAAGGAGAGAAGTTAGGCAGGCACAGGGAGTCAGTATACGTTTAGTAATTTTAGCTAGCTTGTGACTTTCATTTATTTTAAGTAGTACGGATGTTTTTAATGATTGCTGATGTTGGAGAATACCTACACTGCTGAATCAGGTGAATCAGAGCTATTGGCAATCTGTTTGGTCAGTACAAAACCACTTCAGATTTAGTGTCTGTAGTGCTTAGAAGGTTTTTGACCAGCAAATCCTTGCGTGGGCTTCAGCACTTTTTGGTTAGTAGTAGTGGTAGGCATCTGGCCGCATTGAGTACGCAGTGACAGCTGTGTTTAAAAGGCATTTATGGCTTCCATTGTACAAGTAAAGGGAGAAAAGCAGTAGAAAGGCAGCTGACCTGACATCTCACATGCCTGCTTTAAACTTATGCATGCACACATTTAATTCACATTAATTTCTATTTCAACGTTATTTTCTGCTTCCTAGGCATATAAATTAAAATATCGGAGAATCATTGAAAGACGGATTATCTTTAATATAAATTCTTTTGGGGTTTAGTCAGTTATGTTTAAGTATTATAGACCTGGAGAACTCTGTAGTCTTGTTTGCATCCCAGAACACATAGGGGTGCAAATAAAGTTCTGCTTAATTTTAACGCGGAATTAGATGGCAAGATGTTTCCCAGTCCAACAGTATCACACTGTAGGTACATTAAAAAGAACCCAGTTCTAAGCATGCCAACCAGCTAGAATTAAGCTAGTTCCATATCTGTTTCATAGCCAAGTTTAATTTTTGTAATGTATAGAGAGGAGAAGCTTCCTGTTTACAAAGCTGGCACTGATTAATCACCTTGAGCTCTTCACATGGTATTCATCGACAGCAAGGGATCCCACATTGGAGTGTGCCCAGAGGAACTGGTTGTTTTCGCAGGTCGGGACAGGAACTGTCACCTCACTGCGCTGCCCATCCTGATACAGGAATTGCTGCTGCCCAGAAACCTTATTCCTTCTTTGGCTTGGAAAAGGCAGCTTAAGGGAGGAAGTGTGTGCGCATATGTAAACGTTACTATGAGGCATTTAATTGATGAGGGTTTTGTCTTTGCCTGGTAAGATCTGCATTTTACTGTATAGTTTTAGTGCTGGGTATCTACTGTAAGGAAACAAATGATCATTACATGTTATGAACCCACTGGAATGTTTTAAATCTGAATGGGTGAAACATAAGCAGCCTAGGGATGCTGCAGTACTCTGTTTATTTCTTTCCTTTGAGCTACATTCGGTTAATTACTCATAGAGGTCCCATAATCATGCCCATAATTATGTAAATAGATCCTTTGAGTGAAATTTTGGCATTTGGTGTTGACTTTATCAGTTCTGCTTAATTTTAAGCAGGTTTTTAAAAATCTTGTTCCATTCAAAATCAAAACTAAGAAGATAAAAGTTTGCCATTTGTGAAGTGTTTCTAAGCTGCTCTGTTATTTTCTTTTCTAGCCAACTGAAATGGTAACAATCGTAACTGATCATAGCATCGTACCTTAACAGCCATGCATTTATTTGCAATGATCACTTAAACATTATTATGCTGATTCTGGGACTACTTAATGTAGCTCTATATTCCATTGACTTTGATGGAATAGTGACCGATTTTGGTTGTTACTAAGAAGAGGACTTTGTCTTTACATTTGTTATAGTAACATGAAAAATAGGTTCTCTGTAGTCTCTGTTTCTTTTGAGCTTTTCCACTGAGTCTGTCAACGCAGTATCTGTAGACATGATTTAAACGTGTCCATGAATAGTTTTCTAATCTATTCTGGTACTCTATTCAACTAATTCCCCTGTTAAAAGAACCAGATTTTTTCATCCATATCTACAAATAAGGGTAATATAATTCTATTTTTAAAGATGTGTTTTTAAGTAAGAACTTTGGAAACCTGTTACAGTCTTCTGGATCCTTATCCAGAAAAGTTTTGGGTTTTTTTTATTTACATTCATCCATTGGAGAGTATAATGTCTTTACTACATTCCAGGAAACTCTGGATGTAGGTTTTGAGATTCTTTATGCATCATTTTCCACCTTTCACCCCATGACATAGGTATGTTCTCCAGCTGATACCATCACTTCTGATTAGATGCAGATGGCTGTTAGTGGGGCAAAAAAAGTGTTCAAGAATGTGAAGCCTATGAAGAGGTAACTTTTATATCTTTTGGTGTCCTGCCTTTAGAAGGCATGTCACAGTTCACTGAGATGAACAATGCTGTGATGTTTCAGAGTAACTCCTTTAATGTTTGCCGTACCATTGCAGGGAAAGTAAAAATTAAAATAATTTAATAAACAAAATAGTGAGATGATTCAGATTATTTTTCTCAGGGAAAATGCTTAGGAATCCTTTAATCAAAGTCAGTTTGAAAGATATATTTGCATCTGCTGAAAGAATGGAAACAAACTATCCCCATAGCAGAGAATAATCCCTTCTGTCTGGAAGTGTAACATGTCTGGATTTGTTTCGATAGTTGAGGCAAAAAGTTTATTCAGTACCTAGGTTAGCTGTAGGAAGAAAGCTGATCAATACTTCTATTTATTAATAAGAATCTCTACATTATGGTATAGACCTTTGATTTAAATTTTGATACCCACAAAGCTTGCAACAAATGATGTAGAACTTGATGGGATCAATCCAGTGTTTAATGGTAGTTCTATTTTTAGTTCACCATGATCTGCAGTTGTAAGACTGAGGAACCATCAGCAATGCACAACTTAATTCCAGATTCTAAAAATAATTGGGTTGGGAACATGGAGTCTTTCTGTTTGCTTTGTTTTTAGGAGGTTCCCTTTCTTTAAGGAGCAATGTAGGCATTTCAGGGAAATGCAGGCAGACTGTGCAGGAAGAAGTAATTGCAAATTACTTCATTCTTAGATAATCAGCTTCATCAATGAATTACTCTTACTTTAAGTGTATCTACTTAAATCTCTCAGCAAGATCCAAGTAGGGGCTGTGTGCTGCAAGAAACGATAAAGGACAAAATGATATGGTGCTGTGGACTCAGGTTGAATGAGGCGGTCTCATCGCTGCTTGCTGAATGAAGGAGGTGGTTTTTTTCCCCTCCTTTTGATACTGCATGGGACTATTCTGTTTCCTCAAGCTAGACATTTTCTTATCTTTCTAAAGGTTGAATTTTATGTTTTGTGCATTAATACATTTATTAAAATAATCTAATTTACTGTAACAAATTACTGGGTTGGTCATGTGACTGCTTAGTTGCCAAATTAATCCTCATTGGGTTAAATGTTATAGCAGACTGCTAAAATTCTCTGGAATTGTTGTTGCAGTCATTTATTTCAAAATAACTGTGGTTTCAAATGTTTTAGCTCTGAGTCTTTGCTATCAGAGACTCCACTGACTTCTTTCTGTAGTAGTGTTCACATGATTTAGATGAAGAAGTTTTATCTAGCAATTAATTATGAAGAGACCAATTTCAGTATTTCTGAATCCACTTCGGTATATAAACTCTGAATGATCATTTGCACATCTGTGTATGTGTAGAGTGCAGGTCAAATTCAGTTGCTGTCTTTTTATATAAATTTTACTGTAAAGCCGCAGGCAGTTTCTAAGAGTTTGTAATGAGCTGTGGCTTCAATGTCTGCTAATATAAAGGAATGAGAAAATCAACATTTGCCTGACTGTGACTCTAGCACTGCTTTGGGTCAGGTGAACTGATTTGCTTTCTATGTAGCACATCTCACCTGTGCAAAACAAAGACCAAAAAAAATCCCTTAATCATCTATAATGACAGATCAGTTTTATAGTGGTGGCATTTTAGTCTCTTTCAGCTGTAATGTAGAACTCCAAGAAAAAATAAAGCCATCACAGTATCTTTGGCATGTTGCTGTACTTGCTATGCTAGGCAGTTCAGCCAGGTGACTAAGAATGAAACCTTCAGCATTTTCTTCAGGAAGGTTAAAAAGGAAACTGCTATCTTGGTAATAGAGAATTCATCTGCAAATTAATTTTTAAATAGTGTAACAGAACATGGGAAAAGAGAAGATATATATCAGAATTTGAAGTGGTTAATTTGACAAAAATGCATTTTGTCCCCAAAGATGTAAAAATTGCACTATACAGCACATGGAAATGGTTATTTAAAGCATCAGCAATTGCTGGAGAAACCTGCTATATTTAAAGAAAGTACAAGGTTCAATTCTGTTTCTTCAGGTTTTCCACAGATTTTAATAAATTCAGGCTTTTACCTGTGCTGTTTTATCCAACTCTGTTGCCCTGTGCTGTGCAAAGTAATGAAAGACAGAGCATGGAGTGCTCCTCAGTCAAAATCATGACCTTTTCCGATGATGGCAGAAAGTGTAACTCCGTGAAGAGTGTCAGACCAGAGAAGCAGATTGTCCCGGCTGCTGGATTCACTTCAAGTCACGTCAGCCAGCAGCAGCCCTCTGTTGCCCTGACATCCAGTGGGGATCCATGCTGGGAGTTGCTGAGCCACCGCTGGTTCCCTTTGCTGTCAGCTTGCACTCCTTGTGCAAAGAGGAGCTGAAACAGAGACAAGGCTTTTCAGGACAGGTAGCGATTAGAAGCATTGATTGAGCGCTGTGAGGTAGCACTGCATTGCGTAATATTTTGCAAACGTTTTGTGCTACGGCCCCTGGTAGCACGGGGTCACATTCTCTGCTAGAATAAACTGACACAGCTCTTTGCAGTCAGCGGTGCGGCAGCAGTTTAAAGTATCAGGGAATCTAAAATAATAATTTTGAAAACTTCTTACAATCCATTGATTTTGAAGTATACAGATAAAAGATGGGAAAATGTTATGTTTGCCCAAGTGGGTCATTTACTCCTTAGAATAAAAAGGCTGCTATACAGTATTAAATAATTTGGATCTGTTTACTGCGGGTAGTTATTCTAGATAGTAAATTTAACATTTCCATGGACAAATGAAGATGGAAACCTACACTTCCCTTTATACCTCTATTAAAATAGTATCATCCAAGGTGAGTATGCAAAAAAAGGACTTACGTTATACTGAATGCCATCCTAATGCCATCGTAGTAGCTAGTGAAGTAGGAAGAGTGTTACTGTTGTATTAGTACTATTCTGAAGAATCCTATTTAGTTGAACATTTCAGTCTTATCCTACATCACAGTTCTAAATAAAATTTTGGGATCGATTTTCAAGAGAAGATGGACTGGCCTAACACGTTAAAAGTTTTAGCTTGGATTCTGTAGAAGCGTCAAGCACTTCAGCAGATATCACCCATCGGTCTGGTCGCTGTGAAGTACAAATTCTGTATTGTTACTTGTGCTGCTGTATAATGTCCCTCCAGGTATACACTCAGTTGCTTGTTTTTTCCCCTTTCTCCCTCCTAACTCTGTGACATGCTCCTTGTGATTTTCTCCTACTTTTAAAATCATTCTTTTTATTCCCTGTCAGTGGAATAACATGAGTTGTCTTCCTTGGCCAGCTGTCTGTCTGTGCTCCAAACTTAGGCTCTCCCTTGTTTGCTCTCAGTCCCTCTTTCTCTATTTGTATGTTTAAACTTCCCAAAGTTTTAAAGTGCTGTTTTCAGTAGGTGTGACTGTAGACTTGCCTACTGTGGCACAGCTCTTCATTTATCATACACCAACTGAATTGATTCTTGTGAAGTGATATTCATCCAGTTTTGTTCACTTCACTACTCTTAAAATTACCACTGTCTTGTCTTTACCTCCTGTGCTAATACCTACCCAGTCTTGATGGTGTACAGAACATCATTATTTTGTTTTTCTTCTACTGTTACACTGTACAAATGTACGTTATTGTTGAAGCATCCTAGTCACTGGAGTTGCTTTCAGTTGCTTCATTCAGGAAGAAAGCTTTATGCCTCAGTTTCAAGACTGAATTTTCCCTGTGTTACATTGGAATATGTTATGTCTGGCCAATCATGAAAAGGTCTTTATACTAATATGCTTTCCAGTAAAGGATTACCTTAAGGAACAACGTACTCATGTACTCTCCTCTCTGTGCATTGTTCCTGGAGAGACTCATACATCTCATGCCTCAGACTGATGGTAGTAATTCCAATAAGCAGTGAAGCACATTTGCCCTTGTAAAACTTTGTGATACTATTTCAGATCATATCTGAAATGTGTATTCCTAAGAAAAACATGCAAGGTAGACATTTGCAGGAGCACTACCTGCTAGTCAGGCGAAGCAAGGAAAATTGACTTTCTGGAGCGTGAAAGTGGGTTTGGGGGAGCTATACTGATTTTTTCAACTTGGCCTTTTTTTGTAGTGTAAGCTCAGTGAATCAGCAATCTAGTGGAAATTGCAGGATTTTATCTGTGGTGCTTGGACAGACATTATTGGTACAGTGATCCTATCCAGAGGCTCAGACTGAATGTGGAGCCCTTTCAGGTAGAAGTGCACACCCAGTGCATGCTTTTTCCTGAAGTTATTGTTACTGACTTAATTTTCTTAATCACCAGATCTTCAAGTAGAATCAGAGAATCATTTAAGCTGGAAAAGACCCTTAAGATCACAGTCCAACCATTAACCTAATACTACTAAGTCCACCACTAAACCTTGTCCCTAAATGCCACACCTACATGTCTTTTAAATGCCTCTGGGGATGATGACTCAACCACTTCCCTAGGCTTCCTCTTCCAATGCTTGGCAACCCTTTCCATGAAGAAATTTTTCCTAATATCCAGACTAAACCTCCCCTGGTGCAGCTTGAGGCTGTTTCCTCTTGTGCTATTGCTTGTTATTGGGGAGAAGAAACTGACACCCACCTTGCTACATCCTCCTTTCAGGTAGTTGTAGAGTACATGAGCTGTGCTTCCTGTCATTGTTTGTGAAGTCTTTGCCAATGCAAGGCTAATTAATTTCTTTCTTCCTAATCCAATGTCTTGGATTGGGATAGCTTGGATATCTCTTTTTGTCTTATTTTTTGCTGCAAGGCCAGAGAGGTGTGCTTCACTTCAGCACCTGGTATGGGAAGGCTGAGCATGGTTATGTTGAAACCTGCTCTGGTGGCTTGTCTTTGCCTCTCTGTTACTCTGGAATGCCCAGAGACCTCATTACCCCAGGAAGAGTAATGTGTTCAGGGGTTCCCACTACACCAGTGTTACTAGTTTTATTTGGTACCTGTTTGCTTGCATGTAGTCCTATTTCAGGCTATGTTCAGTGATTCTTCCTTAATAAGCTGTGGCAGAGCTCATTCATTTTGGGATTACTGGAAGATGGGAAATTTCTGGAAGGTTTTTGAAGGGCTGCCAGTACTGAAATTATTTGTTATTTTGCAAGTGTAGACATGCCCACCTAGACATGAAGTGACTTTGAAACTGGGAAAAAATGGGTAAAGCCTAGATGAAAGTCTAATTTATGGTAAACTAAGGGCATGCTGTTTTCTTGTGCTCTGTAGTTACTTGTCTATTTAATAGAGAGTATTCTGCAAAGTAAAGTGGCATGTAGAGTAGGATACCTGGTGTGGTGGTATTACCTTACTCATGTTTTACAACCAGCTCAGCTACATGAGCATGGTGTTACAGGTCTTTTTCTTTAAAATTATTAGGTCTGCTGAAAAGTGGTCCTTAATAGTGCAAGTAGTGTGCTGCCATCAAAAGTGCAGCCCAGAAGTGAAGAAAGTATGAGACTAGAAAAGTCACAAATTCTATACTTGTTTCTGTATCAAGATACATTTTACATAGCAGTCAGCCTCAACAAGGAATTCCCTTCCAGTTTTGTGTGAGCAAGTGAAGAAGGGAATTCACAGAGACTTTCACTTGGCTTCAGTGTGGCCAGAGAACAAGAAACATAACATGAGCAGTCAGCTTTCTGTAGGCTCAGACCTCTTTGCTTTTGCTCCTTGAGATCACTTTACGATGGATATTTAGATCTGCTGCTATACAGTGATGGCTCTCTAGCCTCTAATGTGTGAAGGTTTTTTTACTTTGTTTTCCTTTCATTTTTTTTAGTCTTATAAATTAAACTTTCTGTAGTTATTCACCTTACTGACTGTAAAATGCAGTCATTCAAGTACAGAAAACTTCTCCATCTCTGTTATGTAAACACCCCCCCCCCCATTTTATTTGCTTTATGCATATTAAAGTGTTTCTGGAGGCATAGACTGGTGTAGAACTTCATACTAAAATGCTGGTTAATGGTGTTTCCCTTGCCAAAATTGGAGACAACCAAAAAAATTCTGCTTCTAAGTTTGTACTGTTATCTCATCGTACCTTGGTAATAGTTAGTCTAATCAGAGGGAAACAAGACTGCGAATGCAAAATTTAAAAAAGTCTCTTACTGATATCTTAATTTAATAGGTTCATTATCCTCCTGTATGCTTTAATAAAAACTTGGGGTTAGTGTTTGTCATGTTTATTAGTTCATTCTGTCAGAACATGCTTGTACTAATTTAATTATAGTACAGCTTCCTTTGAAAAACAGATTAGGTGTTAAACAAGTGTCCCAGCAATAGGTACGTAGATAGCAAAGGAAATCAGTAGTTCAATTTGTAAATTAAGGTCTTGTTATTTTTCTAATAAAGAAAATAATACATATGACCGCTTCAGTATCTCGGGTAAATGGTAATTTATTTGTGGAGGATACCTTTACAAAAAGTAATTGCTCCAATAAACACTAATGAGTGGTGTGTTTATCTTAAAAGTTGCATGAATAGTTCCTGAGGGTACTAGGGCCAGATTAAGGTCTAAGGGTTAATCTAAAACACAATGCTTTAAGACCTGGTTCCTGGTATCAGGAGGAGTTATTCAGTATTTATTGAACATTCTTTCATGGTTCCCATCACATTTATTTGGCATGTTATTGCTTGCTGATACAAGTTATCCAGGGTTCAATAATCAAATGAAGGATTGGGTGAAGCATTCAGACTTTAAGCAGTATATCTTTAGGGGATGTATTTTCTCACACAATTGCCTATACTAGACCCACAAACCTGAAACCGCAGTTTTTAAGCTTACAGTTGTATTTAAACGTTTTCATATGGCATCATGCAATTGTAAGGAATTACTGTGTTTTGCTGTAAGAACAAAAGCAATCAAATTATTTATTTCATTAGACTTCTGACTATGCATGGCAGTTTGACAGGTAATCCTTCTAATTAGTTTAGTTGTGGGGTTGCTTTCTGCCTGTCAGTACATGCAGGCAAAGATAAAGCTTTCCATGGGTTGCTCCATATAAATAGTAGTTGCTCAGTCTCAGCTGTTGCTCCTCCCATGAGTGTATGTATTTGTAGTGGAAAAAAGGTGGTGGGGCATAAAGTCTAAAACACTTGGCCCTGTATGTTGGTTGCACTTCTGGTATTTGATGGAGGCGCAGTGGATTTATGGTGGACCTGAGCAAGCTCTCCAGAACTATTTAGCTGGCCATACATGATTGTTCTTTCCCTTTTAATATGCTTTGTTGCATGCAAATGACCTTTCAGTATCTTCTTCCTTGCTTTTCTTCCTCTTGATACTTTCTCATGATGATACTGCATTTTTGTGTGTTTAAACTTATTTCTTCTAACTATTAACATGAAGCAATATGATGATGTCATGTAGCTGAAATGAGCAGCACTGTCAGAGGAAGAGGTGAATCTTTTTCCAGTCCCCTGGCTCAGTCTCCAAATACTTGCTTGCCCTTATTCTGTGAAATGTCTAGTTCTGAAAATTGTTGACCACAAGAGTTTAGATGGGTGGTTCATTAGATTTTGTGTTTAGATATCCTGGTACTGCCTCTTACAGTAAATGACCCAGGGAAGAAGAAGATACAGAGAAGGTAAGGCAGTGGTTTTTAGTTTCCTTTCCTTCATGGCATATAATTACAAGTCACCTTTTCACACAGTGCCTTACTTGTTCATGAGTCATTTGGAGGCCTTGTGTATGAGCGAGTTCTGGGACAGACTTTAAAGTCAGTCCATGACAAGTGGACAAGTGTCTATATGTACTGAGCACAAATATTTCGTCACCTATTATGACCAGGGTAGTTGAGAGTTTGGATGCGCAAGCATTCCCTTGTGGAATAAGAGAAGTACGACGACCTGCAGAAATTTTATGCACAAATTTGAGGGCAATGTTGGAAAATTTGGCCTCCAGTATTGTTTTGAATCATCCAGTAAAAAGGGGTCCATGATTTTTGGAGGCTGTTTAATGAAGGGCTAAATTTTATGAATCTCCAGTCTAAAGTCTGCTCATATAACCCAATATGCTTTTTTTTTTTTTTGCTGCCTAAGAATTTCCCTTGCATACACAGCAGAAAAACAAACACAATTCTCTGTTATTTCCCTGAAAACCAAAGTCCTCTTTCCTAGCAAGATTAACATGTCAACTAATCTTAGAGCAAACACTTTATTTTAATCTATCATTGTTTTCTGACTGTGGGTTTAGAGGAGGTCAGAAAAAGAGATTAATTAAAGTCATGGCGCATTTGTTTTTTCGAAAGCACATCAGAAGATTAATGCTTTGCCAAAGAAAATAAAGAAATACATTATTTCTTTTAATGCACTTCAGCTAAATAAAGTCTTAAAATCACATGCCTTTGCCCATATGGGGTGTTTGCAGCATAATGTACAAGTTGTATAATTTCTGCTATCTGAAAACTGCTTAAATGAGCTCTCCTTCAGCCATGCCATTTATCCCACACCTGAGGTGAAGTAACTCTGGTCCCTTCTCTGATGTAGAGCCATTGGAGGGTTGACTGCCAGTGTGTTTGTGCAAGTCTGTTTGCTTATACAAAGAACCCATTTAAGCTTCTCCACCCAAGAAATTCATGTTGATTTTGGATAATCCCTGAGCGATTTTATTCTGTAAAATAAATAAATAAATCTTCCAAACCGGTGATGCAGTCCAGCTCTCACATATTTTGGACTATTAGAAGTGTAGCATTTATGTTGGGGAAGCATGAACTGACACGCGGCATAAGCGATTTTATATTTGTCCAGAAGTAAAGTAGGATGTGTATTTCAGTGTAGGGTTATGTGACGTTGAGGTTTCACCTGACAAGAGTGTAGAGTCAGTCGGTGGTGAGGAGAGTTCTGCGTGTAGGTCACCAGACCCCACGCCGCATGCTCATCCTCCAGTGTGGCTTCTCAGGAGTAGTACCAATGTGATTTAGTTTGGCAACAAACCAGTATTGCAGAAGAAAAGGAAGGGTTGTATTGAACAGCTGAAAGAATTCTTTGGATTAGCATTGGCTGTTAGGGCTCGCTTTCAGTCTAAGAGAGATTGTACATATATGTAATAGAGGTCAGTAGACGTGGGAATCTGAGCATCCTTGTTCTGCGTGGTGCTGAACAGGGCTGTGCTGAGGATGCTTTAGCCCAGTGCAGTAGAACAGATCTCTGTGATCATCATCAATCGTAACTAACCTGTCCAATTAAAAATTGCTTCTGCAAGCTCTGCTCTCCCCTGCTTCCTTAAGAAATCACTAGTGCACAGGCTTGAGTTGAGTATGCTGAAGTCCTAAACTCAAGTCTGCGTAAATGCGGGGAGGAACAAATGGTTATTTTCACTCTACTCTAAATCCCCACCCGTATCCTTCCTTGGGGTTCTTGGTTTGGCAGCAAAACAGGTTCTGAATAGGCACATCTCTTCTGAAATCAGTAATAGCTATGAATATGTTGCCCTGAATCTCTATGCTGCTTTTTCTTAGATAACTAAATACTAAATTAGATACCTAATGTCTTAATAGCTAAAATGATTAACTGTATTTATCTAACATAGTTATCTACCTTAACATGGAGGATGTTGAGACTGGCCTAGACTGTCTTTGCTGTATTATTTGTTAATTGCATTACAGTAGTTATCAGCATCTCTTGTAGCAGATATTGACTTGGCGTAGTGAAAAGTAGCCATTAACCTCATGAGATTCAACAATACAAATACATTTTTTTTCCTGTTTCCTGCTTGATTTCTGGGGTCTTGTGAGCCATGAGAGGTTCTATAGAAGAATGTACACCTACTTTACTTCCTTTTCCCTTGTTCTAACCTGGAAATAAGCTGAAATTATTATAAAATCACTCACTTTCAAGAAATAAAGCTACGAATGTACATCGGGTCTGGCTGAGTGCTGTGCTTGTTATCAGTAGCTAGAAAGGTGAGGGTAACACGGGTGTGTGGCTACTGCCCAGCAGCGCTTCCACAGCACCAAGGCTGTCTCTCCAGCCTTCCCCCACCCAATAGGCTGGTAGTGGGCAAGGTCTTGGGAGGGGACACAGCCAGAACAGCTGACAAAGTGACCAAAGGGATATTCCAAACCATGTGACATCTGCTCAGATATAAAAGCTAAGAGAACGGAGGAGGAGAGGGGGGCATTCGTTAATTATGACATTTGTCTTCTGGAGCACCCTCTACACATCCTGAAGCCCTGCTTCCCAGGAAGTGGCTGAGCATCACCTGTGATGGGAAGGGGATAACATCTTTTGTCTTCCTTTGCTTTCGCATGCATGACTTTTTGCTGTTGCCTTTATCTTAACCCACAAGTTTTTTTCCATCTTATTTTCTCCCACTCTGTGCTGTTGAGGAGGGGAGTGATAGAGCAGTTTGGTGGGCACTTGGCATCCAGTCAAGGTCAACCCACCACAGAATGGAATGTCAAACATTAAAAGACGTGCTGATAAATCACTGGAGGTGGCAGAGCCTGACTGAAACATTATGGAAATGATAGCAAATGTTTACAAGGGAAAACTGGCCTGCTCAACCCAACACACAGTAATATGCATAGCTCAATGTAACATGCTCTTTCACTTGTTCCTGTAATCCATGGGCTGTTGTATTTCTAGTATTCTGTGTTTTCTGTGTGTTATATATACTCTTAATTAGACTTACAATGTAGACAGCCCACTCCTGCATAAGGTTGGGCTGTTGTGTAATTAAATAAAAAGTAGGAGACAGCTTTTGCTAAAAATAGCAACTAAGTTTAAAAACAATGTTTTGGCCTCAGGCTTTTATTTAGGGTTTCAAAAAACAGAATGAGCTCTTTGGTTTCTATTACTTTTAGAAAGCCTAATAAGAAAAATGTTACTTCTCATCTAGTTTTACATTCCTTGAGTGTTTTTTAGTAAACCCCTTTTTCATATAGAGTAAACAACTGTAAAATAGGCTGGAATATGATCATTAGTACTTTTAGTAGATTAGTTTAACTAAAGAACTTTGTTGTGACCTTTGTGGTAGTAGTTTAAGCTCAGAAAAAAGCCATCAGAACTCATTCTTGAGCAATTATTTCAATTTGAAAGCTTGTGCTTCATACAGATGATCAAAAAGGCAGTACAGTGACAGCCCACTTAGGCTACCAATACTGTCACTCTCAAACCCCTGATAACTTCACTACAGCAGCGATGATTTTTAATATTTGAGATTACTGACCAACTGCTATCAAATTTACTATATACAGATTATCATTTGATGAGCTGTGCTCACAATCATAGGCAGTTAACTACATGGTCAGTGCTTTCTCCAAGCGGGCAAAAACCCCACTACATATGAAATGGATCTATGATGCTCTCTAAATTTCTCTTAGAGGAGTTTTTTAGTGCGTTTCAGTTTTTTTAATATATGTGTCTTTATAGTATCCCTGCCTGCCGGATGCTTTCTTCCACATCTATTTTTCACATAGGGAGCTGATGCAGGGGTCATCAAAAGAAACCAAAGCAGGAAGTTAAACACCTTATACTTGGTGGGGTGCTTAGGGCTGCATGTGCACTACCTTAGTTAGCTGTTCCTGAATTGTTAGGGGTGGGTGGCTTTTGCCAGGAACTTATGTGCTGTCTGTAGGACCATGGCTCAATAATGCTTCTGAACCTTGCCGCCAAGAGATTTAGCTTATTTCAGACTAAAGCTGTGTTGCAAGTCAACATGTAAGGAGCATAAAAGATCAGAAATTTAAGCTGGAGTACGTAATCAAGCCCTGAGGTGATAGCATGGATTTAGGAAATTAAGTCATATTATTAACAGTGCATCTCTTTTAGACAAGCTATAAGCATATGTTCCTTCACGCTTTCTGCCTCTTTTTTCATTCCTTGATTTTCAATATTTCTTCTTACAGTCTTTTCCATAGAGTACTCCAGCTCGACCTGGCTTAACGTAGCTTTTAGTGAATCCTTAACATAGCTTTTAGTTTAGTGGGTAGAACACCTTTCTAGCAGATGAAAAAGCTGTGAACCCCCGTAGATTGGGGAACTTGAGAGCCATGTCACCTACCTCACAAGCAAGAGATAGGATGCCCAAATTGCTGTAAATTCTTACAGGCATCACACTGTCCATGTATTATTGTTGACTGGCCAGGAAGCAAGTAGCAAAGTCCTCACTGTAAGTGATTACAAAGCTCCTTTAGGAGGTCCCTAGCAAAACAGCAATTAAATTGCACAATAACCTAGAACCATGAAGCTCTAACTTGATCTTCCTCTTTGTGGCTGGATTGAGAATGGTAAGAATATGCAGAATATATAAAGTGCTAGTGCTCCATGTTGACACAGGCATTTCATATTTTTCCTCATTCCATGGGACTTTTTTGTGCATCTTTATTTTAATACAGATTTTGAGTATGTGATGGCTCTCAGTGCATGATTACATATGTGATAGTTTGTCTTGAGTGCAGGGACTCTTATTCTGGGGCAGTACTGCTTTTATGTAGGTTCTTATCTCTCAGTGTAAAGTTGGATTGATTTAAGCAGATCCAGTGATCAATGAAGGCTAGATGATGTGGCATAAAGCTTCATGTGTTTCTGTATCCTTCCCTGGTTCCCCAGCTACTCATAAGGCTTCACATCCTGTACATGTAATTCATCAGTCTATATTTACCAGTGGTGGCAACTTAAAATTATTTTTTTAAGTTTGGTGGGTTGGTGGGTTTTTTTAATTAATAAGCTTGATTATTCCAGAGTTTTCCAAAGAAGGGAGGGAGATACTTGAAATCTGTATCATTAAAACAAAGGACTTCTTTTCTTTTATGTTTCAGACACAGATATTAAGGAACTAGAGGATGTTTTTGGACTTAACGGACAAGTAGAGCATAAGCTGAACTTCCTCAAAAAGAATGTATCAAAAGATATAAAGCTGGTACTGATTGCTCATTCTATTGGTTGCTACATTACACTGGAGATGATGAAGCGAGCATCAGAACTTCAGGTACATTAACCTTATAGAATGGAAGTTGTATTTTTAGCAAAACAGTGCACGTGCTTAGTCTATGAGTAATGCCATGTCTTTCCTTTCAATTAAAATGAAATATACCCATTAATGACTAATACTAATAACATATAATAGTTTGATAAAAAATCCTGACTGAATTTGAACCTTTAAATGTCCTTGTAAATAATTAGTAATGGTAATAAGTATATTTAGGACTTTGTTGTCTTCTCATCTTTAAATTTATAAACACATCAGTGGATAATTGTCAATTACGTTATGTTACTGCACCAAAAATTGACTGGCTATGGTCTTAATGTCTTATCTCAAGGCAAGCAGATTGCTGGTTACACATGGGGGAATGTATGGAAAAGAATATAAATCATGATTGGTACTACTATGAAGGACGTTGTTTTTAAAATATAATATGTATCTATGTATCATTGCTTCTACAAGTTAGTCGTTGTGTAAGTCAGCAGGAGTGAGAGGTGTTACTGCATGTTCATGTGTATCTGAACATTTTTCATTGTCTCTTTGAAGCAGTAAGGCAGCTGAGGCAGGACCATGTCCTTGCAGCTCTGGAAATGGGTGTTAGTGCTCAGTAGTAACTCACTGTACTGGTGGATGATGAATGAAGAATACTGAATTTTTATTCTTAAACATGCACTCTTGCTGAACCATTGCCTCTTCCTTTACGTTATAGAATCTTCAGTGGACGGAAATGCAGTGTTAGCGTAAAGTCTGTGTTTAATATATGTGTGAGTAGGTTCTTCCACTTCATAACCATTTCCACTCCACGTCCAACTTTTTTTTTCTTCCTTTAAAGGAAACAGCAACTAAAAATGTGAAACATGAGGTTAACTTGATATATTTCCAGAGACATATTTAACTTTGTGATTATAAACAAGTGCATTTTTTTGGAGAGAACTTTTATTACTGTTTTATCTTTTCAAGAGGGAGTGTTCTAGAAAATATCATATGTGGTAATTTGTCCAAAGATATCAGCCTTTCTTTGGGCAACATCTGTACAGCCTTTATTATACGTATGATTTTATCTGTTTTCAATTAAACTATAAATTGTTAAGTAATTTTTTTACACCTGGCTCACTGGAAGCTGTCAGCTAGCTGTTCATCAATGTTTTGAAACATAATTATCTTTGGGATGCTCTTAGACTGCATGGTGCACTATGTTCATGAAGTTAATATATGACAAACTACGTTTAAGATGCATTTAACAATAGAAAATATTTGTGTAAGCCAGCGTGTTGTTCAACCTTTGTCCCTTTGCCAAAAATAAGTTAACTGTTAGGTTTTATAACATATGAAGTATGATAATAAGAAACTTGTGTTTCCATCTCTCCCTTTATTTTTACTGGAATATTTGATTCCCACAAGATTTTGAGCACATATGTGTATTTTAGTAGCTAGATAATTTGATTTTATTTTTGTGTAGTTCTTATGTGATATTCTTTTATTACATGAGCTTTGGTTTTGGTCTTAAATTCTCTGCTTTAAGAGCCTTTGATTGCTCACAGTTTATTATTCTGAGCTAGAGGTTAATGTGTTGTATTTAGTGTTCCAATAATTCAGTAAACGTTTGTATTTGGAGAATATGTGTAACAGATTTGATTTTTGTTACACGATTTAAAACCCTTTCATAATCTAACCAAATAGAGAGTAGATTGTCCCTCTCTTTTACATTGATGAGAGGGAACCTGGTGATCTTGAGATAGCATGCATGAAAAGAAGAAAGTACTATCTCCTTATCTGTCCTTCTTGGTTGCTCTTCAGCTGTTGGGTTTGTATGCTCCTAATTTCTTGGGGCCTTGTGCTCTGCAGGTTAATGGGGTACCGTGGTTTTTTTTTCTTATATTTCTGTGAAATAATGCTTTCTTATTTCATAAAAAGAGAAATGAAACAGGAATTGCCAGTTCACTCCAGGATAAATTCAGTTTTGGACCTCATCCCTATTTTCCTATTGGCTCTCAGGGAGGCTTCTGTTAACAAGTTCTTCAGGAGACCCCTTGACACAAACTTAGTCATAGGTTGATGCCTTTAACTAAGTCTGAATAGTAAAGAAGGGCCACACAGGGTACATCCATACTTGTAACTAAATGGGGCTACTCAATGGATGTGAGCACTGGGCCAGCTAGGCAGTGATGTTTTTGAACTAGTCTTTAAGAGACTTTCTGGCCCAAAGCAGCCAGCCACTCCCAGGCACCCTGGCATGCCTCTGGGCTCGGCAGAGGCCCAGGACCATTCCCAGTAGTTAGTCTGGATGCAGACCTCCTGTTTGGAGGCAGGATTCAGGGGAAATGCAGCCATGTGGACACAGACCATCCTATGCCACCCTGTTCAGTGGTGGGACCAGGGGATAGTTCCTGGGTGGTCTGTTTGCTCGTACACACGTAACCATGAACACCTCTCAGTTGTCATGCTGGGCATCAAATCTTGTTGAGGTTCACTTCTTCATGGGGAGTGGAGCATCCAGAGTTTGTCAGACTGCTAAAAAAATTTGACACCGGGAAGGAAAAATGTTAATCAGCCTTACTCCGTGGAGATGGAAAAAAGCAATAATGTACAGCTTACTTCATACTTGATCTTAATCTTATAATCTTCTTCGCTCTTCATTCAGCCAGCAGAACTGAAAAAATGAAGCTGAGTGACAAAATTATTTTCTCAGTTGTTGGAGCTTGAGCCTAACTCATAAATATGCTACATCCTCCAGGCATATTCTTCTAAAATACAAATCTTTACTTGGAGGATTTCCTTGTGTTTTGCTGGCAACACTACTGAGTGTTTCCTAAAACACTCTGTTTGATCATTAATTTAATCAAAAGATTGACACATTTCCTTGCTAATGAAATTCAATCTGTTACAGCATTAGTCTTTCATTTGCAATGATGCTTTTGAAAAGCCAGCACCTTTGTGGTAATAAATTAACACTTATTAATGAGTGAAACTCTTGTCCTGTAAGTGGGTTCATTACCTGGTGTGCAACACCAGTTTACAGACCGAGTAGAGGTATTCCTTACTTCTTTATTCTAGTTTGTGCAGAGTAGAGAGCTAAGTGGTAATCCACAGATGCCTAGCTCCCTGACCGTCAAAAATTTACACTATTTATATGGTTTAGCATACAAAGGCATCAGCCTTCATTGGTTACAAGTTACCCAGCTCCTTCAGTACTTAGTACTCCATTTCCCGTTTGTCAAATAATTTTCTCGCTTCTCATGTTAATTAATTTACATGCTCAGTTGCAACTTCTTTTGGGTCTGGGGGATTTCTTGAGTCAATGGTCAGTAAGTCGGTAGCTGAGATCTCCCCCTGCCGGAATTACCTTTCCCCTGGTTTTGCTGAGCTCTTTGCTTGTGATGAGTTTCCCAGCAGCTCATCTGTCTTGTGGAGGTGCTTCCTTTGTGAAGTTCCTTTTCTAAAGAAAAGGATTTGCCGGTCCTTAACTAAGCTGTTAGCAGGACATACAAAGTGCTTGTAACCTGAATTAACCGTTAACAACTCATTCTCTTTCACTGGGTTAAAGTCAAACTGCTAACAAGACATTCAATTTTATTAATCATTTGATATCACTATCATACAATGTAAGCATTGCTCTTCCTGTAAAACACATTGAGGAGGAAGACTTTAAAACCTCCGAGTATGTATCAGTTTAAGCAAACAAAATTTCTGTAATACGTACTTCAAACCCATGCATTGCTGCTATCTTGGTGGTGCAAAAGAATATTGCATAAATCTAGAACTGGGTTGATTTCATAAATAGTAGCTGACAAAACGTAAGTTTGAATAGTTGTGTATAAAACAAGTTCATGCCTTGGAAACCCTGTCACATCATTTTGTGCACACGTTCGTGTGCATCTGCCTTACCTTTCCTTCACTGCGTTCTCTTCCAAACAGAATCCTGTTGGTCTGTACTTTCTTTTGAGAATTCTGATGAGCATAACATAGTTTGCATTTAATGTTTCCACAAATTTCTACAGTAGCATAACCATATTTTCATGTTTTTCTTTTGTCTGTGTATGCATTGCATTCAGGTCATTCACTTGAGGAGCTACAACTTGTTCAGGATCTGCTAATGTAAAACTTTGAAGGTTTCTGTAATGGGTCTTACTATTGATAAATCAGCACTGGATTTATCTGATAAATCAGGAGGCTGTCCACTAACTGAACTTCTTGAGTTAAGCAAACATTTCTTCATTGCTGCATATTCTAAATTTTTTTTTATGATGTGTAAAGTGTTGGTGCTGTTAATTCCCTTTCATAAATAAATTAAACATGGCTAACAGGAAGTACCTGGCATTTTTTGTTAACCTTTTGAATTACTGAAATGGGCTATATATCCCTGCTGTTGTACTGTCTGTTTGGCCGGTTTCTAATCCATAGAAAAAACATTTCTTTCCCCATTATTAGTACTATTAGTGGCCACAGGTATTGAGACTGATCTCAATGGGAAGCATTTTGTTAGAGCTTTTTGAATGTAGTTACTTTAGAAAATGCTTCTATACCTGCATGGTAGCTTTATTTCTTCTTTTTAATTTTTTTTAAAATATTTCATTTTAAAAAGCGAAGGAGCTTTCATCTACAGAACATTGTTGTTACTTCTGATGTTAGAAAAAGCCAGAAATACATTTTATCATTCTTTTTTAAATTTAGCTGATAATAGATTTTTATTCTGTCATTCCAAAGTTTCTGTGGCTAGTAATAGGGTCTTTTATTGCCCTTAGTACTCCCCTAAATCACACATTTAGTGTGACATAAGTAGTCCTCATTTTGGGATTTCATACTCAAACCAAAAGGCCAAGGAGGCCTTTGAGGGAGCAAAAAAAGACTGTACCACAGTTTTGCACAAATGAGTCTTAAATTCAGCTGCCTTCAATGAGACATCTGTGTTAATTTAATTCTGGATGTTTTAAGTTGGTCCTGAATTGGACTATTTCTATAATATATATATATATATATTCGGCAGTTCTCTCTATCCGTTCTTGATTGATAGCAAGTCTTTCAGAGCATATACAAGGAAGCACAGGTGGTCTGAGCCAGCAATTAATTTAAAATTTGCTTTAGTTGACAGTATACACGTGGCAGAGTCTGCACAATCCACCTGTTAACAGATGACAAAGTTCTGATGAGTCTCTTTTCTCAGTGACACCTCAGGCAATATCAAAAAATCCAGTGGAATAGCCAGCAAAGCAAGCAATACGAACTTGGTGCATTTGCAAGCATTATGCAGCTTTTGTATTTGGAAAAAGCAAGAAGTAAGGCAGATGGCAGATGATTTATTAAACCTGACCAAATCAGGTAAATAAGTTACTGTATCTTTAAAGCATCAAAAAAGTTTCTACAAAGATTTGTGGAGATATATTTTTTTAAAAAAAAAGGAAAAAATGAAAACAACCTTCATATGAAAACCTAAGACAAATATAAAACCGTTGCGCTCTGGGGTGGGAGGCTGCAAAGCAAAGAGCAATAGTGGGTGAGTTCATGGCAAACAAAGATTTGTTAGAGAGATACTGATTTTCGACTGAGACCCTCATAAAAGGCCACCAGCCTGAATTTAAAAACTGAACAAAACTTATGAACGCTGTCTGTGAAAGGCTGATAATTGTGGAATGGCGTTGAGAGTGTCAGCTCACCCATGAGACCACTGGCAACCATTATTTTCACTGGCTTGATGACAGACTCTAATCCTAACAGTCCCAGTCATATTCTTTTCTACCTCTCCCCGCCAAAAAAAAGCTTTAAAAAATGTAAACTGTAAGAAAATGCAGCAGTCGACAGGCAGGTGTGTTTTTTTGTATAAGGCCTACTGGACACCACCTTTGCGAATTGGAACAGGCACTGTCCAGGTGCCATGTACTGTGTAGGTCTGCCTGAAATTACTTTTCTCTTTACAGCCAAACAGTCCACCTTGTAATATAGAGGACAAAACAATGTAAAACATCTCAAGGATACAAAAAAAAATTAGAAAATTTAAAATGTAATGAGAAATAAACTGTTGAATATGATACATCTTCAGATGTAAAATGCCTAAGGGCAAATTAAATCAGGAATAAATTTTTTTGTGTTCATCTTTCTCCACATTTAAGAATTCAATTTTTACCAGGGAAGATTGCCTTCAAGCCAGCATGGTGTAAACTATGAATTATCGACAAATAATTAAACCTATCAGGAACTGAAATTTGATCAGTAACATGAGACTGGTCTTCAGTCATGCTGTGAAGATACCTGACCATTATTTATTTGTGTGTGTCTGATTTTCTGTTTTCTGCTTTTTTGTTTTAACCAGGTAAATTAGCTTTTAATCATACATTGTATAGTCTGTTACACGTGGTGCCATCTTTTGACTCTTATGTTGACCAAATATGTTGTGATCAACGGTGTATAACTGCCTGCTAGTTAACAATCCAGTTCCCTCTAAAATGAGGTAACAGGATTTATGCTTTAAAATTGTTCCACCCCTAAAAAAAAGGAGGGAGATAGATTAAAAAGGAAAAGAGTTTTCTAGGGGGCTCTACTTTATATGTCTGTCCTCTGCAATCCAGACTTGTTCTTGCTTTTAACTGCAGAAGTAGCCAGCAAGAAACAATGAAAGGTGAGGCTCAAGCTACCAATTTAAGAGAATAAAATTCTGGACATTTTGGCAACACAAAACTTCAGGATTAGGAACATGTAAAGTTTTCCAGGTTTCATGGTGGGAAGGATTACCTGTGAACTACACCCTTTTCAAGTTCTGTGTCATCACTGTTGCGATCTTAAACTTCTAACCCAAAACCTAGAGTTTACCAAGGAAGCATGAATGGAAGGTTTGGATGAGGCTTACGGTTCTTGTCAGCCTACTTGGCCAAAGCTCATGCCTTATTAGCTGGTCCAAAGAAAGCTTTTTGAAGTGAACCTTGACTTGAATTGCTTTGTTTTATTCTGCTCACTAGTATTTTAAGCCATGTTTGTGTTCTCTTGTGTTGTTAATACACTGTGGCTCAGCTCATGTTAGCCACATGGAAGCTGTAGTTCATCATATTGTCAACACCTGAAAGGGGGTAGCTATTTGTGGATTTGCCTGGCTGAGTTCAGTATCTGACCAAGAAGTGTGAATATAGAAACTCAGTTTAGAAAACAGCTGAAAGATTGCAATATGACAGTCTTTAAGAATAGAAAATAGGGGATATACATTAAATTAAACAACACTCATTTTTAAATCCACTCTTTTAATATCTACCAAATACAGACCAAACGCTATACACTGTCAGTTTGTCTTATTTGATTCCTAAATGTCTCTCCTAAAAACAGAAGTAGAGATACTGGAAATAAAGGGTAGAGTAAGTATTAAAGCTCTGGTTTGCCTTCTAGAAAATACTTTCTAAATATATATATATAAAATTCATTCTTAATACTGCCTTATGTGTATTTTGAAAACAAATAATGCGTTTTGAACAGTGCTGCAATGTGTATACATAGCATACCTGCTGTGGTTTTTGAAGTGAGTGAAGCAGGTAGGTATCACCTGCTCTGTCCTGAAACTTTACGGGAAATGCTAGGTTACATATAGGTCAGTACTCTTCTGAGTTAAGAAACCTTAAAATTCCAGAAGTATTGAAGATCGGATGAGACTGGTAAATAGTAGAGTGATAACTAACAGCACAAGTTACAAATTTAATTAAAATTGATGTCTGGTGCAATTAAAAGACAGGCCTGACAAAACAAGCAACAGTGCCTCTGTCAGAAGGTAATTACTGAGCATATGAATGCAAGTTTCTGTTTTTAACATTGATTGCATTTTTAAGAGTGAGGATTCAGAGTCAATAATACCATTGCCCTAATATTAGCTTATTTAGATCATAAGCCTGTGATACAAAGGCCTGAGGAAGAACTAATTCCCAGGATTTTCATTGGAAAATTATGTGTTCTTCATAATGTTCACTGAAACTTCTATCACCTTGTTTAACCTGTTTGGTTTACTGCTTAGTTGAATATAGAAACAGTATGAAAAGCAGGATTTTGATCTGCGATGAGTCAAAGTAGGATAAAATAAGAACAATAATCTTGATTTCAAGAGACTTAAATTTTTTCAGTAACTGTTTGTTTCACTGCTAATTAAACATCTGATTTCTTTTCAGATGTATGTAGTCAGAATTCAAATAAACCTATAAAAATTATTTTTTCTAGGAAGTTAGAAGATGTTAAAGTAGCCAAATGTACAAACAGAAAAGGAAGAAAAATAAACTGAAAAGCAAAATCTGTGATCATTCATCAAGAATCCAAAGTAAAACATGAGAATGAAGAGGAAATGAAAGACTAAAAATAAAAAAATGTCTAGAATGGTAAATGGCATAATAACAGGGTTTTTTAAGTAGTGTTGATTTTTTACAGATTCCTTCATAAAATCTTGTGATTTTGAATCTCAAAAAATTTAGATTTCTATTGTAATAACTACGTGAAATAATTCCATAAAAGTGAGTGAATCATAAACATATGATAAGAAGTAAATTTCAAAACCAGTTAGGATTTATAGCATATGTTTCAAAAGAGCTCAACACCCTTTTGAAAGCCAGATTTCCCAAGGAACTTTTTATGCTGGGTGATGTGATCTTTTGGTTCTGTATGCATATGTATATGCATAGCACTTGAAAATCAGAGACTCATCTCTTCGGAGAGTTGGACCAAACAATCAAAATTCAGTATCAAGATACATTGCACATAGCTTGAATTTATTTTGTTTTCCTACTGCAATTAATATGCTTTTATAGAAGATAATAGAGCCAGAAATCAGCATTTTTCATGCTAATTTAAAATTGAGTAGAGAGAAGGGGAAAGCAGTCAATTAGGGCATTGAAGAATTGTTCACAAAAGGAGCATGTGAAGGGGACATCGTGGAGTTTTTGAACACAGACTTTGAAAACGTGTAGTTAAACTCTGAGCATGGCTATAACTCTAGTAACTGAGACCTAGTCATTAGAAGCTCTGTATTAAAATGTAATTTCACTGGCAATCCTGAGCCCTCACCAAAGAAGCTGAACTACTTCTTCAGCTCTTTCCTCTCATTGTATGTGATACAGTTACTCAAGCGGCAAGGAAGGACTTGGATTGGAACTTGTAGTTAGAAGATGTTACTTAGAATGGACAGTGTTGTAATTAAAAGTTGTTGTTTTTTTCTGTCATATTGTTAATTTGTTCATTCCCCATGGGTTGCAGTGAGTTCTAGGCATGCTTACTTTAGAGGCTAGAATGGAAAAATTTATTCCTCTGCATTAGCTTCTATACTGAGAACGGCGTGTTCTGTTTGGAGAGTTCACTGCGGGAGTGAAAGGAATCAGAAAAAGACACAAGCTATACAAAAAAGTTATAAAATCTCTGAGCTTAGATTGCACATTCACTGCGTGTAGGACATTTCTAATACACTATTGAATTAACTTCAGATAAATACTGGAGAATTTTTTTTTCCCCGTCTTTTTAGTATTTCTTTGATTAGTGATTATTTTAGGGGCATTTTTGCCAATGCCACAATGGATCTTTTCAGATACCTGAGGATGTGTTGAGTGACTATAAACCCATGCTTCGAGAACTATATCAAACCTTAGATTTCTTCTTAAGAATCACCCTCTGTGCTCTTATGACTGAGGTTATCTTCAAAATTAAATGTAATAGAAGTCCACTTCCTTTTCCATTTATTTCAATGTATAAACATTTGAAATGCTTGATTTCTGTTGTTTGGATACAAGTCTACTTAATTGTGACATTTTGGGGGGAAAAAATCATTAGAGTTTGCTCTTTCATGTGGAATTTAGTGTTAAGTATACATTTAAGTGGAAGTCCAGGAACCACAAATATATTTAATAAACTTGTTACTTTTGGAGTACTGTAAGAAAGTTCAATTAATGTTAATGAAAATAGGCTTCTAATAACTTTTTTGCATTTCTAGTCACTGGAAAATTGTAAGAAAATTCCACTGCATTTCAAATTCCAAAAGAAAGCATTAATTCTGTATAAGGAGTCAGATTCACTGAGTCTTAATTCTTCAAATTCTTGTTCTTAGTTCCACTTACTACTCGATGACCAGTTTTATTTGTGTGATAAATCAGATGTGATAATTTTGCTCTTTCAGCAGATTCCTGCCTGTATTCCATTTGTAATAATAATTAAGGCTAAGAGCAAAGGAATTTTGTAATTTTCCCTTATTTAAAATGCTTACAGTTCTGGGAAAGTCAATGCGAAGATGGAAAACCAAGCTGACTGAGAGAATTCCTCACCCCCTCCTCTATCTTTTTATCTTATTCTGATACCCTGACAAGACTTGGGGATAGAACTTCTATCTTAAGCCTCAAATATTCCTTGTTTCTTTTCTTCCTTTGACAAGAATACAAGGTTTGACTTTGTGTTCTGTTTGTTCTCAGTGTGTATGTCCTGGCTCACTTATCCTTCTGTTCACAGATACAACAAGTCAGAACTTGTTCTGCTCTTCTTCCTCCAGAGTGTGTCATTAAATTAAGCCACTTAATGGTTAAAATGGTAATGGACTTCCTTCCAACACCAAATTGCTCTCAATCTTTTCCTTATCTGTCTACTAACCCTTCTAGCCAGGCAGGGCTGTGGACTGTGTGCCTTTTGAGGGCTAACTTCAGTGAGTGGTGAAATACAGCCTCTCCAAGTGTCTTAAGTAGAGCACTTGAAAACAGAAGTCAAAGGATCTTGAGGCAGTGATGGAAGATCATGACTTTCCTTTTTCATCAGCAAAATTAGATTCTAAGTGTAAGGCTGGTTTCTGATTCACCTTGTTCAGCCACGTTTCCTTAAACTGAATGGATTGTCATTGAGATTTATTGGTAGGTATAGCTGTATATTGATGACTCTGAAAGCTGTTGGTTCAAGACAACAGAAAATCTCATTCTTAATACTTTCTTTTTGTTGAGCCGTCTCTCCACTTTAAGGGCATATTACTGGTTCATCGTAAGTAGTAAGTGTTCCAGATTATGTCTACACGGTTCATGTTTACCAGTCCATGTACCTTAAGGGTACCTGCAGATGCAGTGTAGTGATCTCATGAGAGTGCTACACTGAAAAAATAAAATCCCACCCTGTACTTCCAAAATGAAAATGGAAAGAATTTCTTCTGGAAAGTGGCAGCTGCGTTCTGACATTCATGTAATGGGAGCAACTGAAAGCTTTATGGTGTGTAACTGTGACACTGCATTCCAACATAAGCTACTCCCTGCCCTTCTTCCAACCAATAAACTATTCTTCCTCTCTTTTCACTCTCTCCCCTCCTAATCTTCTTCTGTTTATATGCTTTAATCATAATAGCAACAAATCCATCCCTGCTGGTATTACCACACCGTTGCAAATTTTGGCCATCTCCTTTGGCACTTCCCTTGTAGATGGAATGATACTGCCCACTTTGATGGGGCTTAATTCTCGATGTAAAATACTGCTCTGTCAATGAATATTTTCTCTATTAAACTACTTTCAGTCCAACAATAAGATACAGATTTTTGGGAGAACAGTTTTCTCATTACTACCTTAACCCATAAAAAGACTTTTTCTTTTCGTGTTTTTTCAAATATTTTGGGCAAGGCTTCAGTTACCCAAATATTTGTAGTACAGAATAATTTGCATTTCATCCCTGTGAGACTTGTAAATGTAATAACAGCCTGTGTGTTTTAATATTTTTTATATTTTTAATAATTTGCAAATAGTTCTGTATGTAGAGCTGACCTGTTGAGAAATAGTTTGCAGTGTCTGTAGAGAACACTTTTGAGTTCTAGTCTTTTGTGTGTTTAGCAGAATTCTGGGCTTTGTCTGGAAAAATTGTTAAGAGTACTTCTTGCTGGAAAATATCTCAAGTAATGTGAAACAACAGATAATTTTTTCCTGTGCCATGACCCACTTGTAAGGTGAGGTATGGATGGTCCCTGTCCTGTTACTGTTAAAAAGGTTTCAGCCTTGGAAGTCAGGTATGGAAGATACTGACAACCTTCTGAAAGGTGTGATTGAAAGTGTATTGATTTCAAAGGGAATTGTCAAAGGTCTCAATTTATTTCTCAATCCATGAGGTTATTCTGTCACTACCATGATAATTTTACGGCAGTCATGGTCTTCATGTCTCCAAGAACAGATAAGAGAATCTTTGTCTCTAGAGCTGGGAATGTTGTGTCTTTAGTGAGATCCACATTGAGTGTAGACTGTCATATTTAATAACTGAAAACTAAATCCTTTAATCAGAATTTATTCACGGGGCAGAATTAAGGCCCATTACGTTGATGGAAATTTTGCCCGTCATTTCAACAGGAGCAAGACCACACCCAGCCATACAGTGGGTGGAATCACAGAGGACCAGAAGCATCCAGTAGGATATTGGACATACTGCAGTCTCGTCAGGGCTCTTCCGTTTTTAGTTACTTGGCTTGTGACCACTGTTGGCAAAAGTGATTTCTTACTCTTAGCAGATGAAGTTAGATACTACCAAGATTTCCATGCCTCTCACTTTCTTGCTACTAAAAGATGTATCCTGAGTTATTTTCATCACATTTTAGTTCTTCTGTAATTAAACTCTGCAGAGCAAGTTTTACTATACTCCTAATAATATTATGTAGAGTTAATGCTGGAGAAGCCTGATCGTGATTCACATTTTAAAAGGCCTTCTTCATACGGCTGGTCCAAAGCGTTTGGATGCGGGATTCCAACATATAAGGCTCAGAATCAAATTTATGCTAAGTCAGTGGAAAGTGGCCTTAAAGTAGACATAAATGTAATCACACCTCACCTTGGTGCAAATGACACTCAGGCCTACATACCTAAGGATGTAATCATTGTACCCAGCACTGTATTCATTGTCACACTGAAGACTACAGTTTGAAATACAAATACATTTTTTTAAAAAATGCTGGTCCTTGAATTTTGTTTCCACCCAAGTGGAACTGCCAGAAAGCACTGGAGGCTTGGGGCATTAAAGATGTACTTCAAATAAAATTGGATGATGTGTGTTAAATAAAGAAGGTGCCAGGACATGGAAAAACTGTGTGATCGCTGTAGAGCATTTTAAACAGATGAGACTGTTGCTTGCTATTCATGTCATCAGGTAGAAGCTGAAAGAAAATAGTGAAAAAACAAACCCAAGTTTTCATTCATTTGAAAAATATGGTTTATATATATTTGAACACAGTGGGTCAAATTTCGATGTTGAAGGAGATGCAATTTATATGATAATATTGGATATATTGAATGTAGGAAACTAAATTAGTACGAGTAATAGATGGGCAGACTGGGAGAAAGTGTAGTTTTTAAAATGGTGTGGAACCAGGTGCATTAACTTTTATTTTCAAGGCATCCTAATAATTGCTTTTTCTGCTAAATTCTTCTTTTTATCACATAGAGTAGAAGCAAAGCTGTGCTACATACACAGCTGAGTTAAGGAAACTCTTTGCTACTGAAAAATTGGTCATAGTTCTGTTGGTTTACACAAGGGTGTCCTGACATTTTTTGTCAGCTGGGAGGTTGAGTTTTTCTGTTTTCCTGTCATTGAATAGCATCAGCTAGAAGTTAACATCTACTTAGATCTTAAAATATTCCTGGTTGTTTTTTTTCCAGTATAGACTGTAGAAGTACGGCACAGGTTAGCTGCCTATGAGGAGCTTCAGTATGTCATTAGTAAGGAATCGCATGGCTATTTGTAGCTAGTGCATGTACTGCAGCTAAAAGAATGCCTTTGACTAACTTGTCCCAGAAACAGTGATGTACCTCAGACAAAGAATATACCAGAGGCAGAGTGTGAAAGCAGGACATGCTTCTTAAGATTTTTTTTCATAATGCGTCTCTGATTAAAGCATGAAAATTAATGAAAAGATGTGGCATTGTCATTGAGCCAGTAGAGTGGGGAAAGATAAAAATGCAATTTGTTGTGATGCATTGTATTACGTTTGACTACTTCAAAATGCAGGTGCAAGAAGACCCGTGGTTGGGAAATCATGAACCAGCATACACAAAAAGGAAGTTTCCCCTTAAATTTCATTAACACTTGCTTGGCTCACATATATTTAGGTGCCATTTACATAAGTGACTTTGTCTAATATCACTGAGGATGGCGTTGTCCATACAACTGTTTAACCTTCCCTTTAAAAAAGGAATATCTTAGGATGACCTTATATTTTGCAACAGTTAATGCCACAGTAGAATACTGTTAAGTTGTGAAGATTATGCACAACTTCATCTGATGAATATCAGTGTGTCCTGTATCTTTCATTGCCCTGTATCCTGAAGGAAATTAATGTTGTTGAAATATTTGGAAACAATGCATTTCTGAGGTTTTCAGGAAGACTTGTACATATGTTGTTTCTTAGAGAAATCTTCTGTGGAATGTATAAGGAAGTATATGTGTATGCATACTGTTTCCTGAAGTACTAATATAGCTGATAGTTTATGTGTATGTCCAAATAGAAATAGCTAAAAACATTGGATATGTGGTTGTTTGATTTTGTTACCCTGAATCCAGTCTGTTGTAGCCTCCAAAATTCTCTTTTCTGTAATTCAAAATGATAGAGACATATGTAAGTTGACCAGCTTCCTTAAGGTCAGTAATAGTCATGAAGTTTTGTAGACATGAGAAGGGGTCTGCGTGGGTTCTCCCTGCAGTCACAGAGAAATGAGTGGTCTCTCTCTCACACACTTTCATAATTCTCATTTTGCCTGTTTTGTTCAAATCCAGAATAGGAATTGAATTGAGTATCCCAATCAATTGAATTGTGCTATAAGTAATTTGAATTATAAAAACATGAAGCTAAGTATGAAAAAAAAATACATCAGATGCCAAGAGGCAGAGACATCCCTGACATCAAAGATAAACAGAAACCAGCACTAGAACAGGCAGCATCTTGTCACACAGCCAACCTGAGCTTAGGGTGCGATGCAACACAATATTAAGGCAATAGTGTTTTGTTAGAAGTATGAATCTCTAGTTACTTTGCAGATCTGTAGAGGAGGCATTGATCAGAGCTTGGCTACCACTTCTTCCATGCCTCAGCTCTTGCTGACTGTGTTCTAGTTTGATCTTTGAGTGAGAATCTGGCCAAGGAACGAGAGTGAGAAGACACCCATGTCAGCAGAGCACTTTAAAGAGGCAGCCTTGTCTATTCGACACATGTTGTAAGAATTAAAAGTCTGGGTGTGCAGGAGGGGGACTTGAAAATGTTATCTTCATATTTTTGTACTTACTATTTCTTACACATCTCATGAGTCATATTTGTAGATAATGTTTAAGAAAAGTCTTTCTTAAGAGTCTCCATCAGTACTTTTGTGAAGCTGAATGACACATGGAGAGAACTCACACACATTTTAGTTCAGCATGATATGATTTATAGGACAGAAAATTGTAAGTACTATCATACAAGGTAATTTCTAGCCAGCTGTGTTGAAGAAAGATGAGTTCAGACTGTAGAGGGAAAGCCTAGGAAGATAATTTATCTTGGCTCATTTAACCTCATCAAACAGAGAATGTGTATTATGAGTGTCTTCTATAAGCATTACAAAGAGTAAATACAGAGAAAAACTAGAATTGTTATGCAGTTACCTATTATGTTATATTCTAATGCAATACTTATGTAGGATCATATGGATATAAATACATTCCAAAATTTAAAAAACGGTTTCTGGACAAAAAAATATTAAATCTGAAGTAATCATCCAAATAAGTAATAGCAAGAAGACTATACTGTTTTTAGTGAATGTGAATAGTTAATGGAGAGGACTGTAAAAAATAGAAGAGAGTATGTTTGTTACCATTGCTGTAGTTTTTGCACCATGTATAATTATGTAAGTTCATATATTTCAGTTATATATTGTAAATGTCATTCATATATATGTATATGTATGTATGCATTCTAATTACTAGTATGAACCCTGTCTTACATTTCAGTACCTGAACTCCTGTTTATGGACTTTCCCATGTGCAGAATGCAGTACTTCCAAGAAATACTTTTTGCCCTTACTGGAGGTATAGCTTCTGATGCCTCAGTCTCCTTCCTTGGAAGCAGTGAAGATTGACCACAGATAGACAGTATATAGTGTTCTGCATAACACTGAAAACTTGTAGATGACAGCTGGTGTATCTTGTTCATCAAAAATTTCAGATCACAAAGCAGTCCTCCATTGGCACTGATCTCTGTGTTTCATTTTGGTAGTTCTGTTGGCTAAAAAAAAACACCTTTCCTGGGATTTGTAAAAAAATTTAATAAGTTCCATATCAGAAAAGGGGGCCCATGCCAGTGGTAGTGCTGTGAGTCTGCCATCTTCTCATCCTGTGCTGGATCATTGGGTTTAGAGGTTTAGATCTTTTTACAAAGCATTATGAAATATGTCACTGGGTGCTGGAGGATTTCTTACGGCCTGATGGGAAGAAAATGCAGAATGCGCTGGGTTTATGATCAGTCTTGTGGTAGAGTGTTAAAAGTTTATGTTATTAACGTAATTCTTTGAATTAGAGAGAAATACATTTTCTGTAGTGTTCTCAACTTCATGTTTCATTCTAACTTTTTAGAGGAGGGGTAAAAACTTTGCAAATAACATTTGATTGGTTTTCTCCTGAAAGGGTATGTTTCTTTTCTAGGCATAACCACTCTGCAAAGGTTCTGCTAGCTTGATGTGTAACTGAAACATGCTGTAATTATTTTTTTTTTAATCGAGTAACCACTTAGACAAAAGGAGGGGTCGAAAGAAAACAAAAATCCCCACGTTCTAAGTCAGTGCATTTACTTTTGATTCTTCCTGAATTATTAGTTCAGCATATATAATATGGTGTAGTTCCAGGACACTGTGGCTGCATGAGAGAAATGAGTGTATAATTAACATTGTCGGGCTTTATGTTAATATTTTTATAGCTTCCTGACACAATATTCTGGTTTTGGAAATTGAGGGTGGCTGTCACATCTGTGTAAGGTGGCATTACTCTCTGTTGCACTGTTCCTGTTGGTAACAGTTCTACAGTTGGAATCTGATAGCTTGGTGCAGCATAAAAGTTGATGAGACTTCTGATACCTCCTTTAACATTTGAATTTTTTCATTTCTTTCTATTTCATCTACTTATGTCACTTGTCCCACCCAAAATATTATTTTGCATCCTTTGCATTTATAACCCTTAAAAATGTGTGGAGTTATGGTTCGCTGCCCATTGCCTTTTTGTTCCCATTTGCCAAGCTATTAGTATTATTTTATATATATTTATATAAAATTTCCATCAGAAATATTATTATCCAGGCCCTTAATTAATTTTTTGCTGTATTTGTGGCTGGCTTGTTTATTTCTCCATAAAAAGCATGCTAAGTCTTCTCTGTGGGACTTAATTCTTATAAAGCACTGTGAAATGTTCAGTGATGAGATTCTTTATTAACTGTGTTTGAGATGCTTGTTCTGTTGCCTATCTAATATGCCCAAACATTCATTTAGGGTGACAGGAGATCTATAAGGTAGAAGGGAAGAAAGTGCACACAGTACGCTCTTACCTCAAACCAGGAGTGAAATAATGTTTTTTCACTTGTGTTCATTCTTTAGTTCTTTTGCTGTGATGAAATCATGCAGGTTTGTTGATATTGAGCTGTAACAGGCAGCTTGCTGATAAACCAACCAGATGGCAGCTTGAACAGCTGAAGAAGAAACCATTCAAGATTTTAAAATATAACTCTATTATATATTATATTGTATTATACTATACTACACTACACTAATCTATATTTTTTATAATTTATGACTGAGCAAAGTGAATGGGCAAGTCCAGAACGTCTTGCTCCAATGAAAGGAAAGCCCACGCCCCAAGCCAACGCTGTCTGGTTTGCCCTATGCATTTTCTTGGAAATCTGCTCGACACAGCTGTGATAAAATAAAGCAAGGACTACTTCCCTGACCCTTGTTGTTTTGCCTGTAGGTTTCTGCATACTGAGTAGAAGAAATTGTGATTAATGTGGCATTCCATGTCAAGCATAGACTGTAGATTACCATTAAGTGCATCGTTATGTTATCTTTGAAAAATTTACTAGCTTTCACTTGACAGATAATAGCTATTCCTCTGCCAACACAACAGAGGAATAACAAAGGAATATGTGGGGTGAACTAATATATATCAAAAGAAGTGTTACTTCTGACAGAGAAACGGCTTTTGCTTTTCGTAGGATTTTGAAGGAATTTTAAATAAAACTTCCTTGCTTTTCTTTCTATCCCTGTGATTTGAAGTCATGCACGTAGTGATGCTGTTGCTACGGAGCAGGGGTGTGTGGCTGCAGGGTCTGTGGGCGAGCTGCAGAACCGTGCTTGGATGCTTTACTGAGTGTCAGTCGGTGTGATGGGTCAGTTATAAAACATAATAGATTGCTTCCTTGCTTCTGCCCGCTGGTTTGATCTCTGGAGTTCCTCGTGGGCTCTGAGTTGCATAACTGGCGTGTGAGCTGAGCCTTCTGGTTTTTGTGTTGGTGGTTATTATGTTAACCATTTCTGCACACCTGGTGATTAAGAACAGATTATGCAGCAGAAGCAAATACTCTCCAAAACCTTCCCCACTCAAAAGTCAGTGTGAGCCTCTAATGACTGCTGCTTCTGCCACTAAAGCAGGGTGTACCAACTGTTTATTTCTGAGGAAGTTTCATTTTCTGATATTTTCGTCAGTGGATCAGAGTCATGTGTTACGAATTTCTTAAAGATCTGAATATGCTTGCAAGGTGTCATGGGCAGGGATGGTCCGTCCATTGGGAGCCAAGGTATGGGACTGAGAAAGCAAATTCACTGACTTGGAGTCTCTTCTAAAGCAAATCTTTAAAATGGCTTCTGCTCCTTTCTGTCAGTTAGCGTCTGCCTTTTCACATCCTGCCTGCTTTTCTCTCCCATTTTGTCACTCTGTATTACGAGCAAGCGGCATGGTGTAACAGCTGTCTCTGGGCCCTCAGCTGTGTGATCTCAGGAAGGTGCACATCTGAGGTGCCTGAATCTGTAACCAGCATTTCATACACATACTCAGGACTACCTGATTTCAAATGTATTAAGCTCCTCCTGGCATTTCAGGAGTTAATTGCTCTGAAAATGGAATATTTTTTTTTAATATGGTTGTAAGTGTAAGTTGTATGGTTTTTAAGCGTGGTTTTACATCCTCAGCACTGTAGTTTACCAGTCCCTGTAACAAATCGTATTACCACTCAAACTTCAAATCATAGCTGATGAATATATTTCAACTCTTTCAGTAGAAGACAATAATGAAAAATATTACTGTGGTGTTTTTTTAGCTTTATCTGATTTGCATATTTTTAGTCTTTTTATAAGGAAACAAACATTTCACAAAAGTCCTTTGCCTGGTATGGTTGAGACTATTATATTGTACAGTGTTAAACAACAATTTACTGTAAATTTAATTCTTCGGCTTTTTATACTCTGTTCTCATTTTAATCAAAACAAAAAAAAAATCCAAATGTTTCTGCAAATCCAAAAACATGCTGAGATAGCCATTAGCTAGCAAAGACTTGAAGGTACTCAGTTGTCACCTTGTCATCTTCTTTTAGATAGGTTAATAGCTGAATACAAACCCCAGATGTACAGAAATATATGTGTTCTTTATTTAAGTAGTTTGGAGGAAGTCTTTGTTTTATTCTTTAGTATTTATATGAAGCGATCATCACATGAAATGAATCATACTCATTTAGGGATCCTGCCTAAACAAAGCTTCTTGGTCAATGCCATACTTTGGGGAACAGACATGTAATATTCTTTGCTCTGAGGGCTCACTTTTCCTGTGAAATAAATAGTTTCTTCTATGTTGCAAAATTTTACCGTGCAGGTCATACATACCTGAAGTTGATGGACTGATTGCTCTAGATACCAAGGTGTATAAACAGTTGATGGACTGATTGCTCTAGATACCAAGGTGTATAAACAGTGACAAAAGTGAAACTTTGAAATTCCCCACGTCTTCCTACTGTGGTGTGTGAAGGAATAACAGGCACAGTATATTGGGCTTCTAGGGTGGTTTGTTCTCTGGACGCATGCTCGGACCATGCCCCATTCATTTTTTCAGTGATACATATTCTGCTTGACTAGGGACTAGGAGCTGCCTTGGCACCACATCGAATTATGTGAAGGGCTTTCAGATAATGTTAGCTTTTTGTTACTTACGTAATATATGTACTTATGTTTACTTGTTGTTAACAAGTTCTAAAACTTCTGAGACACTGTGTCATATTATAGTTCCTTGAACCATTCAGATCTTGAGCCCTGTGTGATTTATAGAGTTAAAAATTAATGATGAAAATAGAAGCAGCTGCCTGGTGACTAACCCAAAGAGCATCTTTGTCTTGCATATTGAACTTTAATGCATGTGTCATCCTGAGTGTTGAAGTCTTGCAGTTTAATAGCATGTTAAATAAGTTGAATGACAGTTTTACAAATACCGTTTATTGTCACAAAAATCAACAGTGACAATTCCAGTATAATGTAAGGATACATGTACTATTTTTAGCGAGTTGACCAAAGCACACCAAGACTAGGTGATATGACCCACAGCTCTCAGTGACTCCTGGGCACAGGGGGTGTTTGCTTTCAGTAGAGTCACTGGCCAACTTTCAGTAGTCCCCTGATCCGCTCAAGTCTCTGTGACTAGTGTCTCTACTTGCCTGACTCTCTGCCTTCGCATGTGTTTAACTGATAAAAACACTGGACTTTGAATTTGGGGTAATTTGGTTAATCTGGATTTCTCTCTCTAGCTGTATGCAATATTGTTTGTATTTTGCCTGATTGGTATCACAAGGAACATCTATCATTAAGTATGAGAATGGTTTCCATAAATAAAGGGGTCATTAACCTTCACACATTACTTAATGGTACGTACTGCGACATTCATAGCTGTGATAATACCTGGTGCTTATGATAGGCAGTGTCCTCCATCTTCAGAAAGACTAGTTTTATAATAATTCTGAAAGTTGTAACTTGGATATAATTCTGTGCCATCTACTTTATTTCAGCTAGTGTAAGTTGGATATAGGTAAGATTCTGGCATTTGAAAGCTAAAAAAATAATTAACTGATATTGACCCTTTGAATCTCATTAATGTCCTTCATTTTACCTGTATATTTCTACTTCACTTACTGCAAGACACAAATATGACATACTTTTTAATGAACATATGTGTCATTATATTAAAATATGTTAAATCTGTTGTATCTGCAGTTGAAGCAAGCCTGCAGTCAAAATCCTGGCTCAGGAAGCTAGCAGTAAGCTAAGAAATAGCTGATAAGTATCTGAAAAATACAGATGTTACATTTCTCTATTACTGTCTGCACAAGATTAAAAAAAAGGAAGACACTAAATAAAATTGTCTTGCATCTTACCACCATTTCATAAATTTGTGTGCCATTAAAAAATACAGGAATGCACGGGACACTCTAACAGCATTCTTGGTTTGTCCTTTTTCCTCCAGGGTTTACCAACTTCCCCCAGTGGTTAGTACAGCACTCCAAGCAACTAGTCCTGTATCTATAAACTGTAATGTCAAAGGATTAATGTGTGCCAGGGAACGCAGGTCAAATCTGCTTTAGATCACAACAGTTTGAGTTCAGCTCCTAGCTGAAGTATCACAAAACTACTATATAATTTAGTACAAGTCTTGCACTCCTATACTTCAGCTGCTGGTTGCCTTTAATAAAAAGAGGCCCAGGACTGCTTTCCCTGAGAATGTATTTTTCTTTGTCTAAAACCAAAGCAGTATCAGCTGGAAAGTTGAAGGATTTCTTAAAATAGTTCTGTATTTGATATAAATAGCACTTTCAAAGTCTGCTTTTGAGACACTGTGGAAAGTACAGCGTGGCAAGTTACTGATGATGGATGCATGATATGGAGGATTCCCTGTCTGCTCTCTGCCTGGATGAACATGGTGACTGGAGGGATGGGGGGCAATGGTGACAAGTTCCTGCCTGCTACAGCAGGTGCATCTCCTCTGTGCCTGCCCCACCAGCCCAGGTGCCTGTGCATGGCAGAGATGAGGCTCGGCAAGTGGAACTGGATGAGGATGGTGGTTGTTCTAGCACAGAGGTGCTGCCAAGTTTAAACAGGCCTACACCCTGCGTCAAAACTGCTGGCAGGTCATTGTCATAGGAGACTCCCTTCTGAAGAGAACAGAAAACCCGATGTGCAGACCAGACCCACTTCTGAGGGAAGTCCGCTGCCTCCCTGGGGCAGCCAGGGTTGAAGATGTGAAGAGAAAGCTGCCCACCCTGGAACAGCCCTCAGGTTATTGTCTGCTGTTGATTATTCAGGTAGGCAGCAATGAAGTTGCAACAAGAAGTCCAAGGGCAATGAAGAGAGACTTCAGGGCCTTGGGACAACTGGTTAAAGGATCAGGAGCACAAGTAGTGTTCTCCTCTGTCCTTCCAGTTGCAGGGAATGATGAGGGAAGAAACAAGGAGAGCCAGGAGATCAAGGGGGTCGAGTGCCCCTCAGTGAGTCCCCTCAGTGAGTTTGCAGATGACACCAAGTTGTGGGGGAGTGTTGATCTGCTGGAGGGCAGGAGACTCTGCAGAGGGATCTGGGCAGGCTGGATCCATGGACTGAGGCCAGTGGTATGAAGTTCAACAGGGCTCAGTGCCGGGTCCTGCCCCTGGGTCACACCAGCCTCACGCAGCACTACAGGCTGGGGCAGAGTGGCTGGAAACTGGCTGGGGGGAAAGGGCCTGGGGGTGCTGGTCAACAAATACTTTTTACAAAATAGTAGTCTAATGTGTGCAATGTGTAGAGTGATATGTGCAATAAGCAGACATATATAAATACATCTATTTTATTTATGCTGTCACAAACAAAGCACAGTGGTTTATATCTAATTATCCGCAAATGCAATATCTAGAACCTCTTTACTTTCTTGATACTTCCGTTACATACTGTAGTCTTCTGTCTGTGAGGCATTTTCCTGTATGAACGCTTACAATATGCTTTTACTTGCAGAAAAAAAGTTGCAGATATCCTTTCAGAATATTTGTTTGATCTTACCATTGGAATATAATTGATAGTAGGTGTATTCATTCATTTTTGGTTAGTGTGGATGGGTTTTTCATTCTATTTTAATGCTACAGTGCATTCTGTTATCATAACTCGTTTTAAAATACATGTGTTTCCCTATGACACAGTGATACTGTGCACCGCTGTGCACACCTTAGTGAAGGGGCTGGGTGCTTAGACTCTTTTTCTGACCAAGCTTACCTATGTTGAGCTGCAGACTGAAAACCCTACGTGTTGTCAAAACAAAGTTCCCATTCACAGAGGCTGACGTGTTTTTAATTTGTTTGGTTGGTTTCCTTAGAGAAAATAGGTTATCAGATGGAATGGGAAGCACTGTACTCCTGCTGACAGGAGAGCCGGGACAGCCCGAGGTGGCGATGCTGCCCGATGCCCCTGGCGGGTCGCCATCCCCTGATGCCGTGCTTCCTCCTGCGGGCCACTCTCCTGCTCAGCATTCCCCCTCCTCACCCATAAAACATCAGGAACATGTATTTGTTTGCATCGTCTTTTAAATAATGTAACCTGGGCCCACCACAAAGCCTAAGTGTCTGAGGTGCTGCATGCCTGGAAAGCCGACTGCATTTCAGGCAGAGACTCATTTAAAAACGCAGCCTCCTAGGCTGGGCTGTGGTGCGTAGGCCTTTGCTGACAGATGTTTTCTCCTGGCCTGGCAGGTTCTTCGCTCTGTGCTGCTGTTTCCAACCATAGAGCGTATGGCTCAGTCCCCTCAAGGAAAGCTCATGACCCCTTTGCTGTGCAAACTTCGTTACGTTCTGTACATGCCCGTCTACCTGCTGTCCTTCCTACCAGAGGGAGTCAAAGCCTCCCTGGTGCGGTTTGCTCTGCGGGGAATGAAGACCTGCGATGAATCATCCATAACAACTTCTGTGAATCTCTTCAGTGTGGACTGCATCGGTGAGCACCTCTTATTTTGTTACACCAACTTTTTTATTGCTTTCATTTAGTAAACGTTGATGTAGTTTTGTGGGCAAAAACTTTATACTAAAGCATGAATAAGTTTTGAAGGACAGATCTAATTTTTCTCAAACTTAAGAGCATGGGTACAGGAAAATCTCAAATGAGTCAGTTAAAAACAAAATCTTAAGGGGAAAAAAATAAAATATTTTTCCAAAGAATATATATATTTTTAAGAAAACTGACCTATATTGCTAACAGTATCTCATGATTAAAACAGTTTTGCAGTCAAGTTTATGTTACTTAATGTCTGTTTACGTTTTGCATTTCATTCATACTGGACGGTGAAAAGAAATCAGTCATCTGTTTCACAAAGTGTTCTTTGCATATGTTTTTTTAAGGCTATGATTTAACCAGCTGTATAGATTTTGTCTTCTGAATTGGAATATTGGTAAATTCAGAAAAGGGGCTTCAGCCTACAGGGATACATTGAAGTTACTTTACGCACAGAAGAATTTCAGCACTTTTTGGGGCATACAGAGAAAGATAGAAGATCAACGTTCCTCCAGCGCGTATTGTACACGTATTTTTCACATTGTAGTGAAAGAAACAGTTTTAACAAAGGGAATAATTTCAGATGAGTTATCTTAAGCTTAGAATGAAAACCAGAATATGTATCATACTGTACTCCAGGTATTTTGGTAAGTCAGCAGTTGAAAATAATTTGTAATAGAGTTTGCATGCTAACACAATAATAATAGCGAGATGGAAGTTTTGATTACATTAATAGTAGTAAGAACACATTTCTACATGACCAGTTACGCTGCATCTGTGATTGCAGCGAGGTCCTATAGCTTTCACGAATATCTGTGGATGTGTTGGTCTGTATTGGAGGCTTGCTGTAGGACTGCACAGAGACTGAAAGACTGAAAACAGGATGGACAGTGAGGGTTCTTACTGCCAAACCTAGACAGCCTTGTTTATGTTGTACAAACCTGGCATAATGACAATCGCTGTGTTGCAGAACCTGGTGCCTGACAGAATCAGGCTCCGGGTTGATAACGTATATTTCTGATAAGGAGTACTGTGGTTTATTGCTTGAGTTCCTATTAATGTATGGCAGTTTTATGATGACCGAGGAGAAAGCAAGCATTCAGTTATATGTACAGTAGCCTTTCAGGCTTCTTCCTTTGATAATTTAGTCTCAGAGAAAGGTATGTGAAGGGCTGTGGGGTCGCATCTCCACAAGCCAGGAATCCTTCTCTGGTCCCCACAGATAAACTTTTACCTCTCAAAACACATTATCCACATCCAGGGTTGTATTGCGAATGGTCCTTGGCCTGCATTAACCTCAAAAAAAAGCACAGCCAGCCATTGTCTGTGAATGCTGTTTGGCCCAGACCACAGCCGTGGCAGGCATAATTTAACAAAACAGATTTTATGTGCTGCTGTCGGAGCCTGACTGTCCAAGCTCTTCAGTCCCCAGGTGAATGAGCCCAGCTGATGTGTGCATGTCAGCCTGTTGTGATTTTCTGTGTGCACCGGTGTCTGATCTGTGTCCAAGCTGTAAGGTAAATTAAGGCAAGAAACCAGGCTGAAGGCTCATAGGATGCGATCTCTGCCTATGTTCATTTGTCAAATATTGACTGAATTTGTTATACCAGAATGAAACCCCCTGTGAGCCAGTGTCCTGAAAAACGTGCATAAATAGGCCTTATTGATGCAACTAGTTTCTTTGGACTTAGGATACCATCTCTTTCAAGCAGAATCCCCTTTTGATTTCATCTTTGGAAAATTACGATGTTTTACAGCCCAGTGACTCAGGACCACATGTGTGGATTAATAATCTTAGGGCATTCCAGATATTGCCTGTTAACCTTCTCTTGTATTGTTTGTGGATAATAGAAAATGTTAGCATTCGGCAAAAATTTTCTAAACCTAGCACAACAACCAAGTCTGTCTTATGGACTGCTCACCTGTGAGTTACTGAAGCCTCTGAATTTGTGGTAAATGTTTTTCTGATTGATTCCTTGTCCCTTAATAAACTGCTAGATATGGTTCAGAAACATTCAGCAAATGAAGTTGTTTCTCCTCTCCAGGAAGGTTGCATGTCAACTCATTAAAAATATACATATTGCCTTTGGCATGTACAGCTGTTGCATTACTGTAATTGTAATAAAAGCTGTGATTAAGGGCAGAAAAGATGGTAAAACTTTCCTTAAAACTAATACGTCCGTTAAAACAAATCAACCTGCCAGGGATTTGTTACCACATCCAAAGCTTAGTCACAACAATGTTTTCTCTCCTCTTGAAAGGAAATGAGATTTGAAAACTTAATTATAGCGGAACTCTAAGACTGAGTGCTGCTCCCATTGACATCCAGAGTGAAAAGCTCCATTCAGTGGCAGCAGAGTCAGACCCTTGGTTGAAAGAGTCAGTGAAAGAAGAATTACATTACCTCTCTGTCCCACTGTTTCAAATTGTGTTTGTTCCTGCTTCTTATTCAAACTCATCTTTCCATTGTCCTAACTTTACGGTTGATGATACATAGAAGCCCCAGTCACACAGCAGAAAGCATTGCGATGACACTGTGCAGAAAGGTTGCATCATGTAACATCTTGTCCCAAAGGGGAAATAGTACAGAAAGAGGAGAGACAGCAGGGACTGTAAAGAAAATGGATTGTAAGGAAGGGTGGGAAGACATAGTGCATAAATAATAAAGGACCTATTATAAATAAGCAGAGGGGTCTGAAGGCAGTTTGCCTACCTGGATTAAACTTCTAGCAAAGATATCTTAGGGCAGAAAAAGCATTACAATGAAGAAACTAGCATTTGAGTACTTGCTTTCATGAACGTAGGAGATGAATAGACAGAAAAAGATGTTAGTGACCTTGATTTATCTGAAACATTGTCACTTTGTTTATTCAGGCTAGCAAAACAAGGCTACCTCTATCTAGCACAGTGGTGGTTGTTCTACAAATCATGTACAGCCCTGCAATGCTGGAATACTTTGGCACTCCAGTCCATTGAAACTGGTAAACATTTCTTTGGTGACAGATGCCAGTAGCAGACTTACAGTGACAGTAAACCATTCTATCTACACGGGACAGGATTTATTGTCCAGCCATTTGACTGGCAAACTTCCTCCATTTGTTTCTGTAAAATTTCCACAAAAGTACAGACATTACATAATGGGTAAACACTGCAAGGCTTTTATGAGAGGCAGGCTCACAGGTCAGAGGTTAACGTCTGGATGACAGTGAAGATACAGATAAGCACAATAGCAAGAAAAAACTCCAACTGGCCCAAATGAAGTGTGTCCTTTGTGATCTTGAACCTGTGACTTGCCCGGAGGAATCTCCCTGTTTGTTTAACCTGTTTGGGGAGCAGGGGAGCACTGTACTCAGGGGCAGGGGGAGGTCTGCTTTGTGCACTTCGGGCAGGTTGGGAAGGAGGGTACTGAGAAACCTGAAATGAGGTTTTCAGATGGGTTTAGACTGTCACATGAATGAAGGCTGGAGACAGTAAATTTGCAGTTTATTTTCAGCGTCCAAGAGATGTTGTAAGACAAGGAACTAAGATTAAAATTAAGAGTTTGGATTAAAATTTTTTCTTGTTCCAGTTGTGGAGACATTCAGATTTCATGTGAAGTGTTTACATTTCACGCATTTTACAGAGAGAAAGGGCTAAGGCAGTTTGGGACATTCCACTTTTATTCCCACAGGACTGTATATGAAACAAGAGTCCCAACTGCAGTATTGAGCCTTGTCTCCCAGCAGTAGCTAATTCCCTCTGTTGGCTGTACAGGATGACAAAATTACATCCCTGAAGTGCCATAGAGTAAAAAGCTTTCTCATAAGATAAAAATTGCAGAACTGTCAAATAGCACCTGGGAGATAAATTTGTATCAGAAGGCAATGAAACATAGGCTTCCAGTTGCTATGAAAATGGAACATAAGCATTTAAATTGACTACGTTATTTCAAAATTTTACCTCCGGGGAGCCAACTGGAAAACTACATTCTGAGTTTGAATTATCCCAACCATGGGATCTGTCATGTCTTGAGATCTGCTTCTATTCCAGTTCTGTCTTCCTAATCAAAGAGATTTTAAACGTGACATTATGGGTGGTCTTCATCTGACCAGTGTGGACATCATGCTGTCTGAATAGCTGACATGTAAAGCATGACAGGGAATCACACCCTACAAATGACTGTTCCTTTTTATGGACTGCAAAGGGACCCTCTGTCTACTAGATACCTAAAAGTAGAGGAGATAAATCCCACTCCGTATTTACTGGCTGTTCGTTTTGCTGCAGACATCAGGAAACAGCGTAGTCTGAACTGTCTGTGCAGCCTTCGCCCTTGCTGCTAGGACAGTAAGATATCCTGTCCTTTGGCTGCATGAGCATTTACAGCTGCTGGTTTCTAGCAAGAGTCCTGTTTCCCACCTTCTTTGAAACTTCGCTTTACATCTTCACCTCCGTTTCCTGTAAGATGGCAAATAAGTAAGACAAGATGGCAGATTTTTGGAGAGCTCTTTTGGGGGACTAAAATGCTGTAGAAATAACTACCCATCTAACTGAAGTACTTGGGTAAGGACAATGCGTGGTTTTATATTAATGGCACTCATTAGTGCCTCCACCTATTCTGCTTATATTTTTGAGAGTTAAAAAACAGTGTTTAAAGTATTAGGTAAGCACTTGATAAATGAATTCACCTGAAATGGTGAAATAAGAGTGCTTTGCCCCATGAAGAGTATTTTTAAAACCTGTATAATCACATAGCTATTTTTTTGTTTGTTTGTTTTTTAATTCAAATGGTGTTCTTTTCTTGCACTGAAATTAAAATTTAACTTGTAAAAGTAACAGAAGATATGATGAGCACCTCTAAATTCAGCATGGAAGGCAAAGCTCTTTTGGTTTTGTTTTATGCAGCAAAATTGAAAGAGCTCTGCTTTCTGTGCTGAATGGAACTAAAACTCTCCATTGGGGCATGCAAGGCCAGGGGGGAGTTGCACATTATATTCTCATCTAGGTTTTATTATTTCAAGCGCTGTACTAGCACATTTAAAAAAGAACCTGACATTCAAGAGAAGCAATGAGCTATTGCCCAGCATCACATAGCTGATAAGCAGCAGAACTGTACATAGACCTATGTCCCAGGGCAACAGTTGATCTACTGAACCTGCTTTAACCATTAGTTTAACCTTATAAATATATATACATATGTTAGTCATGAACAGCTTCCATGAACCACATTGGTTAGACAGACTGACATGCATGCAGTGCATTTTAAAGTAGAGACAGAAACTGGTACTACAAAGGATTTCAGGTAGCACCTTGCGATCTCACACCTACATTTTTTATAGTGGGCAGGAGAATAAAAGTTTTCCCTCCTCCCTCACTGCTGGACAACTGTGCAAAGATCTTTGAATCTAGACCGGTACATTTCCAAGTTGATTTTCCAGGCTAACTGAAATCTAAGTCCTGTAGTAAAAAAGTGATTGTCTTGTTTCTTCTGATGAATGAACATTTTAAACAACTTGTGGCTGTAATGCAGAAATTATTTCAAGGTTATTTTTCTACTTTTACAATTAAATATGTATAGAATTTCAGACATGATGTATAGCTAGACAGAATTTCATGGAGAACAGAATTTGCTGATGTGGGACGTAAATTACATCTACATAAACTAAACACTATTAAATCTCTGCAGTGTAGTGTAGTATATCACAGGCAGGCAAAAAGGATGAATCAGCAGGTCTCCTTTCTTCTTCCTACACGCATTCTTTGATACTCAGTGGGGCAGAAAGAGGTCAAAATGATACAGGAGATAATCTCCCTCGCTCTCACTAGCATCTAACATTCAAGAGAAGTCATCTTTCCTGAAATCAGGTAACTCTACAGCTGTCTCTTACAAGGTGTTTTTTGCCTGTATCTGAATTCACTACTGCCAGTTATTGCCGAGGGTCAAAAAGCTGCTTTAGGTGGCCCAGCAGTCTGGCCCGGCATGCTAAAACTTCTGATTCTGCAGTTTCTCGGCAGGCTTCTGTATGCTGTCACAGTTGAGTCCTATCCACTTCTGACATTTTAAGTGATGATTGTAATATGTATTTCTGCAAAGTGTTTAAGAGCGTGTTTCCTTACCTGTGGAAACACAGTAATATTTTATCACCTGCTTCGCAGGAGAAGGGGCCAAAGAATAACAGTCTTTAATATTTTCATGTTTCCTCTGCTACTGTTTATTTTCCTGTGTGGTGCCTGACTAAAATGTTTGTTTAATGCAGTTGGACAACTCACCTTACCAAGGCAGCACTTAAGCTGACGGAAAAAACTCACATCTGCTTTATTCTTTCTGTGAGTGAACTAAACTTTTCCTTATTTCGTAGTAGGATGCTCATATTAAATTACTGGAGGCAGGCAATGACTTTTATGTATTTATAGTCCTATTTATTTTTTAAAGTCAATCTGCTTCATAATTTACCCTATTTCCAAAAGAAAGAAAGATGTTTAACAAGGACTTTTATTACTTGCAAAAGCTTTTACTTTCCTGTGAAAGCCTTGTGAAAATAATAGTAATAATGTGGAAATTTCTCATTATTTATTTCTGTTAATTATTCCTCTTTTTCTTCTTGGAGGGAAAACCCAACGTAAAAACCTCCCGTCATAAATATTACTCATAAGGCGTGAATGTTTTGATAGTGGAACTGGTGATCGTTTCCATGAAATGTGAGGCACAGTTGGGATTTGGTTGGGAAAGGGGAGATTGTTTATTCACCCCTGGTGGGGTTTCATCCCCAGGGATATGATTTACTCCCACAAATTTGCAGCGAATCTAATGATGTGTTGCAAATGGCATGAAAAAGGAAGGGGTAACATCAACAAATCAGAAAAGATGTTGAAAATAAGTGTGTGCCAGTTAAGTGCTAGCAGCTTTGTGCTAGCCAGTGCCAGATAGCCATCTGCAAATGGGCACTTTTATTTTCCCTGGGCCAAATACAAAGACCCCTGAATTCAGGGGAAGGATTCCCTTCTGCAGTAGGCTCACACCTTTTGTCTCAGAGGTGTCTGTCTAAACTTCCCCAAGGAATATCTGGAGTAGGGCTTGTAACTCTCTCATAACTTGTGTTTACTTGTTGGGAATTTAGCTTGATTCATCAAAATCTTTCATCATGCAGTCCCAGCAAAGCACTTAAACACAGGCTAAATTCATACACATGAGTAAACTATAGGCATTTGTGTCTTGGAATAAGGTGTGGGTTTCTTGAACGTGACGTTTACAAAGCTACTAATGAATGCAGTACCTGTCATTCCATGTGCCTAAAGGGGACACTGGTCTTGATGTAATTCCTTATAGTCAGCTAAAACCATATTGCAATCTGCCTTGCTGCTGCTTCTTGTCATGAAAATGTCCCCCAGCTTTTACCTCTCCCTTGCCTAATTCTTTTGCATGACAGTATTGGCAAGAGGATAATGCCTGCAGAGTCTTCTTGGATCTTTGGAGGAAATACTGACTTGTCTTGAGGAAACCCCATGGTGCAGGAGATTGCTTGCTTGTTAGTGCAATGGTCAGGTCTATTTAAAATGAGCTTTAAAAACAGTGGTTTATGTTTAATGAAGGATGGTGTAGAGTTCACCCGTCAAGCCAATCAAGGCCACTCCACATGAGAGGAAGTTCACCTTGTTCAAAGGATGGGTAGTTCAGTTGCTGAATTTCATCAGGGGTTCCTCAAGAAAGAGTCAGCGTCAGGTCCCTATCCAGAAAAGCACTTAAACTGACCTCCATATGCAACTCACATGCATAAACCCTCATCTAGTAGAGCATATTAATCCTAGTAAAGCTCAGACAGGAACCACAGTGTGGAGATGCTAAATCGCTGCAGTGTCCATCCTGGCCGCTCCCTGTGGGACTGAGCACCACCAACACCAGACCTTTCTATACTCCTTTTGCAGGGTAAGAGAGCAGACACTTTCCAAAACCAAAAATCTGGACTCCAGCAGAAATCCCGTCATTACAGCCATCTGCCAGGGTATGTGAGATCTTAAACTGGAGATTAATTTTTCCAGCTAAGGGATAGTTCTGTCATTTGAAGATGATGGGAGTTGTTCCAAAGTAACTTAGGGCAGGATTTCAGTTTCCATCACACACCCCACTTCACCTGCACATGCTTCATCACACAAAATAAATGTTTTTCACACTCCTCAACAAAGCATCTATTGTTTGTAGAGCACCTGGGTGTAATTGTTGAATAGCTTCTTATTTTTGCCTTCAGTCTCTACTGTGGTTTCTCAAGCACAGCTGCCTGATTTTCTTGTATAGTTTTGATCTTCCTGCAGCTATAGTACCAAGCATATTGTAGAAGTCCATCATAACAATTGCAGCTATTTCTGCCTGTTTATGTCGATCATGGTTATATATTAACTGGTATGTTTTCATTCTAAATTCAAGTGTAAACTTAAGCAGAACCCAAAGTCAATGTTTATATCTTGTAAACCTCTAAACATCAACATTTTATCTAATGTGTGTGTGCATGTGTGGAAGCACATGTTCCTGCATTAGTCATCCTTGATACTAAGCAGTTCCTTCTGTTTGATGTTTTAAACAATAAGTTATACAATATTTCCGAGATTGCTGTTGGCAATAATTACTGGTAGAAAATATGTTTTCCCCATAGGAAATTACACTACTGTTTGGTATTATTAGTTCTTACCACTGTTTTCTGACTCCTTCTGAGAACACAGATTGCTTCCTCAAGAGCAAAGAATAAACTGGAAAGGAAACTAGTGTTACCCCTGAAGAACCTTACAATTAGATGGGTGAACTTACCAGGAAAAACTGTGACCAGCTAGTAGTACATTCCCTGAGTTCAGTCTCCTTTTTGCAGGGCATTTCGATTTAGCCTGGGAATCCAACCTAGAATTGATTCATCACTTTGCAGTTTAAGCAATTTTGCTTTAGAGTTTAGAGGACTTTTGAAAGAGCCATGTTACAGCATGTCAAAGTACAGATGAGCTCTGTTGCACATGAAAATAGTAGGTTTTGGCAATAATTGTCCCATTGAAGTGATACTGTTTTCTTCTAGTACCCTCTGCTTTAGTCTCTCAAAAGGATGAGCAAATCTCTGTATTCATATCTGCAACTCAAGTGTTGAACAGTCAAGAATTTCGAATTTTAGACTCTAAAATCTTTAGAGCAGAAATTGTGTTTTTCCTGATGGTCTGAATAGCCTCTGACACACTGAAGTCAACTCTTGGCTGGGACTTTCAGCATTCCCACACAGTATAACTACTTCTTAGTTGCAAAAAAGATCTAATAAGGCAGTCGGTTAGGACTCTTTCCTTCTGCTACAATTTTCAGCAAATTACCAATTTACTTATATATTTTCCAGTTTACCTTTACAAATGCCAGGAATGAATGGGAATTAAAACTTGCCAATGATTTGCATATTTTTTAAGTATTTCTCAAGCATTTTTTAATACCAGTTTATTGTGAAATTATCCTGCTGCCAGGCAGATTTACTAAGGGAGGCATCAGCGAAGCCTTCTGGGAAAAACTGGACTAAGAATCTGTAGAGGTTCTGTGGGAGTCTCTTGTGTGACAGAAGAAAGCATCCTTTCAAGCTTTTCTATCTGCAGTACTGCCAGTACCTGACAATGTGTCCCCAGTCTCTACTGTGGTCCTTAGCCAATGCAAACAAGTGTCTAAAGTAATAGCAATAATAGCAATTAAATGGCAAATAGTGAAATAGCAGATGCGTTCTGTGAAAAACTTGACAGTAAATGATAGTTTTGTAAGGCAGAGTATCAGAACTGTCCTGGGAAGCTACAGGGTCAACATGGGAAAGAGAGATGTATGGAAACAAGCTATAGAGAGTGAGAGACTAATGAGAGTGTAATGAGGTTGCTTGTTTTTCACAAAACATAAGACATGGTTATTAAAACCACTGTACTTCCTCAAAAGAATATTTGCAAGTATACATGGGTGTATAGAGGTTGGAGCACTTTCAATCAGACCAGTGTCATGGGAGCTTTGGCTTCCTTGACCATGAAAAAGTGATTAACATTGAATCATTTAGTAAAGAAGGCCTGATGATGAGTTTAAGGGGAAAGATAAAAACAAATTCTCTATCATGAGCAAAAGTGCACTCATGAAGGATCTAAAATTATGCTAGAAAAAGAGATTTATAAGACATCAAAGAAATACTGGCAGGAAGATGGTAGATGATCTAGGTGATGTGCAAGTAATGTAAACTTCAAAAGTATGGAAAATAAAGTAGTCTTGCAAGCTTTTAAAAATCATCAAAATTAATAGTTAATTGGCTTAACAGACATAGGTGAGAGAACTGACAGAACTAGAATATCAATATAAAGGGACCTAAATTTATTGGTAAAGAAGAGCAGGGAGAAAGGAGGATGTATGGACCTGTATTTAAAGACAGGGAGACTTGCTGAATATTGTGTCCACCAGACCATGACAGATGGATTCAAGAGACTTTTTCTGAGGAAATTCCAAGCCATCCAAAGAGCAGTATGTAGTGTGCTTGATGTCTGTAGAGGAAGGAATTCAGCAACATTTAGACTGTTCATCCAGTTTTCATAATGCATTGCCTTTCATTTATGTATTTATGCTAGGACAGTAATAGTTAACATGTCTACAAACATAGAGCTCTATTCATCCACTAATCCCCTTAAAATCCTGTCATAGTTGGTGGACGCTTGTCTAACCTATCTAAGTGACTACTTTAGGATAACATGAATTGTGTTCTTTCCACTGACTGTGAAGGAAGAAAAATTAAGCTTTAGATACCCATATTTAATGAGGTGAATCCCATGACAGGTGTCAAGTAACTATGTCCTTCAAGGAAAAAAATATAGATAAGAGTTGTTTAGACTAAACAAGGGACAACTGATAGAGGTGGTAAGAATTTTCAAGTAAAGAACAATTTAATTCACATGTCCATGATAGACAAGGTAACGTGTAATGGAGTACATTGCAACAAAGGTGATTCAGTTTAGATTTTAGTTAGTTTTAAGAATAGAATTGTAGACTGGATTTCGTAGGAAGGTAATAAAACTTTCATTTGTACTTCCTAAGGACAGGATGGATAAGTATCTGCTGAAAATGACACAGTATCATTTATTCTCCTTAAGACTAAAAGACCGATGGAAATTCCTCCAGCCCTGCAATTTCATACACACTAATTAAAGATCCAAGAGTAGGATCCAGAATTTCAGAACTCTAATAAGAGGCAATTTGCCACAGTAAGAACCAAGCAAAACAGATGAACAGACGCAACAGATAATGTTTGAGGAAACCAAAATATAAGCAAAAAACGTCAGGCACTAGTGGAAAGCAGATCTAAAAATTCAGGAAATGTCTGAATATCTAAATGAATCTACATTCTGCAGGTTGAATGTATGACAGAGAAATGTTATAGTACGACCTGGCAAAGATAGGTGGGTTGCCTCTAGAATCAGCTAAATGAGCATAGGACTGGTGGTTCTACTGGCATATGATTATCTGTACTGTTTAATGGGTTTCCTGGTATGGTTTTAGCCTTCTCTAACTAGCATTCTTCTAGTATTCAGGCATGGTTCAGGAGTTAGCACTGCCATGTACCCTTCCCAATAAGCTGTTTGGGTAGAGGAAAAATTAAACTGTGAAAACAAGCCGTTCTATTCCAGCTGGCCTCAGGGCCACAAAATAGTTGCTGGCTTCTTTTAACCTGCAAAAGCAGCAACAGTTTGATTGTTGAAAAGCAGTTGTGAGAGAACAGACTGTGGAAATTTGGCTTCACAGTTGTCAAAGCAGAAGCTGGGAAATTGGTAAGTCCAAGTAAGAGATGGTGCATTTAGTGTTTGAAGGGGGGTAATACAGATTAGGAAAAGGCATTTTACAAAGGTATTGATCAGTGAAAAGAGGAAAGGCTATCAAAAGCAAGCCAGTGTGGAATATGGTCTTTACAGAACACTGTTTATGGGACAACAGAGCAGATTGTTTTCTAACAAATGAGTACTTGATGATGATAAAGGCAGATAAATCATTATTCTCCAAACCATCAAGCCACGTCTGGAAGTACTATACTATGCCTTGGGTTTGAGAGTAAACCTGTAAGTCTCTAACATCAGAGAAGGCAAACTAATAAAAAAGATTTGTTCAGACTTTTATGTAAGAAATGCGGACTAAGTAAGCAAGTTGTAGCCACTTTTCAGTGTTTTACCTGAATCTAGTAGAATTGATGTTCAGTACGTGTGACCCTGATAGTACAGTACTAACCTAGCAGGATATCTTCCTAGAGACAGTAACAAATATTGCAAAAAAATTAGTTCCAAATTTGAGGAATGTAGGCATTTTTATACTAACTGAGATATACCGTTGAGTTACACAGGAACTAATACCTGGAAATGAGATCAAAAGTCCATCCTGTCCAGCCTCTCAATTCCAGTAGCAGTCAGAACAAAATGCTTCCAAGAAGAGGGCAAAAACTCTGCAATGCAAAAGTGTCTGCCAGTTGGTAAAGGCATCATTCTTAGAGGTAGAAGCTTAAAGACCTGAAGCTTTTCTAGTGGTATGTATCTCTAAACTTTGGCTGTAGCTCGTTAATAGAGTTCCCAGTATTTGTTGACTTCCAGTGTCTTTGTTGTCACTTGCTACTTTCTTAGCCCTGAGAGGTTCTCACTGTAACAGGCTGTATCCCACGTGCTGTATCATATGTGGTGTGAAATGGATTTCCTGTTACAGGTTCTGATTAATTCTACCTCTTAATATTCATTTGTAAATGAGTTGCAAAAGTTTTTTTTAAGAATTAAAGCAGTATCTTCTGGGCCTGGCTGCACTTCAGATTTGTGTTTTTTAATCATAATGAGCTGTCTTTTATTAAATGCGCCAAACACAAAGGAGGACAGAGACAGCTGGAAAGTGTTATTTTACTGAAAAATGCATGAATTAACTAAATGACATTCAACCTGGAAAAATAAAGTTAATAGAATACATATGAAAAAGAACCTATGCTTTAGATATTTTTCTGTAGGTGGGGAACAGAATCAAGGAAGCAAGAAGTAGTGGACGGGCAAGGTAGGCCAGGAGGGGTGGTAAAAACTTGCCATGCTGCAGGGTCTCAGAATACCCTATAGAAATACAGAGAATACCCACAGCCTGCACCACAGTCACGAGGGGGTCACTGGTCTCTGTTACAAACTCCTCCAGTTCTAGCTAAAGAAAGTTTATTCATTTCTTGGTGAAAAAAGATACATAGTATACAGTGGTCTTAGTAAGACAGCATAAGAAGCCCCTCCAGTCTCTGTATTCATCTGCTCAGGGAGTCAGTTAGTCAAAATATGGTGAGAGTGGTGGCACCAGATTTGCATTTGGGAAGCATATTGAAGGTAGGGCTGTAGTCCCCTTTTCCTCTGAATTTGTCTACTCTGGGAAATCAGATAGTACGTTCTTCCAAGGTTAATGTTGTTGAAATTGTGCTGTCTGGACCCTGAAGTAGAAATTTGGCTTCATGTTTCTCCCTGTACCCATTCCAGAGCATAGCTCCTACTAACTTACAAAATAGAACAATATTTTGATGTGTGGGACTTAATAAATTTACACCTACAGCCACAATCTTGTTGATAGAGTCAACATAATCTGAAGCCAACAGCAGTAGGGAAATGAAGTGAGCTCGGGTAACCCTTTGTAGTCTTATGTTTATTTTAGACTGATGAACAAGCTGTTGAAGAATGCGTGTGTCCATCCATTAAAGTGTGGAGATTGGGGCTATCTTCACAGCCATTCATTTTTGTTGGAAAAGGAACTATTCTGATTACTTCCTGAAATTCATTAGCCAATGAAGTTAAAAAGGTAGTTGTTTTGTTTGCTGGGGTTTTTTTAGTTTGTCATTGTCTCTGTTGTTTCATTGGTATGGCATCTCTTTCTATTCTTTCTGTCACAGTAAATTCATCTCCTTAGCCTAGCAAAGAATACAATATTGTTTTTATGTAATTAAGATACCGACTACAGGGCAAAACCGCACAGAACAATATCTAGTCATGTCAGCACAATAGAGTTGATTTTTAAATTAATCAAGGGCATGTATATCTCTCAAAGTTTATTAGGGTTAAGGCAGAAATACTTAACCCTCTTTTATTTTTTACAGATATGTGCATCATGTGTAGGTCTTTTTTTTTTTTTTTAAGATTTCTTTCCATACAAACGTAGTTTTAACTCAAGATTGAATTTCCACAAACAACGTAAAGAAAGTAATAATAACCCAGCTAGACACGTGTTTCTTCAAAACTTGGAAATCTTCTATTTCGTATGTCACAGTGCTTGACTGCACTGTAGATATATCAATGTGTTTGAAGTTCAACTCAATAGATACAGGTATTCATCTAACAACTGGCTAATTGAATTGGTGGTTAAATAACCCTAAGCACTGAAAAGCTTGATTGATTTCAGTCGTTATTGTTTGTGAAAACTAATAATTTAGCTGAAGGATATTAAGTCCTTACTGTGACACTTTGGGTTAAAGAGCTACCAATGATATAAAGCACTCTTTTCTTTTCTAGATCCTTGATTTGAGCCCAATCAGGGTTCCTCTATCACAAAACCCCCACAAATAAATCAGACGCATTTTGGCACAGTTTGTCGTCTCTGCTTAGCAAATGTATAAGACTAAACTGACACTGATCCTTAATCACCTTTAATCCATGGAGAGGGAATGATCCTACCAGGGCAGGAAAAAGGTCATTGGCAGGATCATGGGGAGAAACTAAGTTGGCAGTTAATTTTATAAGCCTGACCTGAGAATAAATGAAGGGCTTCCATTTTCAAGGTAATCTGTGTGTATAAAAGATTTTCATATAAAAAGTCAGGACATTTTAAGAAGGTATTTATGTTTTAAAAGCACAATAGACATGGTATTTGTCTATTAAAACTTTTGATTTCACTTTTGAGCTCTAAGGCCATATTGTTTATGATAATTATATAATTAACAATAGATTTTTTTCATTATTAAACTCTGGTGACCTGGTTATGAATTACAAGGGGGTATCATCAACTTGAAATGGAATAGAATGTATTAAAAATGCTTTGAGGTTCTGTAGCTGTCACCAGGTATGTTGACCATTTTCTGTAGATTTGTAACCAGTTTTTTCTTTTTTTGAGAAATGCCTTTTCTTTCCTAGTTGCTATGTGAAAAACCCACATGAAGGAATATTTACAGAGGCCATGATGCTGCAAAGATTCATGTTATATGCTTCACATTCTGTGCTTTAGATTATACCACTGACCCAGGCCAACTCATAATGTATCAGTCCAGCATATGCATACAGATTTGAAGGAATGGGATTAGACAAACAAAAATAAGAAAAAAACCTGCTGAAATTGGCTTTAGACTGTTAAACCAGATAAACGAATTGAATAAGCAAAAATTTGTTGGCACAGAGCTAAAGAGCTTTGATATGTTCCATTCCTAGAAATCCTAGGCTGATTCAAGACAAAATCTTTAGGAGCCTGTGTCCTAGATAGGAATCTAGAGATCAGAGGTACTGGGTTGTTGCCATGCAGGCAAAGGATGAGAAAAGAATAATCTTTATTCCTTTCTTCCAAAGTCTTTTCAGGAGAGGACTGCAGTTCATGTATCCTCAGTGGATAGAGATGGCTTCTTGAGTCAAATCTCTGTGAGTCAGGATTTAGGACTGAACTCCAGCCTTGATACTGCAAACCATCCAAGCCGAGTGCTGTCAGGTCATTGTGTGGGTCTCTGACCAGAGTTCTGAAGCACCCACATTCAAGTCCATGAGAACTCCGTTCTTATTTCAGGATATGAATATCCAGGTTACTAAAGGAACCTGTACATTTGTTGTTCATCTCATTTACACATCTCATCATACCTATGCTGTGGGGTTCTTCAGACACTGAACGTTTTTGTGATTTATCACTGGTTAAGTTCCACCTTCAGCAAGCAGATTGGCTTGCTTTCAGTAGAAAACTTATCAACTTGCCGTAAAGCTCATGCAAACGCTGATTTCTTTTTTTTTTCATTCATTGTATTTCAATGCAAACACTCACCATTTTATGACAAGGTCAGATTATTTCAGTTGAACTGAGTTATCGGTTAGGGATTGATGGAACACATACCTCTTTCAAACTACAAGACAGTTCTAATCCTTCAAACACTTAACATTATCACTTTAAGCATTCCTGTTGAAAGCAGAGGCAGCAGATCTTATGCAGAAGTGTGCGTGTGTGCGCGCAATATTGTGTCCTCCAAGCCTTTTGTGTTGGTTTCGCTGAGTCAGTTTAGAGAAACATCTGAAATTCAGCAAATACAGTTTTCTCATAGGGACACATCTTGACTTCCAGTGCTTACAGGCTTGCCCTTAACTCTGTTTTTGATGTGTTTTTCATTGGATAGCTTTTAAGATTTTACTATTTGCTCACTGTAAAATGCAGCATTCAAGGTAGTAGTGAGCAGTTCTAGAGGGACATGATCAGTCTGGCTCCGTAAATTCCATTATTGTTAAAGAAATACATTTTTCAAGGACTAATTAATAGTCATTATGTTTACATAATGCTTTTCACTTCAAGTATTTTTGAGACAGTCTACAAAAACCACTCCATTGACATAGCAGCCTGAAGTATGTTTATAAAATGCGGAAACTGAGACATACAGATTTTGTAATTTGCACAGGGTCTCAGAGGACTTCAGTGATAGTTCAGAAAAATTCCAGGCCTCCTGACCTTTCATCCCACATTCAGGCTTATCTTTCACATGTAACGATTTTTCAGAATACTAATTTCAAACTTCTTTTGTCTTTACTAAACCCCAGATGTTACTCTCTCCAGTGAGTAGTGAGACACAGTGGTGAATGCCAAACAGATTGAAGCTACATTTTCACCCCAACTTCAGCATGTACACCAGGGTCACAACTCCGATACAACTTCCACACAGCCCATTATGGGAATTTCCTGTGTTTGCATTTTGAGCCAGGGTCCTGCAGACTCCTGGATGTGCTTTATTTTGTGCAGTGACTAATTCTGCAGATTGCGATGAGACAGCTTCATCACTCAGGAAGTTCAGCACATGGGCTCTAGTTTGATTTTTATATTGTACTTGAAATCATGACAGTCAAAACCAATAAATATTTGTTCCAGGACTCTTGGTAATGATTCTGGGAATCTTTAGAGATTTTCTGCTAAAGCAAGCATTAGCACAGGTTGGAAGTCTTTCCAGAGACTGTAACCCCAGAGAACAAGCACTGACAAAGTGATCTCACAAGACGACGTTCCTATGCATAGCCTAGTAAAGATTTCAGAGGCCATTCATTTTGTATGCCTCAGCTTCTGGTTGTGCCCAGTTCACAGCCTGGTTTTCAGAGCTGCTGAAATGCTCATAGTAACAGTCCCTGGGAGCCTTTTGAGATGGCTTTCCAATTACACGCAAAAAGGCAGTGAATTCTTCTGAGTTATTTCCTTTGAAAAAGCAGCTTGGTATTCATGAAATAAGGAAACAGAACCAGTTTTTTTTGAAAAGGAAAGAACTAAATATTCAAAAAATGCCAAGGTTAGCAGAGTATAGCATTAGGAAATAGCAGAGAGATTTCTCCCTGAACTTGTGACTTAGCTTTTGAGAAAAATAGCTTTTCTGAAGAAGCCCAGTTTGACATTCCGCAGCAAGCAAGAGAGAAGGTTACTGTTCCTGCTCTATAATGGTATCTCTTTCAATACAGCTTTCCATAGACATTAAACATCTTACAGTGTAATGTGGATTAGAGGGAAGCAGTAGATTTAGGATATTTTGTCCTTAATAAAGATTTCGACAGTGTTTCCCATTATATGTTCTTATAACAAATTTGGGGAAATATGACATACCTGAAACAAGTACCAGACAGATGTATGACTGTTTGGAAAATGGGATTCAGGAGGATTTTTGCAACTGGAAAGATGTAGCCAGTGGGGTTTTGTAACAGTCTTATCTTCATTCCTTTAGTATTCAGTAGTTGTGGCAGGGATATGACTGACAGAATACAGTGTGTGTTTGCTGAGTTTACGGATAGTGCCATGCTAAAATATACTGCAGATACACTGGAGAGGAACAGGAGCAGAATGACCTTCGCAAGCTAAGAGAAGGGGCTGGGGGGCTGGGAGAGGAGAATGCTGTCATTCCTTAAAAGAGCCGAGTTGTTCTGTACATAAGTTAAGCGCAAGGGATGGTAAATTCACTCAGTAGTTAAGCAATAGTTCTGCAGGACAAAATCCTGGGAATATCGTGGGTCACAAGCTGATGTGGGTTAATATGTCATGTTGTAAAGTAAGACATGATTTTTGTATGTATGAAGAGGTACATGGGCTGAAGCGGCTCTACTGTTGAAGAGAGAGACACTCTCTAGCATGAGCTGAAACAGTGTCAGTAAAATTCAAGGGAGAGATGAGCTGCTGGGCATATCCAGAGGAAACCAAGCAAGAATGATAGCAGACCTAGAGAATATTACATGAAAGGAGAGATTGTGGGAGTGTAAGTTATCTTGCCTTTGTAGATATTTGCCCTAAGATTGATTGTATTAACTGTATTAACAATTAGAGGAGCTCAGGGCAACATGCATATATGTCAGTGCAGCAAATAGGTATACTTATCAGTTTCCTGTGGCAGTAAGCTTCATAGTTAATTGCATGTGACAGTAAAAAAGTACTTCCTTTTATTGGTTTGGATTTTGTTGTATTGTGCTGTAAGAGAGGGAAAAACAGTGTATTGTGAAGTATCATGAACATGATGGCAAGAACGCATCTTTCATTGTGCTGCTTTGATTGTTTTCACCACCATTCTCAGTTTTGCAGTGCCCTACAGAGGTTGTGCCTGTCAGCATACACAGTTTTTCAGGTGTGGTCATGCTGTGTGATTTCTATAATGGTACTGCAGAATTCTTTGTCATCCTCCTCCTACTGTTTATGAAACATAATATATGATTTGATTGGAATTTTGAGTAAATGTGCACAGTGAACGACTGTCATCTTAAGGGTGTCCAGTTTCTGATTCCATTCTTTGCATTAATTTAGAAGCTAGTAATGGAAAATAATGTTATGATTTTTTCCTGCGTGTATGTTGGTTACCATTTCCTCAATTCAGATTTCATTTGCTAGTGCGTTGATTTTTTCTCTCTCCTCTTTAGGTCTGTCCCACACTTCTCACTTCCTGGTCCTCACAAACTGACTAGCATTGTGTCCTGTGCAAATGCTATCCATAATCTACTTATCCATTGACCAGATCATTAAGAAATAAGTTACCCATTATTTTAATATGAAGCTGGACTAGAATCTTAGGTCAGGTTTCATCTCATCTCAGTTTAGGCATTTAATTCAAGTTAAGCTCTAAAGGCTTTATGACTGAAAAGAGAGTCATCTTGAGAAGTGATTTAACCCACCCCAGAAATTATCAAATCACCAGGTATGTTCAATAATTATTTAAAGATTTCAGTAATAATCATGACTTTTTTTTGTATTTGTGATCAATCTAGAACCTATTCCTTGTTGTGATGAAAACCAGCTAATCTAATCTACTCCTAATCTTTTTCCTTTGCTTTCAAACTATTTTTTAACACATTACAACCTTTCATTTTACAGCTGTTTCATTTCAACCAAAGTTTATTGTGTGAAATGTAAAAGAGAGCTTTTAGAAGACCAGTAATTTTTGTCATCTGGTTGTGTTTATTGAAGTGTTCAAGAAATAATAGATAAGTAAAATGCTATTTTCCCTTGTAAAATCGGTAGTGGTTAGACAGTATTTTCTAATCCCCAAGCCACAGGACAGGGTGACTTCTAAGTAGCAGAATTGTTATCAACTCAGCAATTCTGTATTTAAAGTTCTTTAAAACTCTTAAATGTACCTTCTAACCTTGATATATTCTATGTTCTCCACTGTTGCTATTTGTTGATACCTCACTACTCAAAGAGAAATTGTTATTGCCAGAAAAACAATATAGAGAGCAGAAGCCCCCTGAATGTATTGCACAAGAAAGTTGAATGCAAAAAAAAAGAATGCAAAGTAATTTAGCTTCCAAACAGTGTCATTATCCTCTTTAGCTGCTCCCATAGCCTGTACAAATTCTGTTGTAGCCCTCTTGTTTCTGATATACCTGAGGAATATTTTATTGTTTATTTTTAAATCTTTCAGTGTTTGTTCTTGGAAACCTACTTTTGCTCTTTGCAATTTCCTCTTACTTAACGCTTGCTGAAGTTTAAGTTCCTGTTTATTGGTTTCCCTAGGATCATGTTTCCAAAATTTGAAGGATTTCTGTTTGGTTGAAATAGACTCTTGAACCTTGCCATTCATCCGGTTTAGCTTAATCCTGCCTTCCTGGTTCCCTTCCTTGCACAGTACACAAGCCTTCAGAGACAGTTCCTTTTCCATTGCCTTTGCTGTCTTACAGTTTTACTTTTAGGGTATTTATGATTAATCTAAGTTTACTAAATGTGTGAATTCCACTTCATTTCTTTTTTTACTGCAAAAAACACACAAGCAACTCAGAAATATGAGCAAAACCCATCAAAAACAAGAGGTAGGACAGAGAAACCTGTAAGACGGAGAAGGGGAGCAGGGGAGTACTTACTGTTCCCACTTTTGCTGTATGACTGAGCTGGAGGTGCAGAACTGCCTTCAGAATCCTAGTAACATTGAATTGAACCGGTATGTGTCAGGTTCTGCACTGATGGCCACCAGTATTTTCATCCCTGCCTACCATCCACTGCTGATGCTGCAAAGTAATGGTAAAAGTTCTGACTGTGGGTAGGCTAGCCACTGTTTCCTACTAACAAGACTCTTATTCTGGACTGGAAAACAGAAGACCTGGCGTACTAAAATCCTCATATAATGGGTTGGGTAGAAGTCCTGTTGCCACATTGTGCCAAATCCAGGCTCTTGCACTTACTGCTTTGTGAAATCTTGTAAATCCACAGTAAGCCACATCCATTACCTGAAGGACCAGTACCTAGGATAGCAAGGTCTGCTCTCCGTGTTCTGCCTTTCATTCTGACACAGAGCAGTGCTTTTGATGGACAGACAACTTCATTTATACATAGGAGTTTTGAGCATTAAGGTTGTATTTGTCACATTAGAAACAGGAATCAATCTGAAATTGATTCAATACCTATGGAATTCCTCATTGTCTTTCATGCCTGTCATTTAAAGTTTTGCTAGATAATTTTTGAAGGTGCATTCTAAGATGTGTATCCTAAAAACAAAGGTGTATAATGCATCAGCATTTGGAGCTGAATTGAGAAAAAGGCAGCCAATGTCAGGTTATCAACTTAACCATACTGTAGATGGACAGACTTTTGCCAGCTGCGCCACAGGATTAGATGACTGAGTTGCTAGACACAAAACTGTGTGGAGGCTCCTTTGCCCACTAGAACAGGACGAGATGAGCACATTTGCTGGATTGTCTATATGATATCACATCAGCAACCCTTTCATCTTGTCTAGGAAAGGAAGAACTTCCACTAGCTGCGTTCAACATTTAATTAGAAAAGACAGAGCTCTGCAGGCATATAAATGAATTGCATGTTCTTTGGCTGGCTCAGAAGTAGATAATACTTTCTAGGATATTTTTTTTTCTCACTTGAGAGTACTGGCTTTGTCTTTTAACATTTGATCTCCGGAGCCATCACTCATCGGTCCAGTGGTGTTCTGTTTCCGTAGAGCACTGCTGGAATTCAGCCAACTCCATGTTTTGGTCACCACCGAAAACCTGTGTGATTGCCATTTCCTCCCCTATCACACATTGTAAGAATGTATTACTCCTGTCTCAGAGAAGTATCAGATTCAACACTGTCATTAACTATTTGTGCACAAAACGTCATTGGTTCAGATTTACAAAATAGTCAGTGTCTTTTAATTTTCTCCTGTTTTTCAGGAGAGGGTTTAGTATTTAAGAATACTTTCGGTCATTCTAGGACCTGGTAATTGTAATGCTTTAAAGTAATTCAGCCATTCAGGGTCTTCACTGGTTTTGCAAACTGGTGAGAAAGGAGAAAAATATTGCTTTTCATTCCCACATATAGATTATGAATGTCTCTGTAATCCAACAAGCACAGAGGCTTCAGATTGTGTTGACAGGAGAAGCCTGGCCATCTTAATAGCACAGTAAGTTGAATGGGCAGGAAAAAGGGGTAAAAGAGGTGCTGATTCTTTGCATAGTCAGATCTGCACATTTGTTCAGTACAGCACTGATGTCAGAAATGGATAGCCCTTATTAAAACTGGGCAAGTCTGAACAACCTCTGAAGGACCTCTCACTATCTGCAGACATACTGCAACATTGATGGCCATGTAGCGACTCTTGATTCTGCAGTTGAATACATCAGGTTTATTCTAGTAGCAAAACTCATAATCTAATAGGTATGTGCTTGTTCAAAGCCAGGTTTTGGACTGTGCACTAAAATTTCTTGCCAAGCTTCTGCAGGTTCTGTTGTAACAGAAGCCAGGCTAGGTAGACACAGTGTCATCTTGCTGCATCAAAATGTTTAAATTTATGAATATTTTAGGCATCCAGGCAAACTGACCCACTTTTCAGAAATGCTTAGTTCCCACTGCTGTCTGACTTACATGGGACCTGCCAGAACTCAACACCTCATAAAATTAGACTGCTTTTCATTAGGTGTCCAAATGTTAGACTCAATCACTGATGTCTCTAAGACAGTACCTTGCAGACCAACTCACAATAAATTACACTGAGCCATTTTTAATACTTTGCATTCCAGAAAGGTAAGACTTAGACATTTGGTGTCCTGTCCAGCCCTGTCAGGGTAAGTACCATCAGTATTATGCAGGACTGCAGTTTTCAATGATACTTTTATTTGCCATTATTTTTATTATTTATGCTGAATATTTGGATGACTTGCATATTAAAATGACAGCAATTTAATAATCTATTGATTGGTAATGCCTTTTAATGTATGCATTGTATTTAAAAGTCCCCTCTTGCAAACACTTCATGGTTGATTTATTATGCTTACCTTTACCTTTCTAAAAGTATGTAGTGAAAGCTAGTCATCAAAGTTCCTTCTCTGCTCAGGAGAGAGAGAGTCATCACCGTGGGCTGATTCAGAAGTCTGTAAGATAGATGGATAGAGTTACATTCCAAAGGTGACCTTCCCTTTCCATTAATTATGGAATTAATTAAGGGGGGGGGTGACTGAATTTAGTCTATATGCCTTTTTAATGATTCATTTAGGTCAAAGAAATGCTGCCCTTTCTGTCACTGGGATTCTTTTCAGTGGGATAGTTGGGATGATAACTCCTTGAGTTGCCTTACTTCTTTGCAGGGTTGGGCATGTATTGTTTTTCTAAAAGATTTGCTGTGTACTTATATTATTGCATGTTTCTTTTTCTGCAGCCAACATCTTGTATATGGCAAGTCAAGAAATGATGAAGGTTGTGGAGAGAGACAGTACAACCATAAAGCAAAATTTAAAGAAGGTAACTATTTAATCCTCAGAGTTTTCATGGGAAGCCCATATACATGAGGCAATGTTATATTTGTGCAAAACCAGAATTTCAGCAGGCTTGCTTTTGCTGTTACGTGAGTGTCATGCCGTTGACTTTGGAGAAGCCATGAAAGGCATCACTGGTCATTAAAATGTCATTGAACCACATCTTTGTAGACGTAGCATTCACCACTGTCAGATGTAGTATCCCATCTGGTATTTTTTCCTTGGTGGAGGAGAAACAGTCTGTGTTTGCTGAGCCTGAGGTGTCGTTCTCAGTGAGGCTGGTAGTTACCTGGGTTCTGATCAGACAGGCAGATGGTCAGCCAGGACGTGAGTGCAGGCTGATTGACCAGATCTTCCGACTTTGCTGCTGGTCCAGTCAAGCAGAACATGTACCATCTGTGCTGTGTGGTGTCAGTTAATATCATGGGATTCTGCAGGCTTGATTTTTCCGTGGTATCAAAACAATAGAGAGGAGTCAGCAAAATTATTATGACTCCACTGTTTCAGCCACTCAACTGTAGTGTAAGGGAAAGGCACAGCAAGTGTGTTCCTCGGACACTGGAGCTAGCGCTGTACAAGTAGATGAAGTAGTTTTTGCGACCTTTCTCCTGCACTGAACTTTCTTGTCTGTGCGGATTTATTGTTGAAAGAGATGCTGGTACAGTTTCAGTCTGGACCAATAGCATTCACCCAGTCAGTTCCCAGGCATGGTTCAGGGGTTGGCACAGGTCCGGAACTGTTCCTGACTGGAGTTTTGATGTGGTCACTCTGTTTTGGAGGCCAAGAGAATTTAATAGTGTGGCCATTGTCAGGCCATCCCACATGGCTTATGAGCCAGAAAACTGTCACATTTAATAAGCTACTATTGGTGTAGCCTCTGTGAGTAGATAAACAGTACAACATATCATTTCACTGTGTCTCCTTTCTTCTCTCTATTTTTTTGTATCATCCTTGTCTTTTTGCTGGAAGAATGATTCCAGCACTTAGCACTGGCAGAGATGTTCCTTGGAGAATGAAATTTTCTGGGACAGAGGTCCTAGATCTCTGTAAGATTACTTTGTGCCTTGTAAATAGATATGGTACAAAGTTCACTTCATGAATCAGTCTTTCTTTTTTTGGCTGAAAATGGATCTGTTTTTTACTTATCCCATTTGCCTTCTCTGCACTTTGAAAGTTATGTTCAGATGTTTCAGTTCAGGTTTTTTTAAAGGAGCTGAAATAACACACAGGAACAAGAAACACTACAGGGCACTAGGCATTCCTGTTTTTTCACATTTTTATTGCAGGTCATTCAAAATTCTCCTGCACTTCTGGGGGAATCTCAGTGAAGAAACTGAAGGGCTGATCTTGTAGACTGAAAATATTCTCATTTCTCACTTTCCATGGGTTGATCCAAAGCCCAATAAACTGAAGGAAAATGGTTGATCTTACTGACAGAATGACCCCTCTGAGAGTCTGTGAGCTGTAGTGTCTGCCTGTTTCCCAAGGGTGACCCCAGCACAAGTAGTGCCCTCACCAAACAGGGTCCAGTCCCACAGTACTGGAGCAGGGCAGGGTAACAGAGTCTTTCAACTGTCCCAGACAAGGGAAAACAATAAACCAGGTCCAGCATCCCTCCAGAGAATCCAGTCAGGAGCAAAAAGAGACAGGGCCAGGGACAGAACTGGAGACAAGGCAACAATGTAGGTCCAAAGTCCATCCAGGAGGCACGGCCATGACGGAAGGCAGGTTACAAGGTAGGATCCATCCAGGTGACAAGCTATGTACAGCGTAGGTCCGATGTCAATCTAGGACACAGGGACAGAGGCAGGGCCAGAGACACATACTCCTACGACAGTACTTGAGAGGCAGAGACTAAAGGCGAAGGACAGAGATGTAGGCAGGGAGTATGGATCAGGGTCCCAGGCAAGGCTGATAAGGCCTGTTAGTGCCCTGAAACTGAGGGTAAGACGGCAGGTTACTGTGTTAGTCAGGGTAGAGAGGAGAAGAGTACAGGAGCGGGACTTCAGGTGCTTTTTGAAATCTTAATTGCAAGCACATGTGCTTGAAGTTAAGCATAAAAGCTTTGTTGGATGAGGACAATAGTGGTGACATTCAGCTACAGCTCCAGTGACTTCAAGTGGTTTACTCAGATGCTTCACATTACAAAAATACTTGTTTCTTGTACTGAATGAAGGCCTATAGCCAACAGTAAGAGTTTGCAGGTGTCCTAGTCTGCTTCATCTGTGCTTTTGTTGACTCTGTCAATGTAAGCATGCCCTCAGCAGGCAGGAGCTTTTTTAAACCTGTGTTAACTTTCTTTTATTGATTCTTCTATGTCCTCATACTTTTAAAGTGGCAAACATACTCAAGAAAACAAGAAGCTAAAGCAAGTTTATAAGCAGTTGGCAAACTGAAGAAAAAGCAGGTCTAAAAATGAAGCTAAATGCTTCTCTTTTTTCATCATCCTAGTAATTTCTGGGAACATAAGAATTAAGGAAAAAATTTTGAGTTGGCATTATGTTAAATTTGAAGTGTATTGACAATAAAAATGGGCTTAACTTATGAAGGTTGGAAGTTTATAAAAACAGGAACTATAGTCCAAGTTGCTATAGAACTGGCAAGCTGTCACTTCAAAAAATTTATACTGTTTAGTAGGCACTGTGATCGTATGCTAAAAGCCAATCTTAACACCTGACTTTGCCAACTGCTGTGGAATAGAAAAGTTATTTCTGGATCTTATTTGCATTCTGTGATCTGAAGAAGAAAGAAGAAGAGACACTAAATTATTCCGATCTTTCCATGCCCAGGTTTAACTATAATTATTACTAGTTAGGGACCAGGAGAAATTTTATCTCCAGGCCCCAGATTCTTAGTCTAACAATGCTAATTGCTCAGATTTATGTTGAAAGAATGGGAGCTGGAATATTGTTTGGATAACTGTGAGGTATTTCATTTATAATCTTCTTAAGGCAGAAGTCGCGCACGTTAAATAGCAGTGTAACTGTATGAGGAGGATGGAGACCTGTCTTCTAACAAAGTAATGTATGATAGGGCATTTAAAATATTGATTCTAAAGCTATTCATCTGGATCAAGCAGTACATGAATGTAGGCATCTTATTACAATGACACAGGCAGTTGTGATAAATCACAAAATCCAAACAAATAAGGTAGGGGATGCTGATAGAAGATTTACTCAGCTTTGACAGTTAATTATCATTAGCTGGTTGTGTCTAAGCCAGCTGAGCTACGTTCTTTCACTATAATAACACCAACTCCCTTTCCTAACAGAAACTGGAGGCAAAGATACTACTATACTAGAGGAAGTTTATTGTAATTCTTGCACAAAAGGAAGTGGATGTAATTCTGTATTCTTAAAAGATGGATCAGCACTGAGCATCATGGAGCTATTACAAATAGAATAAAAATTCAAAAAGGAAAGGGAAAATGGTTATGTTGTGCATTGACTAGCATGCCTGGGATGGACAATGATATTTCCATATAGAGGCTCTCTACAGCACTTAACTTTTTAAGTCTGCATCATGCCACATTCATTGCTTTACTTTAAGATTTAGCTTCATTGACTTTTCCTGTCAAGTGAGCTTATAAACCCATTGTAATCAAGAAGGTACTGCATTAAAGGGTAAAACTAGGTTCCTTATAGAGGAAATTTTGTTTTAAAAAAATCACCCCTCAGATTTTGTATTTGTTGAGATACATTTTGTTCATTACTCCCTGTGTAATACACAGTAGTTCTATTTTTAATTGTAGGATCTGCTCCAAAGCCCATCTAAATCAACAGAAGAGTTTCCACAGACTTCAGGAGGTCTTGAATCAGTTTGGCAGTGAATTTTCTGTAGTCATTCATAATTTCTTAAGACCATAAATCATCTCCTTCAACAACTGAAAATCATGATTCTTTTGGTTAGTATTTTAAACCCAAAAATGTTTATACATTGAATTTAGTTTTGCCAGTGGTCTGGTGTAGCAGATGCATCAATTGTGTAAGGAAAAAGACATGAAACATCTGAATTAGAGATACAAAGTGGAAAAAAAAATCTGTTGTCTGAGAAAAATAAATTTTAATCAAATAGGAAGAAGTATAAACTCGAGGTTTATGGACACATGAACCTTTTTTCACTTAGATTGAGGAAGTCTGTATTGTGGGTGTCTTATGGCCACCCCTATATAGATGGTTAAGTGGGGAAGAAATTCACTTTTGAAAAAATTAAATGAATGAAGTATATGTTTAACACTTCCTGCTTATTTCAATGGTGTATTTAGAATTAAAAATAATACAAGTTTATATCACACCAGTAATACCACAGAAAAGGTGTTCTCCAAGAGTATCAACTACACGGTGGTATGCAGAGTTTTAGAGTAAAAATGGCAAAAATGAAGGATTACCTTTCCACAGAAAAGTGCTAGGTTTTCCTTTGAAAAATTGCCTTTTCTAGAGAAAATTTTTAAGACTGAGCAACCAAGAATTATTTTGATCCCTGAAGCAGCTGTTTCGATGTTGCCTGCTGTTTTTGGTTGAGTCTCTGTAGACATCCACAGGGATTTAGTAATTATTCCCAGCGACAGGAGCATGATCTAAGATAAGTGGTTAAAAGAATACTACAAATACTTTGCCTGCCCACAGACCGAGTGAGTTGCTTGCCTACGTTTGTGAAAAAACTTCCAAACACTCTTTCTGAATAGGTGCAAAGTGCTCTCTCGAGCCAAGAACACCTCTTTTTTGGCTGGTCTCACATCCTTTTTGGCCTGCGCTCCCTGGAGTTACAGAGTTGAAGTTAGGGAAGTTGCACATGTGCTTGGCGATTTTGGTGCCTGTGTCATTTGACCACAAGGACAACCTTCTCTTTGAAGCACCCAGAACGCCTAATCAGCGATCAGCAGTTCCTCTCCTCAGTGGAAAAGGATCCCAGTGAGCATTCAAAAAGTTCAATGTACCACAATATACAAAGTGACTGAGCTCCTGTTACCATCGTTCATGCTGTGTGGTATTCTAATAAAGAAGTGATGACATGAATTCCTAGGATTTTTGCGATGGGTATGAGGTGTGTGCTACATGCAACGAGCAGACAGCAATATTTCCCCAGCTTTCTGAAGAATAGTTAAGAAGTTACTGTCTGACCTGTACTACTCCCTTACTGCTTACTTTCCCTCCCTTTGCCACAGAGCTCATTGCACAGCAGTGAACAAAATTTATGTCATTTGTGGCCAGATGCTGATCCTGCTGTTGCAAGAAAGATCTGACTGATTCACCTTAGATAAAGTCTCACTGAATGTAGAATCAGGCTTATATTCAGAAGGAAATACTGTTTGCAGTAAATATGGTTGAAAGAATCTGGCCTGGTAACAGTATTGCTTAAATAGTGGTTTCAGGTCTGTTTGTTTTTATTTTGGTATTTATACACCCTTGACTTCTGAACTACTCATGTTCCTGGCACATCTAAATATATACCCTCAAATCACTTTTAAGTCTTGAAAAGTTAACATAGATAATATAAATAAGTTAATCACCCTGGTTTGTTGATAAACCCTGTACATCCTTTTTAAAGCACATTTTTACTTTGCATTGAATTTGACCCTTCATTATCTCTGAGAAAGTGGAAATAGAAGTGGCCTCTCTTGATCGCTTGGATCTATATGCAGAGGAGCCAGCAGCATTGCTAACAAACGACAACAAAGTTAAAGAGGAACCCTATCCCCTTCCTCAATTTACCATATTTGCAGTTAACACTAACAAACGCATGAAAATGGGGAGCCTGCGTGTGCCTGTTTGGTAGAACACCATACCTTCCACTGGGGAGAGGAATAATGCATCTTAATTGCTCTGAAAGTAAATTCTGCCCTCTCTTCCCAGGCAGAGAAGCTGGTTTTGTTTATTATTTCTGTTGGTTTAACAAACCTGACCACATTCCTTACATTAAAACCACCACAAATACCTGAACTACCTATTACACCTTACTACAACCCCTGCAGGTTAGTATTTAAAAATAATGTTGTGTACAGCAGATTGTCAACTGCCTCTTCTCAAAACAGTCCAGCAGAAAAAGGTTGGGTTCACAGTGCCCTTGGGAAGTTGAGAAATTGCAGTTCTGGTAAAACAAGATGAGAAGCATGTTCCAAAGACCTTGCCATCAAACACGCTGATCTCAACCACAGCAGGATCACAAGGGGAGAGAGATGGTGCCTCGGAGAACCAGATCCCACAGCATTTAGGGCTTCCTAGGGCAATGCTAGCTCTTTGAATTCATCCCAGAAACAGATTTGTAAAGCCAAAGTATAACTGAAGCAAGTCCGGAAAAAAAAGTGTGTCCCAAACCAGTCTGTTCCCATGTCATTTATATTATTATTTTTGCAGGATAAGGTGGAGATGCTTCCATAATTCCAGAAAAGCTAAGTCATTTTCTATAAACCATGATTGAAATTGAAATTAATTCTGGGCTAATGCCTTTTAAACTAATTTTCATCCAAGAGTAAATGAAGCTGGTTACTGTTGAGAGATGTCACCCAGAGAGAAGCTGCTGTTTTAACTAGTGAATGCATGTGGGAGTAATACTGATAAGAAGTTAATGTATGAGAGACAAAGATTTCAGCAAGGTCACTGGTACAGTCTTGCTTGCCATTGCACTTGTGCCGCTAGAGATCAGTCCTTCACTCTTTGCCATAAGCTGGAGTAGTGCCTGCCCATGTAATAAGATCCTAAAGTTGTTATAACATGTACCAAATTCCAGTGAGATAAAGGAAAGTCAATTAATATTTTTTAACTTTTTTGATTTGTTTTTCAGTGTTGACCTATGGCAGCTACAGAAGAGGCATAAAAGAAATCTCTTTGTAATTTATACTTCTGTGAACTGTCATACATACTAAAACAAGTGCCAATGGAGTCAACTGCAGGAAATCTTTATTGTTTTCTTAGAAACTCTTTAAAATGTAAACATCCTGTTGATACAAATCTCAGATTCTTCTGATGTTTACTTAGCAGCTGCCATCATTGTGCAGTGTCTGAGTACACATACCATATTACAGGGTACTAGGCTGACAGAGCCCTATTCTGACTTGTGTTTTATTTTACAGAAGCTAAGGCTGAAAATACTTCTGAGCAATGTAATGGTAAAACAGCTTACACATTGCTGTTATTTTACAACCATTTGAAACTTAGAAAATGCATAACTATTTCAAACACAGTATTGAAATAGCCAGCCAAAGATAACCCACATCCCTTTCACTGTGCCCTCGCCATCAGATCCTGAAAGAGGAATGTATTTGTCACTCATAACAAGCAGGGTAGCATTAGGAATCATATATAAAGTTCTTGTTGTCTCCAGTGGTAGCTGCCATTTCCTTTCTGAGTCGGGAATACCTGGATTCAATCTCAGCATTCAATATTGCAAAAGAACAAAAAATAATACTCTTGCCCTCATGGCAGAAAGCTTAAAAAATGCAAATATTGAAAAGTTTAAGCCCAGAAGAAAAAAAGAATGTTCTATTTCTTGTTTTGTAAATCTGTTTATTTTTAAGCTTGTCTCATTATTTTGGGAGCCTGACTCACCATTTTTGAATGCTTAGGTTGGCATCAGTTTTCCATTGCTGGTACAGTGGTTGTGCTGACTCAGGATGTCTTTACAGCTATGCACAGTCCACAGGAAAATATGTACTTTACAGATCCATGCAAATCATATAGTGCATGCCAGTGTTCCCAACCATTAATGGAGTTCCCATGTGCCTCTGGTTGCACATGGTTCATTAACTATACCTGTCTGCTTGCTGCAATAGCAAAACTCCTGATCTTAAAATGAGGATGAGAACATTTGGGTCTTGGAAACTTTTGCTTAAATATGTCTAAAATTAACCTGTCTTAATATGTTAGGAAAATAGGTATCATCCTAACATCTCTATATTTTGTGTCTGTGTATGGCATAGGCAAAAAGCACAGACATTTTGTCATTCAAAGGAAGAAACTCAATGCCACAAATGACAGTCAAGTATCTGTCAGGTTTCATAGGCCTTGTACCACCATCTGGATCACTGAAAATTTCACCGTAATTGAAGTCCTGCTTTTAGATTTTATTGCATAAACCATTAATAGGGAAGCATTTTGAAAACAATTCTGAACAAACTGTTGGCAGTTTGTAATTAAGAAACATGTATCTTAAAGTTTTAGATTTACAGGCATATGCACAGAGACACACAGAATGCACACACCAACATCTGCACATGAAATAAGCGGATAAAATAGCTGCAAGCATCAAATAAGGTTCCCCATGTCTTCCTGTTATAAAATTAGTTCATTATAATGTACCCAAACATTAGTTGCATATATGACACAAGTGTCTATCCTTCCTTGACTGTTAATTTTTTATTTCAATCCAAAGGGTTCCACAATGTCTACAAATAAGGATCAGGGCAAAATGCATTGTTTTCTTATGGTAAGAATTCTTGTCCTGGAGAAGGAAGATATTCATTCCAGTGCTGAGGTAATACAGAGGGAGCTAGTGAGTGAGGGGTGAACAGAGAGGAGGAGGAGGCGGCAGGAAAAACCAAAGGCTCTGTTTGCTTGGCCAGAGGTAGGCTTCTGGTGCTGTATGAGGTGGTGGATTTGATCTACCCAAGCCAAGACTGGCACAAGACACACAAGCTGCCTGTAGCAGCAGTGGAGACCAAACAGGATACACTAGCATATCAGTCTTAAGTTGCATGGGATCATAGGGTGGAGAAGACCCTTAAGATCATCAAAGATCATCAAGTCCAACCATTAACCTAACACTACCAAGTGTTTATGTGTGGCACCTGGATCATGCTTTATGAGTTTACTTGTAGGAATCTACAGGTGCAGTAAGCATTAGAGGTGTGGATGACCCCATTAGAGTCAATAGAACTCTATTGAAGAAGTTAAGGTGGAATTTGGCACTTAAACACGGACATCTGATTTGATTTGGGGCACTGTGAGATATCCCCATCTGGCCTCCAGCTGTTTTGCCAGAAAGTTGTGGGTCTCCTATAAATTCTGCCTGTCATACCTGTCAGTCATGTGCAGGTGCCTCGGATATCCAGAGCATCTTAGATGGCAGTAGGTGCCTACACTTAGGCAACAGAGTTTTTAGTGGAGCCTGAAGTGCAGCTTCACCCACCTTACAGTAGACACCTGCTGTTTCAACTGAATAGCCTTCTAAGCACTGATGGCTTTATTGAGTTTATCTTTCCTGACTGTGTGCTGGGAATTTGGATGCCTGGTAAATATGTAAACACTGCAGTGCAGTTACCTGTATTTAGAAGGATTTATGCTGAACTGAAACCAACCCTGACACTAGGAATGACTGATAGTTTCAGAGATATTTGAGGAGTAGGGCTGGGAACAGAGGTTCTGCTGCTAAAAAAGAACTTTTTTAGACTGCTAAAAAAGCGGAGAATCGCTGGGGGGAAAAGCAACTAGGGTCGAAATTGAGACTCAGAATGGGATGGAGAAACCAGAAGACTAAAATCTAGACTTGGCAGAGCAAGAATGTGGGACAAGAATAAGAAGCAGAAGTAGTGGACATTGGAAATTACTAGGTAAGGAGAATAGAGCTGAAACAATGAGCCAAAGAGTGATAGAGTAGTCCTGAGACCAGAAGGAGACAAAGCAGAAGTCATACTTTGAAAGATGGGGAAAATGACTGGACAGCAAGGCCAGTAGCTGGTAAATATTCTGCCCTTTTCTGCTTGGAATGGAACCTACATTTCCAAGAATCTTATTGTTTCTGTTCTCAACAGGTGCCTTTAGCTACATTTGCCTTAAAAACAGGAGCAGCACAATAGAAGAGAATTCATGGAGATAAATAGCAAGTGGTGAGGCCCTGATGTTCCCAGTATAGGCATCTCAGAGGGTTATTACTTTAGCCAGCAGTTGTCTTACCCATGGACCAAATGTCCATTAGTGACTGGAGTTCACAAAGTGTGATCCTGAAGAGCATCTTTGCCTTAGTTTCAGTTGAAAGGAGTTCAAACACTCTGAGACTACTCCACAATGTGAACCAAAGCATGGTAAATCTGGACAAACATGACATTTGCTTCAAAAACACACAATAGATCCAAACTAAATCACCAGTTTCTTTACTGGACACCCCCAGTGCGACACCCAGCAGGAGGGTGTCCCATGTTTTGGCCAGAAGCTGACAGTGCTGCTTCTTTCAATTACACCATTACTTTTGAGGGACAGAGGCCTAAAGCAGTAGAATTGTAGGTGCTAACACTGTTGCCAATATATTTAGGTGTCACATGTGAAATACCTGGTTCTTGGTTTACCTCCTTGAAGTCTCACAGACTGTATACACAAGCTCTGCTAAAACCAGTTGATATGGCATTACCAAGCATTTCAAAGTTACAGAGCACCGATCCTAATTCAGACACCTTTTATGTATGCATAAAAGCATACATAATTTCTTTCATTAAAACATCGCTTTTCCTTTTTCCTCTTTCATTAACCAAAAGAGCTGTGCAATGAAGGAGACAGCAGGGTGTAGCACTGCTACCTTATTTGTGGCAGAAGCAGTGAAATGCCTGTCTAAAGAAACAGGGAACGATATGAAGTAAAAATGGATAGCTTCATGGTAGAGGCACCTCAACTTCGTATCCAAGAATGAACTTTGTGAAGTCATTAACATTTTTCATGGATGGTCACAGTTTGTCGTCACTTTTCTGAGTGACCTTGAAATCTGTTTTACAGACAGATAGACAGTGTTTCAGAGCACCGCAAATGAAGTCCAGGGTGCTATCCTTTGAGCATAGTCAATACTGTGTAATGCTATACACACTGGAAAACCAGCTGTAGGTGTTTCAGACTACACGACATACTTTCAGATTAATGTATGTAGTTCGACATTGATTTCTGCTCTCCCTATCTGCAAAACGGAGATAGTAATGGCCACTAAGGTGTTGCAAAACTAAATCAAGAAATGCGAGCATGCAAATCCTCTAGTGGTGTGTGCCAGAGGAATGCACATAAGAAAATAAATTCTGTCTGTAAACCATGAAATACGTAGTAAATAAATCTCCAGACCACACACAGAATTTTAAACGAAAAATACTATCATCAAATAGCAGCTCATCAGCTGAACATCATCCTGTCGGTGGATTGAATGAGTCAACGATCCTTTGGATCATGCAGTGAAAGATGAAACCGCAATGCAAATATACCGGAGGCAAGCTAAGAATGCACATAAATCTTTTATTTAGGCATTTCCAAATCTGTGAGTTCTCAAGTTTACAACCTTACCTGGAGAACAGCCCATTTTGCAGCTCATGCAGACTAAGCCAAGTATTTTATCCACCTTTGTAAGTGTAAATGACTTTTCATCTTTTTCTAAATGATCATGCGATGAGACTCTATGACTAGCCTATGAAAATGTCATGGACTACTCCATTAAACTGGAGTTGTTCCATTTCTTTTCTTCTCAGTTTCATAGTCTTTATTTTTGTATTTGTTGGTAACGGAGCCCAGAGTTAAACATAATTTGGTCAGATGTTTGGCTTTCAGAAAGCCTTAATGCAGCTGGCCATTTTATGTTGGCTTTTTTGAAGAATTTTTGCTAGTGTGACATCCTGTGATTTATGAATCGAGGGCGAGATCAAAAGAAATGTTCTGCTAAAGCAAACGACATACCTTGTTTCCAGCAATTAGTGAGTGACAAAGGAAACCAGTAAAGTTTGGTAACATGGGATGCTTTATGTTCTATGTTTTACATGTACATAGAAGTATAACTTGGGTTGGTGTCTGTGCAACTGAGATGTATTTTGAATGCAGCCAGTAATAATGTCCAAGATTTTTGTATGCTTCAACAAGGGAAAAGTGAGTTAGACAAAAACTTGTAACATTTTGTGAAATGCAGTCTGGGCTCTTAGCCCACCTCTGCCCCAGTGGGTGCATTTCTTTATGTTCCACATGGCTACAAAAATGATGGAATTGAAGATTTTTGTGATGAAAGGAAAACTTCTTGTCCCCTAATTTATGTTAGCATTGCTCAATTATTCACTGAAGTACAGAAATGAAATACGAAACAAATGAGAGTAATGGAATTGGACCAAGCTATGTGTGTGATATGTTGAGCAGTCAACATCCTTCTGGTACCTGCATTCAGATATTTCAGTATAAAGAATCCTTGTCGTTAATCTTGTTCCTGTGCAGTTTTAAATCCATAGGTTTTTACTCTCTCCCAGACAACCACTCTCTGTTCAAATACTTTATGAAAATTGAAAAACATAGTTATAGCATGCAAAGTTGAGATGAAAACAGGGGGAAATGATGACTTGGGAAAGAGTGACATTCATTGTTTCTAACAGAGAGAAAAAACACTTCATCGAATGTGGTATTTGCCTGGAATTTATGACTTTTGTGTTTAGGTGGTCCCTGTAGCACCTGCTTCATGTATGTCATTGAACAAGGCTATTAGGGCAAGATCAAAACAAAATGGACTTTGATAGAAATTTAGTTCCACATTACAACACAAAAGAAAATTGCTCATTGATTTCCAGAAGGTGCCTGTGCTTTATACGGGCAGCACTTCACAAAGAGAGAATAAAGTTGGGGTTGTTCAGCCTGGAGAAGACTCTAGGGAGACCTTACTGCAGCCTTTCAATACTTAAAGGAGACTTAGAAGAAAGATGGGGACAAACTTTCTAACAGGGCCTGCAGCAGTAGGACAAGGGGAAATGGTTTTAAACTAAAAGAGGGTAGATTCAGACTAGATATAAGGAAGACATTTTTTATGATGAGGGTGGTGAAGCACTGGCACAGGTTGCCCAGAGAAGCTGTGGAAGCCCCATCCCTGGAAACACTAAATGTCAGGTTGGACGGGGCTCTGAGCAACCTGATCTAGTTGAAGATGTCCCTGCTCATTGCAGGGGGTTGGACTAGATGACCTTTAAAGGACCTTTCCAACCCAAAGTATTCCATGATTCTGTGTTTCTAAGATTCTATGAATATAAAACTCTCCAAGCAAAAAAAGTTTTGCTTCTCAGAATGACCATAGTTGCTGTTATTCTAACATGGGCAAGTGAATCTAACACCGAGGTTAAGAAAAATAGATCCTCCTCCACCTAAGGCCCCAACCAGGCAGGTGGTTTGAGATCATACCTAACAGATGCCAGTAAGACTAAGCTACTCGCAAATGTGGAGTAACCTCCTACTTTCTTTTAGTTTATATCCAGAAGCAAGCCATAACGGTTAGCCCCTTCAACTGAGACATAGCATCAAGTTTACTGGTAATTTTGCTATTTGATTAAATAGCTAGAAAGCTAACACAGAAAACAGCTAATAGCTAGGGAAAACACAGCAGCTTGCTTATTAGGGGTGGACTCCATGGACAGCGAAAAGTTTTGATCCATAATCAATTTTTTAAGACAGCCAAAATTCCATCAGCAGATCTCTTGTTTTCAGAGTTAAGCCTGTATTGTGTTTCACAGTTTTACAGATTAAGAAAATGAGTCAAAGAGCAATTAATTGGCTTCATCGTAATTGCAGGCTTGGAAACAACCAAGAACTACCAGTTTGCTATTCCGCATTGTATATCTTGAGTCATGAAGCATCACTTACTTCCAAATAATTCAGTGCTCTTTGTTTGGATATTGGTTGCTTCATCAGCAACTTTTCAAATTAATGATTTGATGATATGCTTTGATTTCTAGCTGATCTTCTACTATGGAACTGGAGACAGCTGGTGTCCACAGCACTACTACGATGAGATCAAAATGGATTTTCCAGATGGGGACATTCGACTTTGTGAGAAAGGGCTCCGCCATGCCTTTGTGCTGGATGCCAGCAAGGAGATGGCTGCCATGATTACAGACTGGTTACAGGATGATCTGACCAAATTATAAACATAGATTCAGTGATCAACAAGAAAATTATGTAATTATTTTGTGAACATGTAATTTTTTGTGAGAGAGTCTGTCCTATTTTTTTCTGTTTATTATAGATTATGGCTTGTTTTCTATTGACATGTTTTAGAGAAAGCTGAAGAGAGACTGGCTGGTCCAAAGTATAGTTTTATTGATTCAGTGGTGATGTACCTTCATCCTGCATCTTGAAGACTCTGCAGGACTTGGCAGAGGGTGGAATATTTATTGTCTGCTAGCACTCTAGACAACACTGGTACTAGATTCACTGGCTACAAGTGTACCTGAGTTACTGTCACCTCACTCATCTGCTGGGAAACTGCCAGGGATATGTTTAGGGTATCCCAGCTGGCTTGCCTTAGAAAGAAATACCAGGCTACTCTTATGGATAAAAATCTCCCTGGGGACGGATCCTGACAGTGGATCCTGGTATGTTGTGAAAGACCTGACCCTCTCCATATGTCTCATCCGTCCATGTAACCCTGGTGCGTGACAGCCAGAACAGCCCAAGGCTCCAGGACAACCCTAACAGTGTATCCTCCAGGCCAGAGGGGGTTGGTGACCAATCAAAGGTCAGGCTGAGTTCAGGATGAGTGCAAGAGAGGTGTGTAGATGAGGTGTGCAGTCTCTCCAAAGTCTCAGAAGAGGTTTAGGGTGCTGCCAGGACTCCACAGGGTGTTAAAAATACCCATAAGGTAACTGTGGCCACTCAGTGAACACATAACAGAGCTCTTGTCTGGAATGTTGCCAACTGTTTTATATTTTGATTAACTGTAGAGAAAGTAAAGGACACTCATCAAAAGTGCCAGTATTAAAAGGCTAAAATAGATTTCAGAATCCATATATAACTACTTATAGGTGGCCTAGCTCTCATAATGAAGTCCATGAGAACAGTACTTGCTCAGCAACTTTGAGGAATTAAACCAGTTTTGATGCATGCGTAAATTGCAGTTCTTTGCCCTAAGGACTGAAGTATAAGTTTTTCTGCCAAGCCACAAATTAGATAAGCCCACAATGAGGAGATGACTGTTGCTCTCCTGTGATTGCACCCATGAAATGTCATGAAATGTTACTGTTGAGAACCAGATCCTTGCTATAGCACATTGCGGACAAGTAGACTGTTCCTCACAGTTGTTCATCCCTCTCCTTTACAGGTGGCAGAAAACTAGAATAAGACATCCTACCAGTTGTGATAACAGAAGAAGTTACAGGCAATAGCTAGAAATGAAAAATAATGTAAGTGAAAGGAACAGAGCCAAGTGTAATCAGGAAAAGCTTTCTAGCCTTGAACCTGTGAAATAGTCTCCCTGTGGAGTTCATAGAGACATTTATAAATAAGCGAAACACTACAGAATACAGTCAGGGGAAGTCCTGCCCTTGCAAGCAGATGAATTTAGATGATGCACTGGCTATCTAACTTACATGTTTTATTAACAGTTTTAATGTGATGTAGAATGACCAATTAATTCCTGGGTTTTCTTAGACAATTACATACACACCTTCCACTTCTCTCTTAATCACCCTTGAATCTTTCACTAATATCTAGAGCAATTTGTAGTAGAACTCACTTCCTGGATATTTTGGACTAGTTTTCAAACCTGCGGACAGACAGTGGATTTAAGTGACCTTTGCATCAGAAACTGGTTTAGCTTTTGAGACTAGCCAGTGGCTTTTCAGATTACACTGCCACATAATAAACAGATACTGATGCTTGAGGCAGAAGTGCTGCGACCGCAGTTGCAGCAGCGTGGAGAGGAGCCAGATACATTCAAAGTGACAGGACTGTGCCCATGCAACTGATTCTGTTTATTGGAGAGTCATGGGACTTCCCTTCTTTTTACAGGGCCATATTCAGTCATGATCAAAACGATTCTTGTTCTCACTTTAGGAACCCACAGTTGAACGAGTGTGTGTGTGTTTAAATAGCCCACAGATGTTGGCATCTTCTGTTGTTCCTGTTGGATGGCCTTACAGCAGATGCCAAATACATCTGTTGGCCTAGGTGCTCCCTGGGGCAGAGTGAGGTGGGGGCATTCACATATGTGGATATATATATGCACACGTATATACAGACATATGCACCTGTTTGTATGTTAGCAACATAAAAAATACAGTTCACTTGGTTGTTTTGGTTTACACATTGATCTGGTTGAACTAAGCATTTGTTTTTCAAAGTATATGGAATCAGGTAATCAAGCAAGGACTCAGTCTGTAAAAAGTTCAGCTGTTGTAGTGGATCTCCTGAGGACAGAAAAGATCGTGCATTAACCAAAGATGACAAGCAACTATTAAAGTCTGGAAACTGAAGCACCTATGAGAAGCAGTTGTTTACAGTGCATTATTCATATACTTTGTATGAGGAATTAATTTAGCAATACTTGTATTTGACTTGTGTATGCCTTTTATACAAATGTTAATCCATTACAGTAGATCCTACTGACTGCATTAAGACCTAACCTGAGATTACATCTGGTCAGTGATGACCAGATCTACTGCAGGATAATGCCTTATGATTTTCTTAAATGAATTTTCTCTAATATTATCAAAACTATATTGATTCAGTTGCTACCTTCTTCCTAGAAGCTGTTGCTGTAAGGCTAAGATGTGAAAATTTGCTGCTCTCTTCATTGCAGAAAAGCACGAGTCTAGTTGTCACAGCTGTATTTCATCAGGGAGGCAGATCTCAAACAAGGAGAATCTAGCTCCTCTGAAGCCCATGGTGTTCACCGTGACACCAGGCAAAGAGTGTCAAAAGTGCTTGTGGTCCAAATGTGCTAATTTACCACGAAAATACAGTGTGGTCTTGCCTGTTTTAGACTGTTCTAGAATTGTGGGGAAACCTATCACAAATGAATTGACTGTATGCAGTAGCACCTAATCTCTGTCATTCACATTTGTGCTTAATTCTCACCACACGAGTAATCCTGCTAGCTTCAATGACTGACTCGTGTTCAAGTGTTTTGCTAGATCTATACCTTTTATGAAAAAGTACACAAATCCAGTAACAAAAATAAAGACATTTATGGTAAAATGTAACTTGATTCTTTATTTTGATAACTTGTTTAGTCTCTAGTTCACCTTCTTCATTACTTCATGTGTACAAAATTTGCAAAAATACTTGCCAAACTCCAGATTTCACATGCAATGTAGACATCTGCCAAGTGCAGAGAAAATCAGTGGGTGGTAGGCACCTGACTCACTTAAGCATTTTTATCCATTATACCACTCCAAAATAATCAGTGTTTCCCCTTGCTCCCTCCAGCTCCATGTTTGCTGCTTTGAACGAGCTATAGAGCGTCTGGATTAGTGAGGTTTGTCCCATCAGGAAGCTTGATGAGTGTTTGCGCAGTGTTTATGGTGAAGAATTTGGAGCTGGACTCCAACCTAAACACCAGTTTCTTAACTCACAGGAGACAGATTGCATACATGAGCCACAACAGATAATCTCTTCTCTGCAGCTGAGGTCATTTACGTATTTATTTTACAGAAAATGGGTTTATACATGCATCTACTGCCTGTCCCTTTCTTTGGTCTAGCTAATTGTGAGCAAAGACTTTAAACAACATGTTCAATGTTATCATTAATAAAGTCACTCAAACTATTACTGGGTTTGGATAAACTTACTAGACCCAAGAGACTTGTTTTACTCTGTGTCACAGGTCACACTCAGACTCCCAACTACACTATGTTTCTGAGGCTCTTCACTTGGAGACAAATGTTCTCTTTCCTGGCACATTTACAAAATAAGAATCCAGAGAGCGTTTGTGAGTGACCAGGAACTATTAAAACAACATGTATTTCTGGAACAGCTGATGGGGTTTGAGTACAAGCAGCAGATACAGCAGTAACACTACAAGCCAGCTGCCAGAAGCGATCTTTGCTCTCAGTAGCATCATGCAGAAGTTATGAAACAGGCTAACATGCATGCTCAGATGGGACAAGCAGGGAGAGAATTAAAGACTGTTTTCAAGTACTGAAGCTGATAGTAAATGGACTAGGTTTTTCCATTCCATCTATTGCAGGAACATGCTTGCAGGAAAGTAATTGTGTTGTGGAAAGTAGTTTGCAGCAGCTAATAAAATGCAGAATGTTAAAATGCTGATTCAGTCTGTATCTGACTGCAGTGTTTGCCAGTCAGACACTCGAAGATTTTTTGCCAATGTATCTGAAGCAGTTCACAATGAAACAGGCAGTGGGGGATGCCCCCACTCCTCCAGTTTATGAACATCTTCAACAAACTCACCTGAAAGCCCCCAAGCTCTAAAAGACGCTGTGCTTCATGTATTAAGAGAAATCCTTACGTATGAAGATGAGGTGGCTTGGAACTGAGAAAAACAGGCTTTCCCAGTGTCAGGACTCAGCTACTCCTTTTCCCTAAGAGGCACCTTGAAAAATCTATAAGGATTCAGCTCTTCCGATCTAACTTGTTGGAAACAAGGAATAGCATTTACAGAATATAAATGTTTTGGGGTGTTAACGTCATCTGCTCTCATCATACTGCAACTCATCAGTGTTCATTAGGAAGGAACCTGTATTTTCACCTACAAAAAAAAAAACCAAAACCAAAAACAACCCACCAACCAACAAAACCAGAGCAAACAAAAACCAAACAAAAAAAACACACCAGGTTTTGAAGCATCCAGAGCAAACTGGAATGTGTAACTCCAACTACAGCCCTAGTATAGCCTCAATAAAGTCAATAGGATTGCACGCAGGCTTAGGGAGACCCAAATGATCAGTTAACTGAGACTAGGGCAACAGAGGTGGCATGACATGAACAAAGAGCTTCACTACAAAAATATTACATGCAAGACAGGAGTTTCCTTTTATCCTCATACCGCCTTCTAGTTTGCACCAAAACAGGACAGTCCAATGCAGCTGGATTCCTATGGAATTAAGCACTTTGTGATAATGAGGATTTAAGTTTTCATAGTAATGAAAACCTGCCTGCCTATTATCAGTTATTGAAAATAAGATGAAATTCTCGTACTAGAATACTTTGGGACTGCAGCTGAGCCTCACAGCAAACATGTCCTAGTGATGTCCCCAAGCATCTTCTGAACTTGCTGCATTGTGGAGGACTGAGCGGGATGGTACATGAGAGTCTTCAGGTAAGTCTCAAGCAGATGCTAGAGCCTGGTCCAAAACCTATTTACATTAACGTAGACATTAAAAGTAGTTTCACTGGACTTTGGATTAGATGTTAAGAGGAAAACTGGTGTTAAAGCAAAGCTGAGCTGGCTCACCTGACTTACCCCCAATTTGTAAGGCTGTACTCCCAAAATAGTTGTCTAAATTCCCTGTCTGGTCTAACTTAGTATCTGCTTGTCGGGGTACCAGATCTCCCTCTGGAGGTGCTGGCAGGCACCAACTAATTTTTTTTACTCCATAAGGGGCTCAGGCATTTGCTGTAGGGTTAATTCACTAGGTGCCCGAGTGAGACTGTGCCCTGTTTCAGTAATGGCCTGCATTTTCTTCTCACCTGCCTTTGCTGTGCCTCTGATTTCTCTCACATACAAACTGACCATGACAATGCTCAGCTTTCAGAATATGTATGAGGATTAACTTGTTTATGCTGCAAATCACAGAAGTCTGAAGTGCTGTGTTAGTACATGAACTAAAAAACTGCCTCCACTCCACCAAAGGCAAACCTACTGCTCCTGTTGATTTCAGTGAAGACACGATGGGATTCCTGTGGATAACCATTTGCTCTCCCCCTTCAATGTTTTGTTGAAAATAACAATAATATTTTCCTTTAAAACTGAACATAAGGGGGGCAGGGGGGCAATGGCTATCCTGTCTCCCTCCACGCACCTAGCCAGAGAACTTGTGCCAAAAGCCCTCTCAGCCAATGTGACAGTAAAGGAGCATGTGAGGATGCAGGATACTGCCCAAAAGGTGGCTCACGCTTGGTCCATCACTCCAGGTGCCACTGGGAATAGAAATCACCATGCCTTCCCCAGCTTAGCCTTGTATTTGTGGGTGTGCCTAAGATTAAGGGACAGCCTAGAAAATACCAGTCTTGTAAGAAATAATTTTTAAGTCCCTCAGGTAAACCTCTCTTTTCAGTTCTCCATGTGTTTTTTCTGGGTCTTGAAAACTGGGAGTGCTCTGCTATGACTTAAACACATGCCTGATGCACTGAAGACTTCTTCCATGCTTCCAAACATGCCTTACTCCACACCTGCATGTTCACAGTACTGTATGCAGTAGGGCTGTAGCGGAGGCAGTCATAACCCTATTACCTTCACTCGCTGTCTCCAAGGCACTTTAGTGATGTCCACCGCAGGAGCACATGCCAAAGCAACTCTCTCTCCCTGAAACTTCTGGGTTTGCCATTATGATGTCCTAGTGAAAGCAGATGAGAAAAAGGCCGTATAGCTATTTGACAGCCCATTCCTGAACATTAATCTAATCTTACAGATTCCCTGCTTTCTGGGTGTCCCATAACCTTTAAAGTCCACCTACTAGAAATGCAAAAGGATGTCATTTCCCAGGGTGCTTTATTAAGCTATTAAAAAAAACCAACCAAACAAACAAAAAAAAAAAAAAAAAAAAAAAAGAAATTTGAAAGAAGGAAGAACAAACTAATAAAAAACGATAGTCAGTTAAAAGCAATCTTTAACAAAACATTTGCTGAGGTGGTAATAGCAGCATAATCTCTCAAGTATTAGGAAATGTATCATGTGCACCAGTGATACGCAACAGGAATGAAACTACCAGACCTGATTTGAAGGAAAAAATCTCTCTACTACATTTTTTCTAGGTATTTCTTAATTTCTCAAATTTTGAAATTCCTCATTTCCTAAGGGGATGTTTTCACCAGACCTAACCACATCGGGTTCCTCCCTCATCCCTCCAGCAGACCCTTGCCTTGGGCTCCCTCTGCGGGGACCACGGCGAGCCGGGCTCCTGCAGGGTCAGAGTCCTGTGCTCAAGCCAAACCTGTCAGGCTAGCTTTGTGTCATCAAAAGCGTGATGTGAGCAGGGAATGTTCTTCCAGCTCTCATATTTATCCCCCCAATTCAATGTTTCTGAGCCTCTAAAGCTGTCTATTCAAGGCAGCAGAGAGAATCCTGTTTGGCTGACTGGAGCTAGGTAGCTGCTAGTCAAGACAGGTGAACTCTATTCAGAAACACAAGGGAAGAAAAGGGATGTACATTTTGATGATAAAGCCATGGCAAACACACACTGTTCTGCAACTCTTTTTCTTGGAAAATACCTGAGGTTGCCAAGGAAGGCAGTTTAAAATTAATTAATTTAATTAATTAATTATAATTAATGGCTTTTTCATTTTGGGTTTTAGCACCTTAGGTAGCCCAGGAAGTAAAGGTGACTTAGGAAAGCTGCTCTGAAATGAGCTGTCTGGTTTCAGGACAGAGGCACAACTCTTCAAAAGAAAAAAATCTTGCAGAGATCTATTTATCAATAAAATATTTAATAAACTTATCTGTACAAAATATTAAAAAGATTATTGAAGAGTATACAAGAATACTTATTTAACAAATATATACTGCTATATAATATATTCAAGAAAATATAGATTGCTGTTTACAGTTCATTTACAATCCCATATGTACAATCTATTTAAACTTTAGAATACATACAAACAGTGCATTTACACCATCACTTACAGAGCTATCTTCTTTAGAGATATTTCACACACTCAGACCTGAAAAAGCTGAACAAATACATGGATAGTTTAGAGGCACACACAGGGATATGAGTATTGCTTAAAAATTTTTAACTACTAGAGATACAGCTACTGGAAATGCAAGTCCTTTTTCAGTTTCCTTTCTAATCAAAGAAAAGAACATATAAATAAAACCATGACTGACCAGCAGAGAGGCTCATTTTGTCAGAGGAGCTCCAGATAGTGTTGACTTGACTTCAGAAAAAGAGCATGCAGTGATGGGATATGCAGGGACGTAGCAAATTGGATCAACAAGTTGGGCTGACGTTGCTCCTGCCTGCATCTGAAATGAGGAGCACCAAGAGCAGAGCAGGTCTTTCCTGCGTGGACATGCATTCAGTTCTTGTGAGCAGCATCTCCACCAGCTTTTCCAGCAAGGAGCTGCAGCGCAAGATGGAGCTGGTCACTCCAGGTAGGCAAAGCCCCTAACTACTCCTCAGGTTGTAAGAGCTCGATTTGCAAAGGCACTGCACAAATGTGGGTTTGACTGAAACCCATGGGAGCACTGGATATTTGGCACCTCAGAAACTCAGACCCTTCTTTCCCAGTGCTATATAAAAGGTCAGTTACTCACAGTACATCGGATGAATGTAACCAGGGTGATCGCCTCCCTCCCTGGCCAAGGAGAGGATTTGCTGCCCCTACAAAACGCCCCATCCCCAGCTGATCACCACCTACACAACCCCTTAACTTTGGCACCTCTTCCAGGACTAAAGCCCGGCCCCTCCATGTGCGACCATCCCTTTTCCTGGCCTGTGGATGTTATTTCATGCTCTACTGCTGACAGCTGAGCTCCTGTGAGCCCCTTGGTGCCCAGCAGTTCCCAGCACACAGCTGGCATGCAGCTCCCTGGGATGACCAGCTTTGGAACAAGGCAGCCCTAAACTTTGCCTCTATTTTTTTTCCTCCTGCTCCCCTCCTCTCTCTTCACCAAGGCAGGATGGAGGAAATGAATGAAATTCTGTGGGGAACGTTACCATCTCCCCAAAAACTGGGACCAAAACCAATGCCACAGCTCTCGGGAAGGTTCTCATTCCTCTGATGGTGGAGACCTCGGTGGCACCAGCATAGGCCAACACCACAGCAACCTGGAGGGGAAGGGAGACCCGAGCCCTTCCACCTTCCTTCAGAAAACCACTTGAGCCTGTGACCTGTTGTGAGCAGGTCCTCTCCTCCCATTGGCTTCAACCCTGCCAGACCTGTCCCCTCACTGTCCCCGGCTCGAGGGCACAGGCTGCACCCCAGGCTCCTATGCTGAGACTCAGCCTTTCCTGCCCCACTGTCCCCCCACCCACCGAACACCACAGCAAGTCTCCGTGCTCCCCATCCTGAAAACCTGAAGTATCAGCGCAAGTACCAAAGCAGAAGAATGAGCTCACAAAATGTATGAATGAACCAATAACTGGTGATGACAGAAAAGCGAAGAGCAAAACCTGCTGTAAAAACAGTGAAAAATGGCTGGGTTTCGTTTTCAGCCATTTCTGGGAATGGATCGAGCTTCGGTTTAAGATTTTTCAGTATCGACCTCCATGAAAACACTCTGCTGCCCAATGCTTCCTCCTCTAGTCCACTCAGCCAAAAGTTAAACGCGGTGCACCAGCCAGCCCGCTGGTATGCTCCCCCCCACCACCACGTACATCAGGCTCCCCTCCAACACGGTGAGTTCAGGGGGCTGCTCAGATACATGTGCCAGTAAAAGGAAAAAGCAGCTGCATGGCTACACATCTTGAACTGCATCCTTCGAGACGTAGGGTGGGGTCCTTGGTCAGTGGGTTACACCAGCAGGAGTTCCTAACTTTGGTCGTTTTTCAAAGGCCCAGGATGCTTGCTGATAACTGATAAGGATAACTGATTTTCAGAGACATCTTTGTGCCTCTGTGTACCTTGCAACATGCTGTACTAGGAATAAAGAGTCTTAAAAGACCGAATGCAGCTGGTTTTACCATGGAAGACGTAAACCAGCTCATGACAAAATTCATGGTGTCATACATATATCAGCCTGGAACATCTTGCTCTTTTACCAGCCGTTAATTCAAAGACAGGAAAGGCAGAAAATCTCCCCCCACGATGCAAGGTCACAGGCTTCTGACTATCAGTAATACCCCATCCATGGGACAGCTACTCCCAGCTCCTCTCCCTGACGTGTTTTTGTGGAGGACACACTCCAAGTAGTAAGGCATGCTGGTATGCTCTCATGCTGCTACCCAGCATCCTCATTCGGACCCCATGTAGCTGTAGAGGGATCCCCCATGCTGAGGAAGCTGCTCTGATGCCAGTGGGACACACATGGTCTCTCCATCTGCTGGTCATGGTGACTTCAAAGAAGAACCATGCCACTCTCAAAGACCAGAGCCTGGTTTTGCCCACACAGGTTTTTCTGCCCACTCACCTCCCCTGAGGGTGATGTGAAGGGTGAAAAATCCACGCCACAACTTCAGCTTCACCAAAGACAGGGGGGACAGCAAGCAATTTGGTGGAACTGCCCAACCAAGGTCCAAGTGTAAGCCTTTTGGTCTGACCATCTTTCAAATCCAGTGGCACAGCCCATTTCATGACAAGCCCTGTGCAATACCCAGACCCTCATTGCCGCTGCCCCACGCAGGTTTTTTTTCTCCCTGCCACATGGCTGTGCTGCCCCAGTGCAGACAAAAGAGAAGGCACTTGTATTTCAGGGCTCACTATGCGCTCGGCAGGAAACCATGACATTTCCCACTTGGTTTAGTCCAATGTGAGTATAAGCTGAATTGGTATTTACGACATGTCTGTCACATCAACACACATCATGCTTTTTGATGCGAGTAACTGTAGATGCTGCTATCGCAGACAAGCACATCAAGCCAAAGCTCACAGCAAAACTGTTAAGTCTGGAGAGCAAAGACAAAGGCAATCCACCAGCACCCGTGGTGCTCCGTTCCACTTGCCCAGCTGTAGCCCCGTGGGATCCGCATCCCCAGGGCATCTTAAAGTGATGCCCCAGCCTCTCCCATCTCATCCTGCCTCATGTGCCTGCTGTTGCATGAGGTCCAGCAGAGGTGACTCTCCCTAAACACACATGTTCGGGTTTGTGGGATAAGGGCTTAAAACTGCCAACAGTAAAAGGAGTTGCTTGTTCTGCAATGGGAGTGTGACCAATAAATCACTGCAGACCTACCCAGTTTTCTCCAGTAACAAGAGCTGTGTAATCAAGACATGAGTTAAAATCCATATGGTGCAAATATACACAGAAGTCGCTGGCACGCAGACTTGAGCAGAAGGCTCAAGACTTGGGGTTTGCTTTTAATCGGAAGTGGTGCCTTTCCAGTCTTTTCCTTATGGGTACGCCAAGCACCAGCAACAGCCAAAGAGGACATGGCTTCGTCTGCCAGCACTGACCAGGAGCAAGGCTGCTGGGATCAACACAGCTAGCCAGGACAGAGATGCTGCAAGCCTGAATCAAGCCCTTCTCCATATGAACGTCCTTCTCCCTGCCAGGGGATTCTCATTTCCCTTCTACCACTGGATGTGAAGTATGATGTAAAAAAAATAAATAAATAAAGGGGGGTGGGGGGGATGTTAGACAATCACTTTGTTTTAGCAGAATTAAATAAAACATTATTCCTTAAAATAAAAAATGAAAAAGGATAAAATCTGTGTTTGCTGGGAATTATTTCTAGGTCAGAAGCACCCCTGGTCATCAGGCAGTTAAACTGGGCATAAAGCCATTTTTCTTCAGACTGTCCCTGCTATGGGACTCCACTGGACAGGGGGCTTCAGGACACAGAGCAGGCAGTGCCTTAAGCACAGGCTTTAGTTTTATAGAGCTCAAGGAGCCCCAAGGCAAGGCACACACACCAGTCCTGTCCCGACCGGGCGTCCTTCCCCAAATCACTGGTGGGGGAGACAGTTAAGCTTACATATCTAAGTCCTCTTCAAATGCTTAATATTTCTAGCTTCACTGTAATTAAATCCTGCAGATAAAAATGTGCTGAAGGTCAAACAAATCCTCCAGGAGAATATACTCTGCATGGAAACTGGCTTTTTTAACTGGAAAGGTCACATAAATACTGTAGAATGTGAACCTAAAATTATCCATTAAAAACACTCTGAGTCCACTGAATTCATATTTGTCCATGTTCAGTCTCTAGTCTCTTATTTATAATGTTTACATGTGCCCCAAAATCAGCTCAGGCAAGAGGTGACCGATCAGAAATACATTGCTTCTGGACCATTCCTATGGCAGAGGGTGATGCTCTGCGGAGGACCAGCTCCAGGGTTGGGGTACTGGACTGGGCTACCACCACCCTGCAGACGATGCCCAGCTTACCTGCCTCTGAAGGCAGGAGTTACTCCTCCCTGCCCTTTGCAGATACAGCCCCCCATTGCTCCCCAGTGCAGCAGGGCTGCAGCATCTCAGCTGTGGGAACCTCCCTGACCACAAAAGGCTTTTGCACGTCACCAGGGCCTCAACACTTCCATTTGCAACGGCTCTGGTGGCTGCTGGCCAAGCCTGATCCAACTGTCTGGGTGCAAGCTCTGAATCTGCCTGGGGATGGAGAGGCAGACCTTGCAGCCAGCACACAGGTATTCATAATAGGAGGACTAGTGGCTTTTGCTCTGGAAATACTTCTCCAAGAGCAGTGAGCAACATGACCACCAAGTGCTGCAGTCAGTGTGCTTGCCCAGGGGGGAGCAGCACAGTTACTCACCAAGAGCCCCAGCCCCACTCCCCGCCAGCCTTGCCTTGCTCATACTCATCATCCTGGAGCAGTCCCAGGTGCTTCCCTCTCCTGTCCCCTTAGGCAAGCAGAGTGTCCAATGCTACCCTTCACCCTCCCGTTGTCCTCCGGAGGTTGTTTGCCCAGGAAAAGAGCAGATGCATTCTTAAAAGAGTGGCTGGTTTGGTCACCATGGCGGTGTCACCATGGGTGTGAATGCAAAGGGCCACACTGCCACTGGGCTCACCCTGGGTGGCTGAGGTTTCATCTCCCACCAAACATGCCTGTTTAGGGAGAGGTACCTGCAGCCAGGAGAGCCAGGACTGCTTCCCACAAGGGCAAAACTATGGATGGAGTTTCTGCCAGCCGTGGCCTCTGCACCGTCCCCAGATGGTCCCACACACACACTTTTATCATAGCGCTCCAGGTGATGAAACTGCAGTGACTGAGCCACAGGTTTTCTCCCCAGGGCCAGCAAAGCCATCGTGGGGTTCAGGACAGAGCCCCAGCAGCACACAGGACCCCAGCACTGGGGTCCTGGCAAAACATCGTGAGACCCAAACCATCACCCCGCTCTCCATCAGCCATCTCCAGACCTGAGGTGGGTGACATCTATCTATCTGTCTGTTCATCCCCTGCAGCTGTGGCTGAACAACAGCCACAAGGACCAGGGTCACTGGCATCAGCACCCCCTCGGACGTGGTCCCACAGGAGCGGGTCTCAGGCCACTTGTTTGGCCAAGACTCACAAAAGCCACCAGGTGGATAGAGCTGCCTATAACTTGCCTGGATTTGAACTGCTCACGAGCTTCTACTGCAAACACTTGGAGGAAGGGGAGGGGGTAAAAGAAATGAAAACATAGAAAAAGTTGTCTCAATAGTGAGAAAAACTATCAAGCAACCAACGGCAACTGAAAAATTAGGTACTTTGAAAGCCTGGTAACTTTATAAATGACGTAGCGTTCCTAGAGCAAGCAGCTCCGGTGCTGCTTGTGCCAACCTCCTTCCCTAACCGCCTGCGCTAAAGCCAAAGGTCAAAGGAAAGCCTTGAGCCCTCCCGCCGACCCCTCCTCACCACTAGTTGCACCTCGCCCCCCACAAATGCTGACAGTGAGAAAACCCACCAGCACAGACCTGATTCTTCCTCACCCCTGCTAACCTCCACCTGTGAACACCCCCTGGGTATGGGTACGTCGCACTTAACATATATTTACATTCATGCTGAGGTAGGGAGCCAGATTTTCCTCTCGGATACGTGGATATAAAGCCAGAGAAGCTCCGCAGTTGTCAAGGGGGTTACACAAGGCATACGGGTACCACACTTGCTCTCCTGAGCTGCCAATGGCCACAGCCTGAGGATGCAGAGCAGACCTCAGTGGGGTAAGGATGGAGGGGGGCTGGGGAGTTCAGTCCTGCAGATATATATATCACTGTTATTGATGGACATGGTTTACTCCCTGCTGACGTACTATTTTTTTGAAGGGAGGGGGCTTTTGGACCCTCACTGAGGCTTTCCCGACCTTTGAAATCATTTGGATCTCTGTAGAGTTCTTTGAGGTGACTCCCTCTCTGCCCTGGCTAGGTTCAGCCCTCCCTAGCAGAACACCCCCACGATGGAGGACAACTGGCTTTATATAGAAAAAAATCCCACGTTTTCCAGCACGAAAACCCCCAAAAGCAAGCTACCATCACTAATGAACACTGATGTTTACACACCTTGACCACCAGTTTAAAAAAAAAAAATCATCAAAAGCAGAATCTGTGCAAATACATCTCTGGTCTAAGCCAACCTAGCCATGAACCTGAAGTTCGGTACCAAAAGCCACCAAGGTGCAGCAGAAATGCTTCCCAGCATCCAAAACACACCTTGGCATGGATGCCAGCCTTCTCTGCTTTAAAGGTACAATTTATGCTCAGCTCCTGAGTTACAAAAATCCTGTAGCCGTTTCAGCATGGGTCAAAGCACCCACTTTAAGTAGCAGTCTCTGAGGGTGGCATTCAGCCGTTTGCATGGGAAACATCTGTTCCCAGCAGATCCAGGCTCCCTAAATGGAGTGGGGAGAGGCAGGCACACTGGGCAGGGACGGAGCCCACTGGGGAATCGGTGCCAAAGGAAGGTATGGTGGAACTTAGCGCTGTTAGACATTATTTGGGAAAAGAAGAACCCGAGTGAAATCGCTCTTCCCCAGAGAACTCGGGACCTTTGCTTCTCTCCAAACACACTGAGGACAGCTGTGTGACTCATGGGCCTGATGCCAAGTGCCTAGTGTGCCTTGGAAATGGGGTTTCGTGCAGGAAAGGGAGCGGACTCGCCAGCCAGTACCTCCTGCAGGACATCAGCAACAGGGCCAGCACTTTGAACCATATGGAGCCACGGCATCCCCAGCTAACACCTTCCAGGGCCGTTCCCATCCCTGCTGAGAGCACAAGCTCTGCTTCAGACCTGACTCTCACTTTAGCCTCCAGTTGTGGGGGACTTCTTCCCTGTCCCCAACAGAGTCACAAATCTCTCCCCACTGCAAACAGGCATGGACCAAATTATTTCAACCTGCCACAGCCACGGGTTCTCCACGCCCTGCCTTCCCCCCGGGGTACATCCTTCTGACTCTGGCAAACCCAGGGCAGCGGTTTAAAGGCAGCCAGAAAAACTCCTTTAACCCAGAGAAAAGAGTGTTCCCACCTCCCCTGCACCCCACTGCCACAGCTGGAGAGTGATGCTGGCCCGACACCTCTGCTGCAGCCACCGCTCTGGTCCGCCCCCCAACCTCAAGACAATTTTGACCAGACCTTTCCCAAAACCTTTGGGAAAGAAGGTGTCAGCTCAGCTTGGGCAAACCAAGCAGACCAGGTGGAGCTCAGTGGCTGAACGTGCATCCCCTGGGGGCTCTGCCAGGCTGCGTCCCCCTTTCCTGGGGGGAAGCAGGCAAGGCGTGGAGATGGCAGCAGCTCCGGGCAGGGAGCCCAGCCTCCCACCACAGTGCATCAGCCCCAGCTGAGCCTGGGGAAACCCAGCATGGGTGGTGGGGGTCACTTTCTTTGAGGGGGCCCAGGAAGAGGCCAACCTACAGCCTCACTGTCTTGGGACGGGGCAGAGGGGGCATCCCCCATCCCTCCCAGGCTTATGGCCAGCACGGCCCCAGGAAGACAGGGGACACCTGCTGTGAGCTTGGCTTTTGGAAAGGCACAGACCAAAATGTGTATGTGTGTGTGTATATATATATATATATATATATATATATAAATTTATATTTATATATATAAAATGGGGCAGGGCTGCTGGGTGGGGAAGAGCAGAGTGGGGAAGGGGAGAGCTGCAGAAGTTGCTACCTGCAGCCACACGTCTCCACGACCATGTCCTCATACTGTTTGTAAACCACATTGTTCCCAGAGTCTATGTAGAGGATGCTGATGGGGCTGAGCTTGGAGGGCACACAGCAGCTGGGGGGAGTAGACTCCGGGTCCATGGAGTTCATCAGGGTCTGGATGATGGCATGGTTGGTGGGCTCCAGATGGGAGCGCAGGGGGAAATCACAGACCCCCTCGCAGTGATATGCCTCATAATCCAGGGGGGCAATTATCCAGTCGTCCCAGCCCAGCTCCTTGAAGTTCACGTGCAGGGGCTTCCGGCTGCAGCGGGTCTTCGCCTTCTTCCCGTGGCCTCTGCCTCCAGACCGGGCAGGGATGGTGGTCCGTCTCTTCCTCCGCTTGGGGTATGCCTCCTGGCCAGGATCGGGGGGCTCTAGGAAGGGGGGGCTGCCCAGGGCCTTGATCTTATCCCGGATCTCCTTGAAGAGGTTCTCCTTCCTCTGTGTGCGGGAGAAGGCCACAAGCAGGGCTCGCTCATGGGGCTGTGGCCGGGGCTTGCTGAAGCCCAGCTGCCAGGGGGGCAGGAGCCGCCCCGACTGATCCGAGACGATCCTCAGCAGGAAGCACAGCAGCTTGCCCGAGAGAGACCTCTGCCTCTGATCCCGCAGGGCTTCCCAGACATCAAACACCTCCCATCTGGAGGAGCCCGCATCCAAAATGTCTGCAGCCCTAGAGTCCAGCAGCTGGGGCTCCTCGCCATCCCAGGCTGGGCAGGTGGAGAGGAGGAGGTGGTGGAAGGTGCCTTCAGGGGACAGGGCCAAGCTCCGGTTCTCAGGGAGGGAGCGCAGGACCCGCAGCTCTGCGCCTGTCACCTCCTCTGCCTCGGGCAGGCTGGAGATGTCGAAGAGGTATCGCTGCTCAGGGGCAGATGGGGAGGCATCTGGAAGATATAAAACAAAAAATAAAATAAAATAAAAATATATAAAACCCCAACAAGCTGAAGCCAAGCTCTGATTACAGAGGCGCAAGGGACACAGCTAATGGGGCAGATGATTGCCTCGCAGCAAGGCTTGCTGAGCAGCCCAGGAGGGACAGCCTGTGTGCCCTGTGTCAAGGAGCATCACTCTGGCTGGAGGCACCGGGGGGGGGGGGGGGGGGAAACAACAAAAAAAACAAAAAACCAGGAAGGAGAAGGCAGAGAGGGAGGGAGGAATCAATTCAAGCAAGTGGCTCCTCATCAGCACTCTTCCCTGCGTTCTGAGAAGGCTTCTGTGGCTCCTCCCGGGTGTTTCAGTGCCCACAGCTGCATCACTATCCTGTTTTGACACGGAAGGTTTTGACACGGAAGTCCCATCTGAACCTGCACAGTACAGTCCCATCCCCAATCAGCAGGTTGTCACCACCCCCAGCCCCAGCCATGCAAAGTAAAATGCTGTGAAAAAATCTCATTTTCCTTTGCAGGCAAGCACAGGCACACATGTCAGGGAAGCAGATGCTGTACCTCGGGGTGTCTGACAGAGGCATTCCCAGGAGCTGAAATTGAGCCCAGCTTGAATTTGTCACTATGTTTGGTGGATCCAAAGCCCAAACACAGACTCGCACAGTTTCTGGCACTAATTAAATATACTCAATGTGAATTAAAAAAAAAAAAAAACAAACAACCAAAAACAAAGGAGGTGGAGTTGGGGAGAAGAGATGAATGAGTTCTGGGAGGGTTGTTTTTTATTTTCTCCCTCTCTTAACAAGAAATCTGATCCGGACATGCTGCAAACATTGCTGCTGTGCCCAAGTCCCTCCAGCCCGCTGCCAGCAGAGCCCTGCCCGACACCCCCGGGCTGCAGCCCCCTCCTACGGGCACTGCCGCCGGGCTGCAGCCTGCACCGCCCTCCAGGGAGGCAAGATTTTTCTCCCTGTCATTCGTTATTATTATTATTGTTGTTGTTACTTTTGCTACTATTATTATTGTTATTTTTGCTACTATTATTATTTTTATTATTGCTACTGTTGTTATTATTACTGTTATTGTTATTATTAGTTTAAAAGCAGATCTAAAATTGCTGTGAGGAGCAGATAAGGAGATCCCTTTGAAAAGTTCATCTGGTTTCGTTTTGCGCTGAAAATTCCCAGGACCTGTGCGCAGTTTTCCGCAGGCTATCCCAAGCCGGGCACTACCCACCCTCCCACCAGAGCATCCTCTCCCCCCGTTCCGCCTGGCTCCCCCGCCGTTTCCCCACCAGCTTTCAGCAAAAACCTTCCCGCAAAGACTGCCGGCAGGATCCGACCCCTGCTGGGCTTGGGGATGGGTTTGGGGAGCTGCGGGGGGCTCCGCACCACCAGCCGCCGCTCTCCCAGCCCGGGGCAGCCGGCGACGGGCACGGGGGGAGGCTGGGGCTGCTTTTCACTTTGTGTTTTCATTTTATTCGATCGGGATATTTTTTTTTCACCCATCCGACTGAATTTCGTCGGCAGGGCGCAATGTATATGTATGCATACATACATATATATATCGTTAAGTGCATATACCTGTTTATTGCATTATTATCATTAGATCCGCGGGCATGAAGGGGGCAAAAGAGAGGGAAGAACGAGAAGGGGCCCGCGATGCCGAGCTCAGACAGCGGGGTCGGCGGGACCTCCGCAGCCCAGGGCTGAGCCGCCCCTCACGGGGCACCGCGCCGGCTTCGCTCCTTTCCCAGCCCGGCCCGGCCCGCTGTCCCGGGGAGTTTCTCAGGCTGCAAAGACTCTGAAGAGGCTTCTCCCTGCCGGTCCCGGGGACGCTGCCGCCAAACCGCGCCGCACACCTCGGGCGCCGCTCTCGGGCAGCGCATCAGGTGGCAGGAGGTGCCGAGAGCTGCCCGCACCGCTGCCCGCCCTGCCCCAGCTGGGCTGCACCTCGCACCCCGTCCCCAACCGCATCCTCAGCTCCGAGAGTCGTCCTTGACCCCGACTGCATGCGCAACCCCATCGCCACCCCCATCGCTCAAGCACAGCCTCATACTTCTCTCCATCGGCAACCCTCTTCCCCAGCTCCGGGCACAACCCCTTTGTCATCCTCATCACGACCCCGTGCCCGCGCGCAGCCCCCTTCCCACCCTGTCCTCACCCCCATTTCCACGCTCAAGCTCCTGCACAGCTCCATTCCCGTCACACAACTGATGCACGGCCCCCACCCCGTTAAGCTCCAGCTGCATCCCCGTGCGCTACCGCATCCCGTGCAACCACCCCGGGAGCAAACCAACGCACGACCCCGCTCCCCGCACCCCACCCCCTCGCACGACCCCGTGCCCAGACCAACGTGCAAGCTCCATCTCCGTGAGCAGCCACGTCCCACAACCCATGCTCCAAGCCACACGCAAACCCTTCCCCATCCCCAAACCCACGCAGAAGCCCGATCACCACAGCCACGCACGAGCAGCGGCTCCATCCCCGCACAACCCCGGCTCCATCCCCAAACCCATTCCCAAGCCCCGTCCTCAAGCCCAAACCCACCCACATCCCCCCGCCCGACGGCGGGGGCCCGGCGGGGCAGCCCGCCCCTGCCCCCCTGCCCCGCTGCGGGTGCTCCTCGGCGCTGCGCGGAGGGATGCGCGTCCCGCACTCACCGCTGCGCGCCCGCTCCGCGAAGCCCGTCACCGTGTCGGCGCGGCGGCCGGGGGCGCGGCGGGCGGCCAGGCGCTGGTAGAGGGCCACCATGTAATGGTGCGGCACCACGGTGCCGTTGCGGAGAGCCCCGTCTCTCCGCGACGGGGAGGAGAAGGGGGAGGCGGCGGCGGCGGCGGAGGAGGAGGAGGCGGAGGAAGGCGCGGCTGCCGAGGGTCGCTGGGGAGCGGCCGCCGACGGGCCGCGCACGGCGGCAGCCTCCAGCCCGCGGCGGAGGCGGCAGGCGCCCAGCAGGCAGAGGCAGAGGGCGGCGGCGGCGGCGACGCGGAGGCGCATGACGGCAGCCCGGTGCTCGGCGCTGTGCTGCTGCCGCCGCCGCTCCCCGCCCGCTTTTGAACATCGTCTTCGCCCGCCGCCGCCGCCGCCGCGGCCGCCGCCGCCGCCGCCCGCCGCCGCGGAAGCGCCCCCTGCCGGCCGGCCGCCCCGCCCCGCCGAGGCGCCGCCCGCGCCCCGGCCCCCGCCCCGCCTCCGCCTGCAGGTGAGACCCGCCGGGGCTCCCCCCCTGCCGCTCTCTGGGGTCCCCCGGCCCCGGCCTGCGGGGGCACCCGCCGCCCTGACCCGGAGGGCAGCCCTCCGCCCCTCCGCCCCTCCGCCCCGCGGCCCCGCGCTGCGCGGCCCCCCCAGCCTTGTCTGCGGGCGGGGGGCGGCTCTTATTTTTGGTAAATCCGTATTTTGGGAGGCGGCCGTCGGTCCGGGACTGGAGGGGGGACCCCGCCGCCTCCCTTTGCAGGGGCCCGAATTTCGGAGAGGGGACTCCCCTGGGCCGCAGTGGAGGGGCAGCCTTTACCCCGAATCGGGGGGTAACCCGCCACCCCCTGTTGGGGCGGGGGACCCCGATCCCCTGTCGGAGACGGGGAAGCTTGGCAGAGGAACCGCCGCCCCCCGTTGGAGGAGGACACCCCACCGCCGTTTGAGGGGCGGGGACGACACACGGGACCCCCGCCGCGGTGTTGGAGGCCCCCCCCGCGGTGGTACCGGGCGGCGGGGGCAGGGAGGGGGTGCGGAGCGACCCGCTGCGGGGCGGCCCCGGGGGCCCGGGCTCCGCGCTGCCCCGCGCCTCCGGCAGCCCCGGTAATTCCGCCTCGGGAGACCGACACAGCCGCAAAACAAAAGCCCCGGCCGGGCTGCGGGCTAATGTTTTTCCCTTGCACGGAGGGTTTCCTTGGTAAAATTCAGATGTTTCCTTGGGTCTCGATTAAAATAACAAAGTGGGGTATTTACTAGGATGTTATTTCAAGTCTCTTAAGTCCCTGGTTATGTCTGTTGCGATTTCTCTGCAAATACAAAAACAAGTGCTGCAATGATTTATTTGAAGGAATGTAGGTGTTTGGCCAAAACAAACACGGCATTTTTTTTTCCCTCTACCCCCCACCCCACCCCACCGCCCCAAACAATCTCTTCCCATGAGCATTTGTCGCTGCAGCCTCTCGGATTTCTTTCTGCTGTTATTTTACAGGTGCTCTGTCCCAGTATCTCGAGCGGGTTTCATGCCAGCCAGCGGGTTTGCTCCATACGGCCACCCAGCGCGGAGCAAGGGAGGCAGCTCTCGGGACAACATCTCGAGAAACCCCTGGCCTGGCCCGGAGCCCTTGGCCCACCTCACACATCACCTCCTGTTGCGTTCGCACGGGGCTTGCGCAGCCTTCGCACGGCGGTTGTGCGGCGGTTGCAAGCGTTGCGCGGTTTGTCCGGGGCCTTGCGCGGTGCCGAGATGCCACCACCCCGCCCAGCAGTTAGAGGACACCGGAGCTGGGGCGGGAGGCAGAGGAAGGGCAGGCAGAGGAAGGCTTCATTAACTGTTTTTCTTCCGTCAGCCTCTCATTAAATCCAGCCTGATGCTGTTCAAACACTAAAGGTCACTTTAAAAAAACATCCGACAAGACCTTCCACCCCCTGACATCTCACTCCCCGCCCCCTACACGGTACTGGGACCCCAGCTGGGTGCCCTCACAGCACCAGGGCAGGCAGCAACAGGGCTGAGTGCTCAGGGGACCCCGTCCTGAAGATGGGGAAGGCTGAAAACCTGCACCTCTCAATCCCACCTCCACCAGTGGCCCCAGACCCATGAACCGTGCTCCTGATGCCTCCACCATGGGGTATGTCAGTGCTCCCTTCCCTGGGCAGCACTGGGAAGGGAACAAAGGGTCAGCAGAAGGCTGGGAGGATGATGTGATGGGAAGGACTGCCAAGCTTTAGAAAATGGGCAAACAAGTCTATCCATAAACCTCTGGGTTTCTTGCAATGGTTTCTAGAGCCTCCTGCCTGGAATCCTTTCATGCAACCAGTTTCATGGGAAAAAGTGAAAAATACAAAAGCGGTCAATGCAGGCTGTGCCTGGGGCCACCCGAGCCTGTTACCTCCTCCTGTGTGTTGGGTTGTGTGTACCTGACACACATGAGGAACCCCAGGCTTCACTAAATTCCCAGAGACTGGAGCTGTCACTGCATTTTTTTCTGTATATTAAAAGTTAAAATCACATTGATGCAACAGACAGCTAGGCTACACTCTCTGGTTTTTCTTTCCCCCCAGTTTTTTCAACCCCAGACCAGGCACGTTCTCAGCTGCCAGTGTGGGCCGCAGGGCCAAATCCCTGCTTGGTGCGAGCTGCTGGAAGAGCTGAGCAATAGGTTCCTCAGTGGCGATTTGCACCACGCCATCCTCAGCCCTGTGCACAGCCATCCCCGTGGCAGAGCAGTGCACTGCTGGGTGATGAGAGCTGTATCCCTGTCCTCACTGTCTGTAGGGACACCCAAACACAGGCATACATATACTCACACAATCCCAAGCCGCACGTACACACGTCTACACACACCAGGCACACATGCCCGCACCAGCTGGCACGCACACACACACGGGTACACAGACCCAAGGAGCAAATCCTGCCAGGCTACGACAGAGGGGAGACAGGAAATCCCACAGCTCATCCTCTCAACCACACAGCGCCTATCAAGGTGCTCAAGCACTGAGTTTCCCATCTGTTCTCCATTGCAGCTTCTTCTAAACCCTTTTGGGCTTTCTTGAATTTCCATCAGCCCAGCCCAGCCCAGCTGCAGGACCTTCCCAAGCCGCCCCAGCCCTGTGCAGCGGCACAGCAGCTCCTGCCCCCAGCCCTTCCCTACTCCAAGGGCAGGCTCCCTTCTCGCCCAGTGCAAACCTTTTGTGCATAATTTCATGCTGGCAAAGAGCCACCTTCTACCAGCCCCCTTCCAAAACCAAATTAGCACGCTGCTGCAGCAGCAGAAATTGGAGGGGAAAGGCTGCAGTTTTATTTTACAACTCAATTAGCAAGTTTATACAGAAAAAACACCCATATAACCAAAGGAGGTTTTATGTCTGTTCAGCTTCAACAGCAAATAGACTTGTTCCTCTTGAGGGTACTCCTAATTGCTGTGGGTACAGTGATGTGCCCATGGTGGCCCTCAACCAACATGGTGACACTGGCTCCAGCCCTGCACATTTGCTCCATCTCTCTTGGCTCTTACACTTTGCAAATCCTCTGAGTACCTCCAGTACGAACTGAAAAACACAGTTCTGAGACTGTCCCATCACTCTGTTCGCTAAGTATTAAACAAATCAGAAGTCTGCTGGAACCTAAGATGAAGGGCCACATATGCCTCCAATATTTCCCTGAGAACCTGTCCCAAATAACATGGAGCCAATGGCTTGTACACCCAGGAGAGATCCTGACTCCTGTACCTTAACTGCTTGCATGTGTCCCACCACAGTCTCTCCCTTCCTTCACTGACAGGCCCTCCAGGACGGGTGTTTGGAAAGAAGGGGGCAGTCAGCTCACTAAGCCTGTGGGGTTTTTTACTGGGAACATTTTGGGGATGCTGATTCCTTCAGAATCAGGAAGGAATACTTCCCTCCTGGCTGACACTTGGGCTTGTCCCCTCTGTTGCCATCTTCCTCCCTCTGCTCCCTCTCTTGGTCCCAAGTGGTGCCCTGCTTGCCCTCCTGCATTGCCCGTGGTGGTTGGGGACTTTTGTGTGTGGAGCATTGATTCATTTCCATGTGTGGGGTTGAGTCCTGGGCATGGTGGACTCTCCTACCATGGCTGCATCCTCTTTTGCAGCTGTGGGCAAGGTCCCAGCCTGGAACTCTTGCCTGCCAGAGAGGGGTTGCTCTGCAGAGGGTCTTCAGCAAAGGAAAGATGTGGGCATCTGATTTAACCAGAACCCCATCAGCTGTGGAAGACCACTTCTCAAAGGAGGAAACCGAGGCAGAAAGGAAATCCTCAAAATTTCCTCAAAACCCCCCCTCCACGTACCTGGTGTCATAGCCATGTTCCCACAGCCCTGTACCTCCACAGATGTTCACCTTGCCTGTCATCAGCACTTTTTGATGGAATGAAAAATAAACTGCAGTGACAAATCCCCTCCCTGTTTCGAAACTGGAGGTGTTTGTGGCTGTTTCCATTAGCTAAGCCAGTGGGGCTTAACCAAATTTGGAAGTCTTGAGCAAGTTCAGATTGGTCAGAGTGTTGATGCTAGTGGTTATTTGGAAAACTATGTTTTCATGTAGTGACCACAAAAGAAGCTTCTTGTGGCTTCACTTAACAATGTCTTCTAGCGAGATGGCTACAAGTGACAGCAAGGCCAGCTCAGCAAGCAACCAAGTAACAGCATCGTTTTCATTCCGAATCATCCAGCAGCTCCTTCCAAAACTTGCTTAAACTGAAGCCAAGCAGACTTCTTTCTGATTGTCTGCATGGAGATAGCTAGGGAAGATAAGACAAATCAAGGTACAAAATCCATGCATGAAACATCAGATGGATTCGAAGGCCCCACAGGGCTGCTTTCCTTCAGGCCCAGAGAGCTTACGTCACCTCAGTCTGGATGTCTAAAGCTATGTTTGTCTCACATCACTTTCTATTTGAACATTGTATTCTAGCTAGCGGACAGGAGACTTATGGAAACGCTTTGCTGAGAGTTCAATCCTTCTGGAAACATGAAAGCTTTTTGGATTAGACTTTCCATTCCCCTCAGGGAAAATTGTCCTATTCAGCATCTGGTCGACAGGGTCTGGCATAAGCCACCTGAAGATAGCAAGTCAAAACACAGTTGAACACTCAGTCAATTTTGGGGAAAAAAAACCCACCAAAAAAACAACAAAAAAAAAACAAACAAGAAAGAAAAAAAGCCCATTTACTTTTTGAAAAGTGCAGTCAGCAGGTAATTTGTCAATGCACCAAGCCACAGATGCCGAATAAGGGTGGTGCCTCACCCCGTGTCCTTATGGTGGTAGTCTAGGCTAGCATCTGGTTGGAAGGGGTGGGATTCACCTTGCTTCATTTTGGCTTCTTCCTCAGTCTAACTAATCACCTTCCTCCCATTAACAGTTACTGAAGGGAGAGCCGTAGCTCCAGAAAGTGATTCCTACAGCACTAACTGAAGAACTCAGCTGAGACAGCTGTTACAGACATTCTGGTCTTCTTGTGCAGAAAGACCTGAGTTTCCTCCCCACCCCTGGCTGTCCTGTGTGAGATGTCACGGGGGGAAGTGCTCTCCTACAGCTCTCCTCACAATCTGCTTCATGCTTCCTTGTTTTTACATATTCCACACCTTTGACCTCCACGCAGTCCCTTTTTCTTTCATCAATGATTTCCCAGATCATCACATTTCTCCCCAACTTCTTGTCCTGAAACTCCCACGCTCCTTCTGAAGGCTCTTCAGATTTGGGGCATATCAGACAATTCTGAAAAGGAGACCTGGCTGGGAGAGCATCTGCCAGCAGGCACCCAAGGGAGCATCAGAAAGGGAACATTGTACACAGTACTTCATCCTGATCTTTCCAGTTCCCAGGAGACCCCTTCTCTACCCTCTCCCCACCCCTCCCCAGCCAGCACAGCTTGTCATGGCTGTTGTGTCATTCTCGCTTCTCTGCCACTCAAGGCAAAGGATGTCTCCATACCAAACCCAAGCTCTTTGGTTTGCATCTCAAAGCAAATTCTAACCAATAACTCCAGCTCTGGCCCACTCCTAACTTTCTGGATGCAGGTGTTCACCACTATGAATGTGGAGGGAAGGTGGGGATTTTGTCCCCTTTAGGTTATTGTCCCATCTTTTGGTATTCTTTATTCCTTGCCAGACAGCTATTTTTGCTCTCTCATTCACATCAGTGCTCTTAACCCACATTTTTATTTTCCACTGCAGACAAGCCAAATGGAGCTAAACTCTGAAGTCCTTCTTCACAGCAAGACTTCTCAGTGACAGGGGCCTGGCAAAGGAAGTCCTCCCCCCAGGAACTGATTTCCCTCCCTTTTGGGAGTATCATCTTGAGCAGAAATCAACAGGTGGATGCATCCTACCTAAGTGCAGCTAACAACACAAGGTACTTCGTTGGAGGTGTCAGCTTTGGCTTCCTTGACAGTTACTCTGGGGACACCAACAAGCCATGGGGATCAGCTGAGGCATGCGGAGGGCCAGAGCAGACCTGCCACCCCCTCAGCTCCAGCCCAGTCCTCCCTTCGCTCCTCTGTGTCTGCTGCTGGGCTGGGCTGTGCGGAGGAAGGTGGGTGTCTGGTTGGGGAAAAGGATGTGGTCCAAGGTCCTGTTTGATTGCAGCTTTGCATAGTCTGGATCACTCCTCCCAGAGGCCGTTGTCTCTCTGACCTTGCCAGGGTAGCATGTCCTTCCGTGATGGACATGGGTGATTTTGGCCAGACACTTGGCAGTTAGTAGAGATGCCTCTCACCTGAAAGGCTCCACAGAAACCAAACACAGGGTAAACTGAGCAGCTCATAAAATACTTTTTACCACCACTGTGTGTTCTGGCCTCCTGTCCAGTTCTGCATTTTAACCCCACAATTTCTGTGTTCCTTTTCCATCTTGCCTTTTCCAACTTTTCTTTCTAGACATCTCAAGCCCTGGCCCTCTTTCTCCTTCATCTGTTGAGCAGCATGAGGAGCTCCGAGGATAGGAAACCACCCCAGAGGGCTATCTGGACCCACCTCAGCAGAGGGAGAGGGTGGCTGCCGTGGGACAGAGCATCAGCGCAAAGGCGAGTCCCGGGGAGTGCCCGGCTTGCAGGCAGGGATCACTCCCAGGGCAGGAGCACCATCTCCCGGTGACGGGTTTTGTAGCAGCAAGCCTCCACGCAAAGTGTTTCCCAATGCACAGCTGAAATGTAGAGGACACCAGCAGTTTGGAACACAGACACTCTGGTTTCTCTCCCCCTTAGGCTGTGAAGCAGCTGTACAGCGCCCCAGTACAGTGTGTATTTTGTATGAGAGGGAGCGGGAACACTGGCTGTGAACAGGAATACGTTATGCAGCCACATCCCTTTCCCTTTGTGCCATGCTGTCAGATGGACTTCTGAGTGGGAGTCGCAGGATCAGCTGTTAAAAAGTTTTTACTGCAGGTGAAGCTCCATCTTATTTTGCATTGCTCTGACTCTGTCTCAAAGAGCCCTCGAGGCAACAAAATGAGCTAATCACATCTTGCTTAAGGGTCCTTTGCATAGTTTTTCTGTGTAAGTCAGAACACGCTTTTTGTCGATGCCTTTGCCTAGGTAGATGCATTATGAGGGTATATATGCAATGTACTAAATCCTGCAATCCTTGCACATTTATTTAGCGCTCCCACTAAAGTTAAAGGCATGCCTCTAGGCAGTGACAGCTGCATGGATGAAGCCACTGATACATGTCACTGGGTGGGATGTCAAATGCCCTGTTAATAATGACCTTGATTTCCTAATACATTCTAGTGGCACGTGTTCACAACAGCGTATTTACAGCTCTTCACAGACACTGCAGGTTGGTGTGGGCTGTGCTGACATGAGTATTTTGATAACATACATTTCTGCCTTTTATATTGGATGCAGACAATGTGCTTGCTTTGCCTTGCCCACTTGCCTTGTTCCTTCCCATTCATCCACTCACGTGCAGGTTCAGGCACCTGAGACCATCTGGCGGCACCTGAGGCATCCGGACCCCCAGTTGCTGCCTCAGAAAAGGGTGGGACTGTCCTATACCTTCCGCCTCACCTACCAGCACCATGTAGATGTCTTGGGTGCCTTGCAGCCTGCAGAGACACCAGGTACCTCTTTTAGCACCAGAGCAAAGCACATTCCCTTATGAGAAAATAATCATAATTTAGTGGGCAAAAATATATAAGATGGGACTTTCCAATATCGAGGAGATCCTTGAAGAGCAGCCCGCTATTTGTGGGTCACTTCAGCAGTGTCTGGGGAGCTCTGCCTGTTTCTGTGGTTCACGTATTGATCCCACCAGGTTAGCAAGTCAAAATATGCCATTTGGGGCCTTTTGCTCTGTGTCCAGAAGAAAAGTGCAGCTGAAAATTATGTGATATGACTGTCTCCTGCATGAAACAAAATGATTGTCTGGCAGGCAGCTGCCAGTTTGCTAACAAGCCATTTGCACTTGGAACAAGGAGGTGTGAAATTCTGCTTCTATCCTTTCTGCAGGGCCTCACCCTGCAGTGCTGATTGAGTTTGGGCTGACAGTTTTAGGAAAAGCCAAAGGCACAAGGACAGTTAAAGGTCTTCCTGGACCTTGGTGATTTAGCTATGTGGAAGCTGCAAGCAAACCCAGCTCTGAATCTTCTCAGTAGTTTTTTCCCCTGCACAGTGATGGCTTGTGGATACAGTATTTGTAAGACAGGTTGTGAATGTAAAGATCTGTCTCATGAGCTCTCCTGGTGGATGTACTTGTGCAAGTAGAGCTAGCCACTTAGGCTGCACCTATACAGGTAAATTAAATTATTCCATGTCCACATGGATAAATTCCCTTAGCCTCCAAGGCTGATGGCCATGTACAGGGTGTCAGTTGAGAATGGTCCCTCGCCTGTGTCAACAACTGAACTGCCCCCAGGAACCATTCAGCACAGCCCTAGGCTGAACACGTGCCAGGGATCCTTTTAGCAATGTGACAGTGCTGACATTTCTCCCTGGTATTATTTAATTTACCTATGTAAATGGAGTGCTTGGAGACCCTGGAGACCAGAGTAGCTGATGAGCTTTTGAGTTGGAAACCTAGCTCCTTGTCATGATTGTCTGTAGTCTTGCCTTTGTTCCTTCAAACGCCTATTCCAGCAAGGTTGCGGTGAACCTTAGCTATGCAACAAACAGTGGCTTTTCTTTTGAAGAAAGGTCCAGACTTTTGGTATTTGCTGGTGAGCTAGAAAGTTGGCAGCAAGAGCGATGAAGAGCACTGCCCTGGAGATGGACCTAAGCCAGCACTGTCCAGGTTTTTGGGACAGCCACCCTCCCTCACATCCCAGTTTTTCCCCACTCTGTAGTTAAGGGTCCCTGCCTCCCTTGCGGGAATCTTGGGCAAAGGATCAACGAAATACTACAGGTATATTTCCAACCTTGCACACGGTCAGTACAGACATTCCTGATGGAGTCCTGGGAAGGAAGAGCACCTTCCATGCAATCAGTTTTTCCATGATTCCTGAATCTCCCTTTCTACTTCCCAGCTCAGCATAGCCCAGATTGTGTAATGCTTGGGTGGCATTTATCATTCTGGTTTTGTAATCATACCTTTGCAGACCTGAGTGACTGATTTCAGTAGAGGATCCAGCCATATGAAGAGGGATTGGATACAGCTGGTTGTAGGACCAGCTAGAACAACGTGGTCTCTCAAGGAGGCTTCATTTCCCTTCTCCTCAGTCTGACTGTTTCTCTCCACAGGTGGTGAGTTGCTGCTTCTTGTGTTACAGGAACCTGAAAACTTGACTCATAAGAAAAATATCCAAAGTGTGTGCTACGACATTGTACTATAAATGACTACATCTATCTCCAGAGCTGTATTTTCCTCTGTCTTTCTGAAGGACAATCATCCATTTCTATAAAATCTCCAACACCTGTATAGTATCATTGTAGTAGTTACTGTTTTGGAGGAGTGTGGTAACGAAGCACTTAGGGTGGATACATTTCACGTGATCTACAACACAAATGTGAGATTTGCTAGACATGCATCACTTATACCACTCTTTTAGCTCCAGAGACCACATTGACTTGATTTCCAATTACTGTCATAAGTACATATATATTTGATGCACACGAGGACACCAACTGGTGACACCTGCTTCTAAGGTCATGAATTTCAACCATTTAGGTCTCATTCCATTGCCCACACACAGACGCTGTAAACTGAGACATACCAGAGATCCAAGACATCTGTCTGGAGATGCAGACATAGCACAAGACCAGCATGAGACCCACAGCCCTCTAGGGTAGCAGCTGGAGGCCAAGTGGGATACACCAAGGTCTCTTCAATGGCACTAAACCATAGCTGAGCAGCTGAATTGAGACCTGAACACTGGAGCTGGTTGCGACATTGCCCCTATAGCCACTGGAGAAAAGCAGGCACTTTTAGGGCACAAATCATCGTATCTTGAAGTGAGCACCTGAAACAGATCCCAGTACTCCCAGAAACACCCTTTTTTCCATTAACTACAAAGCCAGTCTACCAGATCAGCACAGAGGAAGATGCTGAGCAGGTCAAAATCTAATTTTCAGCATGAGTAATCTCACTGTGTGTAATGGATAGGCAAACTGCTTTGTAACACCTTTACGATTGGAACACTAATATCTTCATTAAAACCCACAGATTTCAGAAGCCCATGCCCATGACCTGGTGAAACCCAGACTGTGATTGCCAGCCACTTTCTAAGTAACAGTCAGAGTGTCTGACTTAAAATGTCTGTTGTAAAACACCTGTGATAAAAACTCAGTTCCTGGATTAAATAGCATTGACCTGGGAAGATCTTCACCTTCCTACTACATCTGTGTATGAACAACTGGTTGATGAGACGGATTGTACTGGTTGTGCTATGAGACAGAGGCACACTTACAGGTCTCCTTTGACAAATGGGTAACTCTAGCCTGGCTTGTTGTCACCAAGAAACGTTTGGGTTGCTGCAATCTTTCATAGCAACTGCCAAATTAGTTATCTTGAATTGAAAACAGAACAGCAGAACTATTGTGACTCAGTTTACCAAAAGATCTGCATTGTACTTCCCTTTTACTTCCATCCCACGCTGGAGGTACGCAAGAAGTCACTAGCCTACTGGCAAGCCAAATCAAACAGGTATCCGCTGAGTTTATGCTTCAGGCTTTCCCTTAGATGGACGCAAATGCTGGCCTCTCACCTCTTGAGCTGCCAGGATTTTACAATAGTTGGAGGAGCTGAAAGCTGTCCAGCCATCTCTTCCTCTGTTGTATTTGGTTAAAACTGGCCATTGGGTTATTACAGCGTTATTAGGCGGGGAGCAGACAGTTAGACTGGCAGACACATGGAGCAACAGACAGACAGAGCAATTGCACACACCTTCTTTTTTTAGGAAGAGATGCTGAAGTATAACCTACCAGCACCCTCTTGCCTCCTAGCCCCTTCTCTTTCCCTTGCTGCTTCAGAAAGTTGAAATTTTTCCATTTGGGAGAATTTCAGTCAGGTCCAGAATCACTCATAAAATGGAGGAATTGTTCCAGCAATGTCCCTGGAAAGTCTCCTAATTTTAAAAAGAAATCCAGGCACAAAATCTGGCCAGCTCTAACATGGCTGGCTTGAACTGTGTTGTGATGGGTAGTTCAGCAGAGGAGCCTGCATCTCCAGGAACCTCAGCCTTTTCTTACTCCTGCAGGCAGGATCTTCGTAAAGGGAGTCAGCTCCACCCTTCACGCAGGTAATGAGCAACCAGGGGTCAGCACCAAAGTCAAGCAGACCTTGGGCTCTTCTTTATCTGCAACCAAATACATTGGCATGGACATAAACACTTCCAGAACTTATTTGGTGGGCATGAGGGAAACCAAGGTAAAGTCCTTGGGCAACATCTTAGGTCGTGTGTGTGGAGAAGATGTACTTGAAAAACTTGGCAATGTATTTGGGAGTCTACCTGGAAACTTGTGCAGTTATTGACTGTTCCTTCACCTTTCCCTGATCTGGGGAAATACTCTTTTCATTGTGCCTATTCAGAGAGCCAACTACCCCAAAACTATTGTTTCTTTTTGGGGAAAAAAAATAGTCTACTGTATCTACCTACTGTAGATGTGATTTTTTAATATAGACAATTTTCTGTATTTTTAAGGCTTGATATTATTAAACTAGGGCAACTCATCTTTTCTTCCTCACTAACTACCATGAAATTTATCCATGATTTACCTAGGACCCCAAATTTAAGAGAGATGGGATTTTAATTCCAGGGCTGCAGCAGGTTAAGAGCCAGGTTAATCTTTCACCAGGGATTACTTATGGTTTCTGCTAGATTATTCCTGACATGTGGCTCATCATATCACAGGTTAACTGTTTAAGGGTGGGGTGGGGGGAGCATGAGGCATAATGAAGAATGGGTATATAACTCTCCTCCCTTCTCTCCAAAATAAATCTATCCTGAGTTTAGGAGGTATGTAGATAAAAAGGCTGTTTTGACAGGCTATCAACAACCTTACCACACCATATAACAAGAGTGAACGTTAAATCCAACATTTTGGCTACCTTTGAAAATCACAAAGAAGCCCAGTCCTAATATAAAGTCTCCTGGTGATTCACATCTGGGTTTTGTAATTGTCATCTGAAAACACACAGCGGTAGGAGTGATAAGTGATTGGTCATCTCACTGGAATCCTAGTACTCTAGTGCAACCTTTTTCATTAATCAAATAATATTGTATTTCTCCCAACATGAATCAAGGCTGAAAAAATTTCATGCTCAGTTTTTAAACTGTGTTTTCATAGCCATTTATTTCATTTTTAAATATGTTCCTCTGTCCTTGCTTCCCCCAACCTCCCCCATTTTATTTACTATACCCTAAGCAGGGCTCCTATTTCTCCTCATCCTGCCATGATTACAGGCAGAGTCCTCTGCCAGAGATTCAAAAATTGGTGGAAAATTCCCCCTGGGTTTTATAAACTCACTTTTGTTTGCCTGCTGTCTTGGGAGAGATGAAAAGCAAATCCACGATCTGCCAAGAATCACACCCAGGCAGGGATGCAATGCTGCAAGAGCTGGTCCCTGCTCTGTGTACGGGTGACAGACGTGACCCTGGGATGAATTCATGAGGTCACACCTTGGCTCTGATGGAGACCCCTGTCCCCTTGTGCCCTCATGGGGAACAGAGGTATTAAACTGCAGGGCTGCAGGCCTTTGCATTGAACTGAATGAACGGATCCCAGCCACAAATCACTGAATATTTTAACAGGCTTTGGGAGGTTTTCTTTCCTTACTTCAACCCTTTGTGGGAGTTCAGGGCTTGTCTGAAGATGGCCGGTGGGCAGTCCTCCAGCACATGTGGTGAAAAGGCTACCTGGTGCAAATGTGCTTTTTCCATGTCCCAGCCAGGGCTGAAAGGACAGGGAGGACTGTCCCCTTCACCTCTCAAGTCTTGGGTCTCCACTACAGCTGCTCTCCAATGCACTCCTTGCTGCCGGTCTTTACCTTTGCCTACTCACCAAATGGGTCCCCAGTTTGGCACCAAGCTGTTCCCCAAGAAGGCCAGGATTTGGTTGTCACTTTATCTCACAGGCATTGGACTGCAAGCTCTGCAGAGGACTTGGCTATCTCACAGGTGTCAGATCACGAGCTCTGCAGCCACTTGCCAGCCCCCAAGCCTTCTAAGCTTGCCCACCTCCTTGCAAACTTCTTTCACAGGTTTTTTAGGTTGCCACAGGTAGGGCCAAGGGGGGAGCTTGTGAGTCACATCTGGCAAAGGAGAGCAAATGCATTTGTGCCCCTTTCTGAGTTCTGGGGAGGGGGATGATTGCTGCACCTCCATCATTTTTCCCTGTACTTCCTTGCCTGTCCTGCCCCAGGCCAGCAGAAGGAGAACGATATATTCTTTGGCAGAAAAGCCCAGTGCTAATGCAGGGAGAGGTCACGGAGAACAGGAGCTGTAGCCTGCTAATTTCTAACCTTTAGCATTTCTTTCTTCTCCCCCTTTTTCATCCCACTCCCACTTGGTCCCCTACAATCCTCTTCATGCTGAGGCAAGTGGCTGAGAAAACTCCTCTGGGCTACGTGTCAGTGAAAGGCTCTTAGTTCAGCTGTTGGAAATAAAACTGTGCATAAAAATTAAATACAAACATCAGCCCCAACTGCAAATGCAGTCATATCATTACTGGCTTCAGCTCCATAGGAAATCCCAGTGTAACTGGTCCCGGAGTCAGGTTTTGAGCATGAGCTGAGGGTTGGACAGGAGGGAGTGGGGTCACTTGTGCAAGTAAAGGGTGCAGGGTGAGACCTGCACCAAAGGGTGAGACCCAGCTGGGGACCACAGGTGGCACTAGCGGCCTGTCCCTGGTGCATAGGTTGTGTGTGAGTGCTCTCTAGTGGACAGAAAAATTAGTCCAGCGGCAAACACAGCTGGCGCTCGCTTCCCCTGAAGGGAAACCCTCAGCTGGGGTGTCTGTGCAGTGTCTGGGAGCAGCGTTTCGGAGGGCGGCTCCAAGCAGGATCTTCTTGGTCAGTGACCGTGCAGGGCAGAGGTCTGACGCGGGAGCAGTGCAGGGTTGCGGGGGACGCACACCTCATCGGAGGTAAGAGCTCGCACATGGCGCACAGGGTAACACCCCAGCCCCTTCCCCGTTACACGGCCCTTCAGTGCTTCTCCTTGCGTGGAAGGAAAACCCTGCAGGGCCTGCTCCTGCCTGCTCAGTCAGCAGGTAGAAGAGCAGATATGTACTGTGGAAGGAGAGTAGAAACATTTTTTGGTCATGAAAGGAATTTCTTGAAGAGGTAGGCAAAAGTAACACTTGGAACAGTCATTTTTGACCTTGCCTTATCTAATCAGAAACCACTGAGGCTCTGTCCTGGTTTCAGCCAGGATAGCATTAATTTTCTTCTCTGTACCTGGTACAATGTTATGTTGATGATGTTGCTAATACACTGACATTTTTACTTGCTGCTAAATAATGTTGACACTAAGTCAAGGATTTTTCAGTTTCTCAGGCCCCCCCCAGCCAGCGAGAGGGCTGGAGAGGCATGGGGAATGGGGAGGGGACACAGCCGGGACAGCTGAGCCCAGCTAGCCAAAGGGATATTCCATACCACTGAATGTCATGCTGAGTATATAAGCTGCGGGCGGGGGGGGGGCGTGGCTGGGAGTGGGGCTGATTGCTGCTTGGGGACTGGCTGGGCATAGGTCAGTGGGTGGTGAGCAATTGTATTGTCTATCACTTATTTTGTTTTTTTCCTCTTGGATTTTATTCCTCTCTCCCTCTCTCTCCTTTTCATCACTATTATTATCATTACTATTATTGCTATTCCTATTATTATTACAATAATTCATTTTATGTCAATTATTAAACTGTTTTTATCTCAACCCGTGAGTTTTACCTTTTCCCTGATTCTCCTCTCCATCCCACTGAGGTGGGGAGTAGTGAGCAAGTCACTGCGTGGTACTTGGTTGCCAGCTGGGATTAAACCACAACAGACTGTAACACAGTACCACACATACGTGCAGTAAAAAAATATGGAATTGTGTATGGGCAGTTATTCTACACAAATCCATTAATGGTTTTGTTACAGAGGTGCTGCAGCTATGCATAAGTCAGGCTACTGAATGAAGACTGCATGAATATGTTGATCCAATTTATTGAGGGTCCAGAAAGGAACAGAAGAAAAAAAGGAAAAAAAAAAAAAAAAAAGAATGGATAAAAAAACCCTCAAGCAACCCACCAAACCAGTCAGCACTGGAGAATTAGGAGGCAGGAAAAAAGCTGGCAGTCCCAAAGAAAAGAGCCTTGAAAATTCAGAGTTTCTTACTCTTCACTCATACACAGTTGAACTGAGGGAAGAGAGACCCATGAAGGTGCGAGGAGCAGCTGAGGGTAACCCAAATATTGGCAAGAAATAATAACTTCATTAGTGATGACTGTTACTGGTATTGGTTCTCAGATTCACTGCACATTCTCCCATAGGCCTCCCCTTGCAGGTTTCCAGTTGACGATCAGCTACACTAACGAGTCCCAGTGCCACTGTGCCTGATGGCCTGGCCGCAGGGTCTGGCCAACACTCATCAGTGTGGTCTTTCTGCCAGGAAAAAAACATAAATAAATGGGTCCAGTGGAAGATATTTTGTATGTAGCTTCCAAAGCAATATGGGAATCAAACTCCAGATATTCCGAGAGTTTGCTTCTGAAAAAGGCAAGTTGGTTGCTCAGCTCCAGCAGACAGCTCTGTCTGCATATTACAATTTTCTTCCATCAGGTTTGATTTTTGTGCACCTTTTGCTGAGATTCACTCTTCAGTCAGCACCTGATGAAAGACCCTGCTGTAACCTCATGGGTAAGTCATCTAATTTTTTCCACAACTTCAGAAGCTAGCAACACTGAGGCATTTGTTTTATTTTCCAGCTACATGATGCTTTTGATGATATGGGCTGGGGAGTTATGAAAATGCCATGTGATGAGATTTGCTAAGAAATCAGATAAATAGGCAGTGCTTGGACTTCTCCATGAGCACACCAACGCGGCACGCACAGCCTCTCAAGGTCAAAGACAGGACCCAGCAGCATATTGGGGCTGAGCAGACACTTCTGTTTGGGGAGAAAAGGCCCAGTCTGAAGCATCTTCACAGGCACTTGGCGATGTTCGGATGGACACTGCTCAGCAAGTGTGACAAGCGCTGCCGCAGCAGGGGCTTACAGCTCAGGTCCTGCTCTAGTTTTGCTGTCTCAAGCAGCAAACTGCCAGCTGCTTACTCCTCGGTACTATCTAAATAAATTGGATCATCCAGGGAGCCAACCGGCAATAAAAATGCCATTAGAGTAGTAATTCATTTAGATATATAACTATTTAGGATATACTCATGCTTTCAGGAACTCCAGCCCAGAGCTTTGTAACCCTTCAGAGGCCACAGGAGAATGATTCACATTTCAAAAGCATTTTTCAGTGGCTTGCGGCACTTCTGGCAACCGCAGCTCGTGCGCCAGAAAAGCTGCAGCCCTGTGATGGTATTCACACTCTGTTTAACAAAAGGTTTCCAGGGGCAACAGCCAGGTAGAGAAAACAACCGGGATTTAGCAAGGCACTCCACTTACAAAGCTTCCTTTTTTCGTTTGTTTTGACTCATGAGTTTCAGGCCCCAGACTTCTCCTTTCACTCGAAGCTGCAGAAGATTGTTCTGTACCTGCCACCTTTGGACTCTTTACAGACTTCCATCGCATCCCCAACTCCTCCAGCTGTTTCCTTCCGGGATGAAAAGTCCTGACCTACTCACCACGTTTTGTTTTAGGGGCTGCTTCTCTCTGGGGGCACCCCTGTGCGCCGCTGCGGGTACTCGGGGTGCAGAGCCCTTTTGGGGAGCAGCTGCACTGATGCAGTGGCAGCGTCTGGCTTCTATTGCTTTTCCAATATTCCTCAGCATCTCCTTAGGTTTCTGCTGTGACATTGAGGCAGACAGCAGAAAGCTGTGCCTGGCATGGTTGGTTTTTTCCTCCGTGCTTCTCTGTGCAGAGAAGCACTGAGATAAAAGCAGCACCCAGGTGCACCCATGGAAAGGAAGCTGGGCTGCCCAGGCCAGCGGTGAGGGGCAGCGGGGAGAGCAGCTGCTTGCTGCTTTCTTTCCAAACTAGGGGCTGGAGCAAACGGCACCTGCGGGCATCACCGGGGGTAGCGTTAGGTCCGCGGGGGCTTGCAGTAGCCGGCGGGGGACAGTGGGCTGTCTCGTAGTGCAGCCAGCGCTCTCGGGCGGCACCGTGCCGATTGTTTTAAGGCAGACGGATGCGTCCGGGCTGCTTCCACGTAGAAGGAGCGCACAAGGGTGCCGCCGAGACTTGGGGGAAACGTTTTGGTGCCGTAAAGGAAAAAAAAAACAACGAACCAACAGGGAAGCGGGGGTAGATTAGTGGAGCTTCCGTGCCAACCCAGCCGCCCGTCGGTGTAGTCGTGGCCGAGTGGTTAAGGCGATGGACTAGAAATCCATTGGGGTCTCCCCGCGCAGGTTCGAATCCTGCCGACTACGCAGCAGGTCGCTCTTTTCACCCCCGGCCCGGCCGTTTTCCTCCCCCCCGCCCTTCCCGGCGATCGTTTTGCACCGCAGCCGCCCGCCGGCAAACATCCGGCAGGGCGGCCAGTGCCAGCCCGGGGGAAGGGGGGCGGGACCCCGTGACAGCGGGACGCGGCCTCTCCAGCCGGGCCGGCACCGCTCCGGAGCGACTCCGAATCCCCGAGCCATGCAGCACAGCGCGGCGCCCGCCGTGCTGGTCACCACCAGGTACCGGGGAGGGGGCTGAGAGCAGCGACCCTGCCGCCAGTTGCGGAGCCGCCCGCTGCGGCCTTCCCGTGGCGGGGCAAGGCCCGCGCAGCCGCCCCAGCGCCGGGGGCGGGAAGGGAGGGGAAGGGAAGGGAAGGAGCGTGGCGGGCGGCGCCTCACGGGGACCCCGGGCGGGCACTGAGGGGCGGCCGAGGGGCCGCGGAGGCCGGGACGAGGCCCAGGTGGGAGGCGGGTTGGTGGTGCGGGGGTTTGTCCGCGGGACGTCTCGGATTTGTGCGGTTCCTCGAAGTGTTTTGGCTGAAATTCCACAGCCGGGAGAGACCCCTGTTGCCCGGCCCGCCCTGTGGGACGCCCGCCGTTCGGTCCTTTCTTCCTGTGGTAACTTCCACATTGACATCCTTTCCCTTCCGCATTGGCACGGCCGGGGACGCAGCCAGTGCTCCCACCCTCTGGAAGCATCTTTCCTTGTCAGCATGGCGAGGTGGGCGGGAAGGAGCTATAACTCGTCCTCAAGCGTACGCTGGCGTCTTTGAGGTGCGGTGTCGCCTGCTTTTGGCTGGCCCCGCTCCCGCCGCCATGCCCTTCCCGTCCCGGTCCACAGGGCCACAGGGAGCCTGTCCGGCTGGCAGTTAGGCCAGCGATGGGCAAAATAAGTTTATTCTGTTTTCCCACATTTGTGACACCGTGCCCTAAGTGGGAGCTCTTTTCAGTTGCATTACATTCTTACAACCTGTATTTTCCTAGATGTGTCAAATGATCCTTCAAGAGAAATGCTTCAAGAAGAAAATGCTTGTGGCAGTCTTTATAGAAAAATTATAGAGCTATATCTCTCTTTCTTTTTTTTTTTTTTAACCCACCACAAGAGATTTGAGACCACCTGTAAGCAGTTTCCGATCAGATGTGACACCAGAAGCAGAAGTGTTGATTCATCAAGGTCCTGGCCCTCACACCTACCTCCTAGGACATAAGTAGCACCTATGTCAATCACATGAACTTCAAAGCCATTATTTTAGTCCTTAAATATTTGGCTATATCAGGGCCTGACTTCCTTTGGAGCAGTGGCGTTGAACTTTCAAGTGTATCTGACTTCTATACATGTTTTCTAGGACTAACTTTATATTATTGTATATTTATTTCCAATATTTATATATTGGAAAGGGAAATCTGAACACCTGGATTTATTTTACAGTCAATAGACTTTGCCACTTGCAAATTGTCCCACCAATACTGGAATGCTTTCAGTGATAAAACTGGCTATATGCATCTGTGTGGAATAAAGGCTTTAGCAAATGAATGTATTTTCTAGTTGTGAGGTAAGATAGTTCTGACCTTTTACACTCTTTTTTACAAACTGGGTTTGGGAATAGGATTCCTAGTTGCTGTGTTAATATAAATAAATATTAATTTGTATATTGTAGTTAAGACTATACAGAGAAATAAAAGTGTTTGCTGGCTAATTTGTGATTGATACTTTGCCTGCACTTAGTGAATAAACTAGTTGTACAAGTTTTTTCTCCTTTTACTATGACCTGGGTCGTCACAGAGGCTGTTGGAGCTGAGTGCTGCTGATAGGGCTGGCTTTTATCAGGACAGAAAGTGCAGAGTCTGCTCTCCTGGCTACACAGACACTGGAATAAAGTTTCTGTCGTCACAGCACTTGTAGCTCTTTGCTTTGCTTGCAATGGCTGCTTTCCCCCCTTTCCCATCTTGGACTTTCAGCACAGAAAGCAGATTAATTAAAGTACAAAGCCTCTACATTGTATGCAAATAAAAAGACAGGAATGAAAAGCTCTTCTGTAGCTCTTCTGTGAACTGTGGAAACTGCTCTGTTCAGCTGACCTTTATATAATTTTTCCTTCCTCTGTCCTGTGCCAATCCTGCATGATCTGATTATGCAAGCACAGTGATATTGGCATGAATGGTCTTGTATTCAGGTGAAGTAATTCATGTTAGGGAAGTTAACCATATGCCCAAGCCTCCCCTGAACAATCTGCATTGTAGACAAAAGTGTAACTGAGAGATACACAAGTCAGGTTTCAATAAGGAATAGAAGCAATAAACGTGTATCCTATTTAAACAACCAGCTTTCTCCTTTTGCTTCTTTTTTCAAAGCTACTACTGTAAAAATAATTGTGTTTCATGTGAAAAATGCAAAGAAACTATACTCTGACTTGGGATTTGTAGGTGCTGCTTCTGTTTTAGTAACAATAACACTGTCAAATTAATTAAAACCCTGGGACTGCTTATTTTGAAACTAAGACATTACAAGGGCTAGTGTGCACTTTGGCTATTAGGCTGTATCTGTCTCAGCCTCCCTGCTGATTTCTGTTAGTTTAGAATCATGTTTAAAAAACTACACAATCCTGTTGCTATGGAAAGGATAATAGGGGTAGGTTTCCTGTAAGAGCTGAAAATGAAAGTGATCACAAAGCCTAAAGCAAACAAACAAAATGTAGCCATTCCCTCTAATCGCTTTCCATTACAGTCGTTTTAGCTCAGACTTTGAACAACTTTAAAGGAAGAACCCTGGGTGTAGTTAAGGTACTTACTACATGACATTTTTAGAACTCTTTGATGCAGCAGCTCTTAACAGTGAAGTTGTGGTTGTGCCATCTCAGAACATCTGTTCATGGGTGGTATTTTGAGCTAAATTAAGGCCATTCAGGAAGGATGGTTTACTGGTGGTTTTTCCTTTTATTTACATCAGAGGTGAAAAGCAGGTTAATTTGTCATCTGTACTCTGTGGCTGTGTTAACAGAAGTCAGTCTCTCATGAGTACCATCTGACAGACCTTTTTGCTGTCATAGCTGCAGTCACAACTTCTGAGTGACTACGCATCTGGAGAGCATTTCCTCTGCTGCAGGTATATTCTAAAAAAACCCAGCTCCAACTCATTTTATTGGCAGGTGTCCTCTGAGTTAGCATTTTGGCTGCCACTAAAGGAGACAACACTCCAGATAATGACTATTACTTACAGGTTTGACAGGCTGCTGTGTGAAAGCCAGGCACCTATGTATTTATACATAAGCACTATTGATTCTGTGTTTAGAGCCCAACAGCATGTAACTGAGAACAAAATTTTGTCTGATAGTGTAAAGTCAAGTCCTTAACTGGCAGAAAATGAGAACAGAATCAGCAAACAGATGGCAGTCGGGTACCTAGTATAAAATCTTGGCAACAGTAGAGCTCTTGTTAAATCCATAATGTTTTAAACATGGCTTGCAAATAGGATTGGGTACAAGTTGGGCCTGTGCCCTTGTATGTTGCTATCCAATTTATAAAGAACTGTTGAGGTGCTCTCTTTAAAAAGTTTTTATTCAGTTTTGCATTGGAGATACAGAGGTTGCCTTCTTGGGAAAACTCAAGTTTCAAAAGAACTAGTCAAGTTTTGACATGAGAGGAGTCTTTTGAAACTTTATTTGAAACTAAATTGTTTAAAAGTCTTTAAAGTGTATTTTAAGTTTGTATGCCTCATGTATCCTTAGGCAAAATGGCATCTGTGTTAATGAATCTAAATTTCCTAAAGAGGCAAGAATGCTGCTAGACACCTCTGCAATCTACAGGAAGTCCAGGGAAGATGGGACGTGACATTAGCCATACGGCTAGGATTAAAAAAGAAAAGAAAAAAAGGCAGAAAAAATGTTCAATGAAAATAAAATTGTGGGTTTTTTCTTAAACAGTCCCTTCTGATTTCATTAAAAAACATTTATGCACGCATAGGAAGGATGCACTCAAAGATAAGTTCAGAGAGTATTCAATGCTCTGGATGATAAACTTCTTTCTGATTCTGGCAGAACACTTGATTCCAGTGACAGCAGTAGTGAGTGTGCTGTGGCTTGGCGTAGGGCTAGCTTTGGGGAAACAGTCACTGTGGTTTCCAATCTACTGAGACAGACTTTATTTCATTAGATGTACAGTTCTCTTGTGCCCCAGCAGCAACTGCTCAGTCTTACTCTTGATGTGCAAGGACTATAATATGATCTTGGCATTCCTGTTGCAAAAATGTCATAAATAATTGTTGCATGGGCATCCAGGGGGAGGTGACACCATGGTTCAGCGGATCTGAAGCTGGCAGGAGAAGAAAATGCATTGAGTGAACTGCAGCAGCAGCTCCCTTGTTGCATTTTCCTCCAAGAGGAACCATGGGTGGTTCTGACTATTGGCAACTCTCAGAGGTTAATGCTGTGATTCTTTGTCTACTTTAACTCATTATGCAAGGACAAGTGGCTTTGTTTCCACTGGGATCTTCTATGGGAAGGCTGAGATACTTTAGCTAGTGTACCCTTTCTGCTATTTGGCAACAAGACTATCAATCAGACAGTCAAAACCAGAAGGCAGTTCAAAGAGATCGTGTACTCCTTTAACTTGGTTAGTCTTGGTAGGTGTTTGTCTAATTTTCTTCAAGGACTTCCACAGATGGAAACTGTGTGGTTGGCACAGCAGTCTGCTTCAGCACTTCTCTTTGTTTCAGGCTTTAGTCTAGTTCCCTGGTTGGCTCTTAACAAACCTCAGGTTGTCCCTGCGCTCCAGCAGACTCCTTCTTCCTTTTGCGGCCTTTTTCAGCTGTTGTCTCTGCCACTCCTGGGTTTGTCCTAAGAAAAGGAGATGTGGACAGGGCTTGACATGAATTCTAGTGAGCGGACCCTTGCTTCACAATAAACTGTAATGAGAGATCATGAGATCTTCTCATCTGCCCTGCTAGGTAGGACAGCACCTTCAAATCCTGTGAGTGAAGTCCTGTTCTGAATGAATCCACATCTGTTCCTAGAAATGCTGTGTTCCTGGCATTTTGTCTGCAGTGGCCAGTGGCAGATGCTTTGGGATAGAATATAGCAGGGGTCCTCAACCCACCCCACCTCCCCCCCCACCAGGGATTGAGGGGGGAAACCAAGCAGCCGCAGATGGCTGCCTGCCACTTCATCCGTGCGCCAGACCCCTGTTTAAAAAGTTTGAGGACCCCTGGAATATAGGAAGCAGGCCATGTCCAAATTTGTATTGTTGCAGAGTAGGAACAGTGCTGGGGTAGGGTCGTCTGGTGTCCTGTTGAAATATTAGTCTTCACATTGACTTTCTCAAGATTTGAATTGGATCCTAGGAGAGGGTCAGTTAAAAGTCTTTGTGCCAGTGCCTGAACTCTGCCTGTATTTTCTTCCCTAGGCAAATTCAGAATACGCACACGGGGCTGGATTTGTCAGTGCCAGAATACCGGGAAATCCGGGGGAAGATGATGTCTGGCCATGTAGAGTATCACATTGTTGTTGTTACCCGACTGGCTGCCTTCAAATCAGCAAAGCACAAGCCTGAAGATGTAGTTCAGTTTATGGTAAGCGTTTAATCAGTGCTGTGTCAATGATCACTTTTTTAATGAGCTTCGATTAACTATTTTGGTCCTGGTGTAGCAGATACTTTGTCATCACAGCCTCCCTGGGTCAAGGTCCTTGGTAGGACAACACAGTCTGTACCATTTCTGCAACAGAAGTATTATACGTATGTTAATTGAACTTTTTATTCCAGGAGCTTAAAACAGCAATGACTCTGGTTGCCTTTAAGGCATTTTGCATTACAGGTCAACAAATAGAAATTAATTAAGCTTTTTATAAGTCTTGCTACAAAATTAGTTTCTCTGATAGGTGTATCAGCACTGGGACTTGGTGCATAAACATGAAATAAATATATAATAGTCTACGTGAATGGAGAAAGAATCATGTGAGGCAATAACAGGAATTAACCTGGCAGTAGGGTTATCCTTGACCTATTAGCCTTGACATGGCTTTTAAAATCCTTAGAATGAGAGTTTTACAAGGAAGTGTCCATATAAAACATTATTGAGTCGAATTGTCTTTTTCACGATACCTGCAGAGTAAAGGTTTCGAAACATAGCACATGAGATTCATTTCACCTGTTTTAAAGTCACCTATAGCATGTGCATTACCACTTAAGCTGTCTCACCTGGGACTGCCTATTGAGTCGATGGAAAAACACACATTTAGGGTACATTGAATTTGATCTGTTTTAGCTGTCTGCTGAACTGCTCCCAAGAAGTGCGTTTCTCTGCCGATTGACTATAAAGGGACTCTAAGGGGAGGTACCCTGTTGCATGCTATGGACATCTGCTCTTTTTTTGATGTTTTGAGGATAACTGTAATGTCAGTGATGTGAGTGTGTGGTTACCTGCTAGACCATTAGCCCTAGTGTAACTCACACTCCATAGAAGGTAGCTCACAAATGGATATTTACAGTCTGATTTGCAGATAAAGCCACATCTGTCAGTGTTGTGAAGAGGTGCATGGTGAGGAGATCTCACACATTTCTTGCACTCCTAATGCTATATATAACTTCATGGTAAAAGCAGCAATGCTGGTGTAAGAGTCTGTTCTGTTCTCCCTTTTTGTCCCTGACTGCTTGTTCTCGCTCCTGCAGTGTTTCCTTCTGTGTGTCAGTGCCATGTGGCTATTCTGTGATGTCAGCTGAGGAACTGGTCCTGGCTAAAAAATGGGTATTTGGGGGGTTGTTATTTGTTATTTAGTACTAATTTACACCTGTTTCTTGAGCCTGTGAGTTGCACAGCCCCATTAAAGTTTGTTTAGGACAGGGGAAGGGCCAGACAGGCAGATAAGGGAAGGGGATGTAGAATTGCTTTTTTTGTCTTCAGCAATGCCTGCTTGTATTATGTAATATTTCTGTGCAGCTCTGTTCAAGAAAGAGCCTGACTAAACCTGAGGTGTTAAATGGGCTGTTGTCATCTAACATTTTGCTTCATTTAAAAAAAGTACATAAAATCAGCTTGTCTGTAATGAGGAGAAACAGAGTTCCTACTGTGGCCCGCCTGCTCGCTGAGATTGTCCATTCCTGTGTCCATTCTCTAGGAGGATCTTCAGCACTTATTTGCTCTTGTCAAGTGAAATGAACTTTTCTGATTTCTTCTCTGGTCAGAGCTCCTGAGAGTTCATTCTTCATAAAGAAGAAAACTGGTGTAGTCTGACAGGAGTAACATTTGTCTCATCAGATCTGGTATTTTTCAACTGACTAAGTCTGATGTATTATGTAGTTTGGTGTGTGAAAGTAATTTAAAACTATGAGCTGGGAGGTTGGAGGATGGAAGCTTTGCATCAATTCATTCTGATGAGTCTTTTCTGTATGTGTTACTGGGAGGAACAGAGGGATTCACCTGTCCTAACTTATCTCTCTGTAAGTTGGATATTTTCATCTGTCTCTCCGTGCTTTTATGGTCAATGGAGAGTAAGGGAATGAGGTGACTCATCCTCTGGGAATGCTTGTCTTCTTTAACCGTAAAGGGAAAGCATTCTACATTTTAAACAGCTGGGACAGGGGGCTTTAACTCTAGGCTAAAATACTTAATACTCAATTGAGTTGCACACAACTCACTGTTTATACCACCAGAGGTTCCCTGGGCTTTTCCATCTAGCTTCAGAAGGTTGTGGGTCTCCTCTAGGTCCTGTGTGATACCTACCAGCCCAGCACAAGCCCCTTGGAGACCCCAAATCATCTCAGATGGCAAGAGATGCCTGTCTTCAGGCAGAACATTCTGTCTCTATGATTAGATGTCTGCATTTGCTGTGGATTTCTAAGCTCCCATCCCAGTCAGTGCAGTACTGTTGAGAATATAGCTGAGCATCTAAAGTGGGGGGAATCCATTTTGCATAACATACATGGTACCATGTGAGAAACCTTAAGTTATCCTAGGTGTCTGCACAGGGCTAGCAGATGTGACAGAGGACATAAAGGCATTGGCAGCACCCTGGAGCAGAATGAAGCAAGATGCAGTACACCATCCAACATACCGCTAGCTGCCTGTGTTCAGGTGAGTTCAGTTTCAGTCACATCTTCCCAAATGTAGTGACTGTATCTGACTGTGATGAGAGCCGAGGAGCCTCCTGTGTGTAGGCAGTTGTCTTAACCCAGAGGCAAGTCCCAACCTTGTGCAGCCAGGTGAGGTGAGTTGCACACGTAGCGTCTGTGTTCTACTGGATGTTGTACCAGCACAAACAAGAACCATGGCCCTTCCCCAGAGAGTTTGTCAGTGCAGTGTAGGAGAAGCAGGTGGCTGGGGACCAGCAGAGAAGAATGAGGTTACATTAGGCAGCAGATCTAACACGTTGAATTTGTATCACAGGGCAGAGTGAGATGAGACATCTGAAGGAGGAGAAAGAAACAACTCTGTGCCTGTTCTGCCTTCCCAAGTATGGGAGCAGGATAGGAGAGGGAACATGGTTTTTTGCTGTTGAAATTGTCAAATTTGAGAGGTTGAAGGAAGGAGACAATGTAAGTTAGAGAAGATGGGTAGGCATGTTAGGATTTTCATTGGTTCTGGATATGTTGAACAGATTTTGGCTACCTCAGAAGCCAGGTCTGTGTTTTGAGACCTTTTGTCTTTCTTATTCCTGGTTCCCCTTTTCATGAAATACTAGCTCAACTGATTTTCCTTGTCCAGCTGTTCCACCTGCTTCCAGTTGCAGTGGCTGCTTTCCACACTCGTGCCCTAGGTGGCAGCAAGGAAACTGGCTTTGTGTGCGTTAGGCTGTGAGCATCTGCAGGCAGCGATGTGACTGAGCAGAATTTATTTCTCAAATAGCTTCCCTGTATCCCCTGGAAAAGGATGGTGAGCAAGACAGCGTCCTGCAAGTTAACTGTGATCTGTGGGCTGCGATTTAGACCACACTGGATCAAGATATGTTAAGGGCCTGTGACCAAAGCCAGATGAACATCAAGAAGATTTCAGATCTGACCTGTGGAGTTACTAGCCTTGACTGTGGGTCTAAACAATCCAGAGTTTCCCGTTCCCCAGCCTTAATGGGACTATGCAAAATCAGTATCATAACGTTTTTAATTGAAATATTTCTGAAGCATTAACAGAAGAAGAAATTAACTTCTGTGATGACTTTCAGATCCAAATTCTTAGAAACAGGAAGGATTTTTTTAATAAAAAAAATGCCATTTGTAAAATAGGGCAAATGGGTTGCAGAACTGCTTAACCATTAGGTTATATTTGGTAATTGAAGGAAAAGTCAGCTGCATTTCTTTCAAAGATCAGAATACTCTTGCCCTATTGAAAGAGTGAATTTATTTTCATCTTTGGTACTGCATCAGAGGTACTGCTGCAAAGGTGGTATTTAATTATTGCCTGACGATCTCCCATTTTCTGTGAGAAGGAAAGGCCTTTTTTTTCTTAAATGTGTTTCTTCTAGCCACACCTTACCTTTTTTAGCGATTAACTTCTCCCTTCACAGCCTTATTAAAAATCCACCCAGCCTATAGTGCCTTTTCTTTCTATCTGTGCCCAATTCAATTGCCTCTTTTTCATAAGTTATGTTTGTTAGCCAAATTCTTTCTTTTTTAAAGCTAAACAAGTAACTGCTGGTGTTTGACAAACAGCACATTTTTGGGAGGAATTTACTATGGAACTGTCTTTCTCTCATTAAATGAGGGGGTGTAAGTATGTGGGTGTGTATTCATCTATGTTTTTATGATTGCCTGTTTGCATATGTTGGCCTTCTTTCTGTGGGCCTCAAAATCTGTGTGTTGGAGTTGCTACTTCCTGACCATACAGGTATGTTGTGAAGAGAATTCCTTCACATTATAACCTCTGTGGTGTGAGGGGGGGGGGGGGGATGAAATCCCTGCTCAGTGTAGCAATAGGTTCAACAGCCATTAAGAATTTGTTGATTAAAAAGAAATATTAGAGTGCTTGCTCTTCTACTGGGCAAAACAGATGGGGAGAACAGCATGTGATCATGTAATTAAAATCTACCATAATGCATACCCACGAGGTCACCAAGCAACATTAATTCTGGTATGGCTTGAATTAGGAGTGTACAAGTGAAGGCTTGGTTTGTGCTGTATGTGAGAAGGGATGCTTTTGATTCCTATATCCAAAGCTAGTGGTTGTTTTAAAGTACAGTGCTGCTTCATCTCAATTTTCTGCAAGTGTTAAGAAGTGGGCTTTGTGAAAACAAAGTCACCGTAGCCATATGTTTTTCATTAAATACTATAAAATGAAGAGTGCTCTTCACTAGCATGCATTGGCTGGCCAAAGGGCTTGAGTTAGCTTTGAGATCTCTATTTTCTTGAAATCCTTGCAGTAGATATAAAGCATATGAAGTTGAGGTCAGAAATGGGGCATTAAAAAGAGCATTAAAGGGGAAGGAAACATTGAATCTCATTAATGCTGAATGGGATGAAATTCTATGCACAACTGAGAGTCCCAGCCTGGTATCCTACAGGCATTCTGGTGTGTGTACTCATGTATGAGGTTCTCATGATGAAGGGAACAAGGCACATGCATGAGATTTGAGGGATTAGCAGCAAACTTCAGGCTTTTGCTTTGAACTTCCCGGTGGTTTTCCTAACCCTCTAGCTATGTTTGATCATATTCAACTTACTTACATGTTCCTGGTGAAAAAAAATATTCAACCCATCCCTGTCTCTTTTTAAGTTCTATGGTGGATATTAATTGTTACAGGCAAATAGGGTCTTGACCTGGCAAATATGCACATGCTTTGCTATATTTGCATGATTAACTCTTTTGAAGTGAAGTAGATTAAGCCTTTGATATTGTGACTTGACAGAACTCCTTGAAGTGCGTGCACTCACGCTGACTTACAGGTGGTGGGCGTTTACCTCCACGGTATTCACAGAGTTCAGTTAGAGGCATGAGGTCAAGACCTAGAGGAGTTACAGGAAGCAGAAGGAAAATATTTGAATATTGATCAGCTATGACTTTGTTTACTTAATAGAATTGATAAAATGGATTTTAAAGCCACATTTATTTTTTATCCTAACATTTTGGGCCATAGAATCCATCAACTATTTTCAAAGGCTTGTGAATGGTAACCAGAAAAAGCCAGATTTAATTTTGTTACATGCTGATATGCCGTTCTCCTGGAAAACTGTCAGAGGACATCAAGTTAAAAGTGTCCGAAATTGTCACAGCAGAGCACTGCTTTCTGACTGGAGAGGTGTGAGAATGCTCTGTGATGCTTGGGCCTCAACCTGAGAAAATACACTCTGCAAGACTTGGCTGGTGCTTTGTAAGGCCCCTCTGCATGGCCTCTGTGCTGCTGCATCCAGCTCTGGTTTCCCTGGTACAAGAAAGATGTGGACCTGTTGAAGCAAGTCCAGAGAGGGCCGTGAAGATAATCAGAGGGCTGGAGCACCTCTCCTGTAAAGACAGACTGAGAGAGTTGAGGTTGTTCATCCTGGAGAAGAGAAGGCTCAGGGGAGACCTTACAGCAGCCTTTTAATATATAAAGTGGGATTATAAGAAAGGTGGGGAGAGAGTTTTTACCAGGGCCTGTAGTGACAGGACAAGGGCCAACAGTTTGAAACTGAAAGAACGTAAATTTAGATTAGATATAATGAAGAAATTTTTTTATAGTGAGGGAGGTGGACAGTGGAACAACTTGCCCAGCGAACTGGATGCCCCATCCCTGTAAGTGTTCAAGGCCAGGTTGAATGGGGCTTTGAGCAACCTGATTTAATGAAAGGTGTCCCTGCCCATGGCAGGGGGGTGGATCTTCAGAGTTTTTTTCCAACCCAAACCATTCTGTGATTCTAAATACATCAGTCTGACGTTGGATTCAGCCAGTCTGTCTTCTGCGTTTCCCGCACAAGGACCGGGGTAAAGATAGCAGTAGCGTTGAGCGGAGATGTAGAGGAGCCAGAAGCAGCCAGGGGTTGAGGCAGGGGGACAGCAGGCGAAGAGCCTCAGCGGACAGGGCCTTGCAGAGGCCAGCATTGGGCATAGGTAGGTGGGGAATGGTTTAGGCTGGAGGTTTAACATCTTGCCTGTGTGGTAGGTTACCCCAGCAGAGGGCATCCCCGCACTGCTGGATATGGGCTTGCATGGTGTGCCGCAGGTGTGGGGTAGCTATTGCTGTGCTTTGGGTGCAGCCTTACCGCACTCTCTGCGCTGTATCATGTGTTACGGTTGTGGTGGTGGTCAAAGCCCACGCAGATTCACAAAGGCTCAATTAGCGATAGGATGCGAGGGTGTGCATTCACTTTATGTTCAATGGTGTAATTAGACATAAATTGAGATTTAGGAATAATTTACAGCGTCTGATAGAGGAGGAATAAAAATTAAGCAGAGATAGGAGTACGTTTGTGTCTCTCAGTTCAGCGTTACTTTTTGGGTATTTTAAAACTGTTTTGGCATAGTCTTGTTTGGCTGCTGACTTGTAATACTTTAAGACATCAATTTGTTGTTTATTATGAAAATTAACTAGATGTTAAACATTTTTCACAAATCAGACTTGATTTGTTTTTTCTGGGTGGAGGGTAATATTGTTCATTCTTTAAAAAAAGTACCAGTAAATTCCTCACTGCCCTTACATTTGTGTTTACACAGTGGTTTTGGGAGAGGATGTGGCATTATACCCTGTTCAGAGTGCTACTGGGACCTAGCAAACTAGAAATGTAAACCAATTCAAAAATTCCGGAGTTGCTTTCCTCTCTGTTTTTGTGGTATCTTTCAGAAGGAGGACTGCCTTATTCTGGGAAGATCTCTTTGTTGCCATCACTTTAGTGCTTGGCTGCCGAATTGTGTGTCAGATCCTGCATGCAGGGCACAGTGTTGCTCACATTTACCTGTGTTGCTTACAGGAGACAAGTCTAAAATTCTTGGTTTTCATTCCCCTGACAACTCGGGTTTGCTTTTGTGCTTCGGATCTTTCTTGTAGGGCTGCTTACCATTTGTGACTGGACACTGAACCCACAGTGAACATTTTACAGCTGGAATGCAAATAGTTTTCAGATCAGCTTGTTTGGTTGATAATTACTGCAAAAGGCAGGGAAGCATGAAAGTGAAGGTGGTTATTACTCTTTATGCCTACATCTGATTTAGTAAGCTAGTCGAGGTGTGTCTGTAATGTCAGGACCTGTTCTCTGGTCTGGAGGGCAGCTAGCACACGCTAGCTGCATCCGTAGTATTAAACTTCCACACCATTTGCAGCGAGCATTAGTACCCAAGCTGGCTATTGTGTGGTCTCTGCACCAGGCTAAATCTTGGGCTGAAGAATTATCTGGAGAAGTGCTAACTGCCCAGAATCAAAATCGTGCTGGACGTTGTCAGGTCCCAATAGATACTATAAGGTTCCTAATAGATACTGTCAGGTTCCAGTGCCTGGGAATATGGCTGATAGTGTTTAGTTTGCTAGTGTAGATGTGGTTTATGGATTCTGGGTTAATCTACAATTTGTTTCCCTTCTACTTCCATGCTTTTTGTTGGGTTAACTTTCTTTTTTCACTGTGTTGGTAGAAGAACTGCCTTCTTGTATCCCAAGATGTGGTGCTTTCCATCTTTTTTTATGTTGCAGTATTAATTAGGATTCACTGCACTAGAGTTCACCAATATGTGTTACAGGAGGATAAGAGCTGGATCCTAGCAGAAGATCTGTGCCATACACACTCCTCTAGCACTAGGTTTTTGGGTTATTTTTTTAATTCTAACTCTGTATTCATCAAAACATTCATAGCTTATAGGGCCATGGAGGGCCATGGTGAATATATTGTCTGTATGATACCACAGTCACAAAACATGACAGTCCTCTCCATTGTGCCTGTAACATCACTTAGAGATAGCATTTTGTTTGTGTGGGGGTTTTGTGTGTTGATTTTTTAAAGTACTGAATTCAAAACTTAGTGTGGCATAGAAGCCACGCAATTTCTAACCAGCATTCCCATGGTTATTGCTTTCCGTGTAATATCTTGGGTCTTATTTCTCCTCAGGCTTCCTGTCTTTGTCTGCAGAAGGAATGACTCCATTTACTGTTGGCATCTTCCCCCTATATGGGAACCTGTAGGCCACGGCCAGGTTGTTGGTTTTTATTTTCTCGTGGAAAAACTGAATAGTTAGTGGTCAGATGAGGTCTCTGCCAGAAGGGTGTTAACAGCCAGAAGGGCACTAAAACCCACGAGGGCTGAGAAATGGATCTTCAGGCTCAATGGTGAAAAGATTCAGGCAGCTTTCTCCATCACATAACTACCTACTTAGGCTTCTTTTCCCTCCCATCTCTCAGGGCTGGGCATTATATAGGTCATTTTTAGTGGACAAGGATTTTTGCTGTTAGAGAAAAGTATCTGGAGCAGTGACCTTCCCAGTATTTCATTAGTTGATGAGTCAGACAAATTGACACTGGGATCTGGCAGTGAACTTCAATTCCATTAGGGAGCAGATTTTAATAACAGGATTAGAAGATGAGCAACATTGTTTGGGGATTCACTGTGTAGATAACAGGCTTTTACTAGGCTATATGTAAAGCTCCTTGGTAATACATGTTTTTCCACTTCATTTTCCAGCATTAATGTTTCACAGTGCTTGAACTGCTGCTTTGCTTCTCATGTCTCCCCTGTAAAAAAAACTTCCTTACCCAGGCAGCACGTTTCATTGCAGGTTTCCAAGAAGTACAGCGAGATAGAGGAGCTTTACCAGAGACTGGCGGCACGATATCCACAAGTTTCTCTTCCACTCTTACCTAGAAAAGTTCTCTTCGTGGGAGAATCTGACATTTGTGAACGAAGAGTTATGTTCAATGATATAATGAAATTCATCTCAAAAGATGAGGATCTAGCAGCAAGTCCTGAGTTACTGGAATTTTTAGGTAACTAAAAGATATGAGTGTACCCTCTCCCATGAATGTGATTGATAAAAGCATTATGAAGTTCTTGATTCAGGTGGTCAAAAACTAGAGAGTACCAGAATAAAGGCTGCTGCTAAAAGTACCCTCTTGTGCATCTACAGTGCTGCATAGTCATGTTTTGTTTGCTAGTGTTTTCCCCTTCTCTCAGTGGACACGTGCCTCATTAAGAAGACCATGCTTGCTTTGAAGGTACCGATCCCACCATCTCTGATTTCCCGTAGGCATATATCTAAGCTGTGATTCCTAGTTAGCTGTGAATTAACATGCAAGTTTCAAAGGCTGAAAATAATCATACATTGACAGTGGAGGGATGGACCCTAAAGGGGCAGTGCAGAGTCTCCCTAGTGGTCAACTGTTCCACATTTTGTCTGGTTTTCATTCCTAATAAAATTGTTAGGCCTTGTTGAAGAGGGTCCTAAAGCAATTTATTGACCCTGAGAAAGATTTGAATAAGAGACAGATTCTTTATTAGTTAAACCCATTCTCTGGGCTCTGGTGGTTTTTTTTAATTACTTTTTGTTAGCCTTATGCCCTCCTTTTGTATCCTCTTCCAGTGATTCATATAGTTCCTTTCTTATGTTCCTTGGACATAGCAGGGACTCACTGAATGAATGGAACAGATGAGCTCTCTGCTTTTAATTCAGCTGAGAGATGCTGAGCAGGGAATATTTCACTCTAGTGCTGTGCAGGATTCTCAGTATAGCATTAGTTTTAATGAAGTGAAGTTGCAAGGTGCTAGCAAGATGCCATGTGTGAACAGCTGATTCTGCAGAAGGGTTAAGTGTGGCCAGATTACAAGTTCTGTGAGCCAGGCAGCTTCCTAAAGCCAAGGGGGGAAGGGGCTGGGGGCGGGGGGGGGCAAAATTGCACAATATTTGGCAAAATCCTTTTGCTAATAAAGTTTTGGAGTTTTGGTTTGGTTTTTGCCATGGTAGTGTTCTCTTTAAAGTAGACCCCTTGCACAGAGAATTCAGAATTCATGTTGATTAATCTTTGCATGCTGATTAACCTAATGATGGTGCACATGTCTACAGCTGAATTAGTCTGGACTGTCTTTTACTGTGGACAGATTGGGTGCAAGCAATGTGACCTGTTCATTGAAATCTGCCTTAGAATAATCACAGTCTCACCCTACCAAACCAGGTGGAACACAGATCCTCAAGCTAATTGTGTATACTTTCCTTACAGGTGCTGGAGACATAGTCAATATATTCAGGGGTGTTTAGGGAGAATCAACATGGTAAAACACAGATGACTGTGGGGATAAGATAAGCAGCATCCTAACATTCACTGCTTACCCCAACCAGTATTGTCTTGCCTGTAAGAGGAGTATAAGACCACTTGCTCAGCGTAGACACCCACATTTAGTCAGTGAAGTCTGCCCTGGGTGATTTAGCAGATTCAAGCGTGAAAAGCTGGGTGAGAGGAGGCTGCCATGTTACTTTAACAGGATGAGACCATTAATTTTATCCATCATGGTTTTCATTAGCCTATTTTTAGGTAGTCTTGTTGTTTTACATTGCTTTCCTGAACATCCAGGAACACCACAGCAAGGAATAGTTCTCTCCTCGTTCTCCTGGGCTTTACATGTTAACAAGTATGGTTAGAAGACTTGGTCAAAGTGCATGTTCCAGTCTGCTGCATTTGCTCAGCTGGATGGATCTTGCATCCTGAAGGGAGTCAGAACTTCAGGGTTCATTTTTGAAAGTAAATTGAAGAGCTGCTGAGTAAACTTTTTCATGTTGTCTGATGCTCTAATTTTAACTTAAGTGAATTAAATTAGTAACAAAAAGTGGACTTTATCTCAACATGCTATGTGAAAGTTAGCTACCTACATCTAAGCAGAGTATTTATAGCCCCTCTGTAGCCAGTGGAGAGAAATAAGGATTTCAGAAGGAAACTCCTTCGCAGAAAACTTTATTTGGATGAAATGAATCACCAGGTGGAATTTCTGTTGTTTCCATTGACTATAGAAGAAACATAAATAAGCAGATTAGACATGAGCTGCTATGTCTCAGATAAAGTTAATTTCCTCTGTCCTTATCTGCTTAACTACTTTAAATCAGTAAACAGATCAGATACATAATGACACATAGTGGATAAAAGGGACAGTCAAGAATGTTGATAGAGTTTCACAAAAGCTGATTGTGTTCGTTCCCCAAACAAAACCATCAGGAACAAGGGCAAAATATTAAATAAAATATGGTTGTTACCCTGTGTACTCAGTTTTGCATTTGTTACTGTATTTTGCAGGAACAAAATCTACTAGTGCCATTGACTTCAAGGGTAAAAACATTCCTGATGAGAAGGAGAAAGAAGAAGAAAATGAAGCACTGGATTTTTTCAAAGAGGAGAAGACACCTGACTTAATCTCACAGCTTTCGTCAGTGGAAAATGCCAAAACGGGGGAGAAAAAAGAGGAGGAAGAAGAGGAAGAAGATTTAGACCCTCTTGGTATAATGAGGTATGGCTGGTGGTGCCTTCATTATTTTGTTTTTAGCCTAGTTTTCTAAACAAGTAGGGCTGTTCTATGTCACTGTCCCCTTATCCCAACATTTTATAACATTGACCACTTTCAGCTGAATTTGACTGAGGAGGAGAGGCCTCTGCAGGTCATAAAGGAGGTGCCTTAGTAGAGGGAGAGACTTTGTAGTGCCTCTTTAGTGCATTCCTCAGGAAATCCAAGTGACAGAGGGACATTGTGAATGCCTTGATAACATCTTGGCTACAGTAGGCACTTCACACTGCAGTGTTCCACCACAAAACATAAAGCCACCAGGGTCCATTGGATGTGCCACTATGGCGTACACTGATGTTTACAGTGTCGAAACTGCTTTCGAGCTCACTTGTGTCTAGAAGGAGGTGAAGTTATAGCAGCATAAAGACCAAAAGAGCCAATACTTCAGTCATGATGTTCACAAATAGGCTTTTCTTTCCTTCTTCCCTTATCTGAACGTGTCACATGCTAAATGCTGCTAAGGCATAAGCAATAACAGCTTGAGAAACAATAACTGAATTGAAACTTGCTGGTGTTAGTGTCTGGGTTTGCTTATCTGTCCAATAATTTTCAGACAGTTATTTTCTTCAAGATGGAATTTCTTACTGAATTCCCAAAAATATTTTTAATGTTTTTGGAAGCAAATTTGGTTTCTCAATGGCTGGGATCATGAGTAGTGACTACTTTTTTGAGGGTGCCTCAGTCTGTATATGCCCAAGTAGGAAAGGCTTAGCTGTGCTTGATCTTCAGTATGCACTGACTGACTGAACTGAATTGTTTCAGCCACCCACAGTCACCAGCCACTACTGAACGTTCTTTGTCTTGGACTTTGACAGTGCTTTCAGAATGCTTCTTCATAGCAATAGGCAGTAACTGATAGTAACAAGCCAGAGCCCTCTCTTGATGTTTCCCAATTACCTTGAATCATTTCCAAGGGGATCATTCACTCCAGGCTCTTAAGCCTCCCACACCAAGTTGGGTCAACTACAATGATTAATACTGGAAGTGCCATTTGGACATTGCTCCTGCTATTATAATCATATATAATTGCTGATGTCCAGGAATCATCTTTTTTTACTTGAAGTACTTAATCCTTTAGATATCACAAGAAAACTTCAAATATTATTCTTTTGACAAAGCACATGCTTAATTACTCAGTATCAAAATTATTCTTTTGTTGAAGAAGAGTTTTAAAAAGTTAAATAACTATTTACAATGAGAAGTTTGATAAAGCAGTGCTTCCCACAATATGGTCCTTAGCTGGTAAGTTTACAAAAGAAGCTGTCCTTTTTTGGATAGGAAAATGATCTACTGGTTTAGCAAATGCAATGTTGTATTTTCCAACTTAAGTAGAAGCTGTAAAGAACTTGCTGTGCCAAAACAAGCAAGAAGTTTGCTTTTCTGTTCTGTACAGTTTGACATAGTATTTGAAAGTCTTGATTATTTTGGTCTTTTAGTGCATTGAAGGATGACAAGATCTGGTATTTAATCCTTGTGTAGTTTATTGCTTCCATTCCTTTTGAGAACAGAATTCTTACTGGATCAGAGTAACTTCTTTTCTGTAAGAAGTTTGGTCTTTACTGGCGCAGGGCTGCAGCATGAAATGTTAGGCAGTTTTTCACTCTAAACCAGTGGTTGCCTATCTATAAAAAGGATAAAATTTCCACATGTATTTATTGTTATTTTTGTAAATCTCACATGTACAGTGTCAAGGCAGAAACATGAAAGTGGAACCAAGAATCCTGTATCTGATTTTACATTGTCTCTTATTCTCCTGTAACTCATCCTGCTTCCATGGAAGGTATTTTCAATTCACATCAATGGAGATCAGATTGCACCTAAGCATTGTATCCCAGCTTTATACCATCTAGTAGTAGGTGTCTAGGTAGGAGACCAAAGGCAGGAGCTTAGCTGTCAGTAGATGGGCATTTCTTGGGTGACCATTTTCAGGTGTCTTCTATGTACATTATAATGTTAGGTGCTTACAGGCTTTAAAGACAGAGCTTGCAGGCCTCACAGCTTCCGTGCCTCAGATGTGCCTGAAGTTACTTTGGGATGGGAATGAATAAAAAAGGAGCTGATGCAGGCTGGATAAATATGTTTAGTAGTAAACTGCTCCCTAATGCCTAGTAAATTCAGGTTAAAGAAAAAAAATAATCCCCTGTGAAAAACCTGTGAAAAGATGTAAAGTCAGCACTGAACCAGGCCAGTCTATTCCAAGTAGTATCAGTGGCCAGGGTGCTTTGAGCAGCAGAGCTCTGACCTAAATTGAATCATGTGTTTGGCATAATCTTACAGGGTGTTTTTTCTGGATGAGGATGAAACTGCTTCAGTAGCACAGGCCTCCATATGTTGTCAGCATGCTTCATTTGGTAACAACTTTTCCTCCTGGGCCAGAAGGCTGTGACTTGGATTTGGCCCAGCACTGCTGCTGTGCTGCTGAACCACCAGATATCCAGTTAAATATACTGGCCTTAGGGGTAAAATGCTAAACTAGGGCCTTTTTTTCTGGTTTTGTATTGCTGGTGATCATCCAGGTGGAAGCTCATAATGGTCTGGTTCCCTTTGCCTTGAGGAGACATCCCAGTTGTGCTCATTCTCTTCCTCACGTTCAAGGCTGTGTCTGAGTCGCTCCTCCATGTCTGGTGGGCATTTCCCTTGCCAATTCTGCTCTTAGCTTTTGTGGGTATAAATGATGATCTACAAACTTTGTGTTTCTCTGCTGTATTGTTTTCATGCCCAAAAGCTTTCTTTCTGTTTTAGCAGGGTGATCTTGGGCCATGTCTTGATCTTAACAGAAAGACTAGTTTTATTCTTGTCCAAGTCAGTGATGGTTCAAAAACTGTAATACCTATTTCTGATTAAGTTTTCTGCTTTTAACACCCCTTCTCCTTTATTTTTTCCCCCCAGGCCTGGTTCTTCCTAGAATAAAAGGTGTGCAAAAAAGGTTACATTTGTGGGGTGCAGTGTTGAAATGCATTTTGAAATATGTTTTTGAGGGGTGTACTTTCTCCTCTTCACCCTTCTTGGTAGTTTGGGAGTATTGTTATTCCAGTGTATTGTCACCAGTTACTCTGCAAGTTTTCCCGGATGTTTGTAGAAATCTTCTCAGCTTTGGGCAGAATATACAGGTCCTGTAAGAATAAGCACTCTTAATACAGAGTAAGATGGTCCTTTGACATCAGCTGTGCAGTATGGAATTAATATAGTGTACTTGCTTTTGTAGTAGTGGCACACGTCTAGCTCTATTTCATTTTTCTTGGCAGTGTACATATACAGTGACTTGTAAGTCACAAGGGCTCATAGCCAAACTATTTTTTTCAAAGTTAACATCTCTTTTTTTTTTTTTCTAGTAAGCCATGAGCAGTAGAATAGCCCTTTATTAAAATGTTTTAATTCCTTTATAAGTGGAAAATCTGATATTTTACCTCACGTTGTAGGGACAATATTAGGTGTATTGACATCTTTGTCTCTATTGTTCTCCTTAAAGTGAGTGCAATAATGCTCTTTATCACTGTTCTCTAAATCTATCTATCTCAATGTTTGCAGAGACCTATTTTTAGTGTCTACCATGGTGCTTTGACAACATACCTGGGTTTTTAGAGGTGCAGTATCTTTCAATACTGCTGTCTTTTCAAGGATTTTCCTTGTAAATTGCAAAATAGTACTGTGTGGCTAGTAACAATTGCAGTCACAAATTTCTCCAACTGGAATGCCTTCAGGAATGAAAGAAGCAAGAATACTAGATCCAAAAGGGGCTAATCCTCTGAAGGAAAAGGCATGGAAGACAGCCACAAGATGGAGGAGCTATTCACCCACAGCTAGGATATCCTTGGTGATACTGCTGAAAGTTCTGCAATGGGAAGAGGTATAATTTGCCAGTGATTTGAGAGAAGATTTTGCATGGAGTGAAGAGAGCTGTGTGAAGCAGGAATTCGGAGTCAGCTCAGCTGTGTCAGGGTGCGTTGCCGAGGCTGACTGGGCAGTATCTGGCCATGTCTATACCATTATGTTCTCCTGTCCTCCAGGTTAGATTTGCTATGTCCAGAATGCCCACTGGAAATGGCTGCTGTCCTGTGCTGCCTCCTGGGCTGTGATTTGGGTGATTTAGGAGAAGGCAGCTTGTCCCATGTCAGGGAAGTATCAGGGACTGTCCTAACAGGTGAATTGTTGAACTGAGCTCCTGTGTTCAGGCCCAAGGTGTGAAGGAATTACTGAAAAAAAATAAAATAGTACGGCCCTGAGCTCCTCTGCCCACAAGGGTTAGCTTTCTGCCTGCTGCTGTGTTTGCTCCCAGTCTGCTCTAAGGGTTCTCTAGGGTCTTGCTTTCTGTAGGGAATTCAGGCAGCCAGTAGTGGATTTTTTTATTTGATCCAAGCACAATCAAGTTAGACGTTTCTAGCTTTGAATCATAAAACAATTTTAAAAACACACCACAGTAACTGAATTGGGTTTTGTCTTCTCCCTCTGTGTATAAACTATACAGTTTTATTGTTTGTAGGTTGAAGCCAAGAGCTTTAGCATCTCTCTCCTCTCTTTGTAGTTAGAACAACTGAATATAGTACTTGTGTTCAGTTTACTCCAGTAAACCTTAGACAGCAGCTGATTAAAATGACTCAGGACCAGCTCCTCTGAACAAAGCAGCAATAATTTTGCAAAAGGAGAGCAACTGCTTCATGGGTTAAAGCATGTAGCAGCCCTTTCAGTGCATGCATTTCTTCAGCTGCAATTTTCTGAGGTAATATTTTGTTCACCAGCTTGGGAGAACCCACCTTTTCCTGTGCTTCCCTTTCCTGTCTTCATCAGCCCTCTACAGCCCTTGCAGGAGCCTCTCCTCCACACATGATTCCCTCCCTTCCGTCCTTTTTCCTTTGCTTCCGTGAGTCTTTCAGTGACAGCATATCTTCCCTCAGACCTACGTTTTTCCTGGCAAACTGCACAGAGCCCAGTGCTGGGTATTCCCCAGGCAAGAGTTTTTCTGTCTCCTCTTGGGTCCTGGAGAGTTTCTGTCTCCACTCTCTTCCTTTACTATTGTTCAGAGGATTTTCCCTCATGGCTTCTCCTCATCTAAATTTGTACTTTTTCAGAGAAATAAAGACACGTGGGCAGGGGGAAGCTTTGCATCTGTTGTGTTTAAATGCAGATACAGCTGAGACCTGACAATACTTAGGAAGGGATGGGGCTGGTGAGGGCTGGCCTTTTGGGAGCCTGCTGCTGGAAGTTTTTAAAAGCCTTGTAGCAAGTTGTTGCTGAGGTCAGGCTCAACCACTCCTGGTGCCAGAGGTTTGCTGTTGCTGGGTTTAGTTGGTAAGGAGATTATTAAAGGACTCAGGGCCTTTTCTGGCTGCAGATGAAATGGCCGATGGCTTTGAGCAACAGCTTGGCAGGGAACGAGCAGCCAGGCAGCCAGCCGTGGCTTTGCCAGAGCCCCCCAGAGTCAGGCTGGCTGCAGGAGGGGGTAGGTTGGCGCACAAGCCAGCAGTTGTTTCTGGGTTGCATCCTACTTCATGTTTCCCAGCCCCTTAACAGCAGCCAGGCTAGAGTTTGTCTCCTGAGCTGTTCATTTCAGTGCTCCTTTTCCCTTTTCCCTTTTCCCTTTTCCCTTTCCCTTCCCTTCCCTTCTGTGGCAAAAGAACCTAGGATAGCCTCAGCCTTTTGTTTTTAGGGGAAAAACTGAATGGCAACGTTTGATCTTGCTTCCTCTGCCAGAAACCTTGGGCTGCCGAGAATGGCTGACAGAGGCAGAAGTTGGTTGCAGGGGAGTTCTGCAGTTAGCATCTTTCCAAGTGGTTTTATTGATGGAGTGCCCTGAGCTGCAATAGGTGAGGGCACTGTGCTTGCCAGTGGATTTTCACCTCCAAGGAAGAAAATTTCTGCAGGCTAGAACAGTGTCGTGGCACAGCTGCTGTCGCCTGGACAAATTGTCTGAAAACAAACTTGTGAAAATGTATGTTCAGCTGCTGTGCCTTCTGGTCCTTGGTTGGCAGGGTTGTACTTCTGCTGCTCCTCAGGCATCCTCCTACTCCTTAGCCACTCATAAATTCACAACTGCCTTTTGATCTAGCCAGGTACATGGATGACTTCCCCTCTGAACACAGTAGTATTCATATACAGTAGAAACACTTGTCTGTCTGTCCTGATCAGCTGAGAGGGAGTGAAGTGTCAAAACATCGAAGAAGAGAGAAGATATAGGTTATTTTTTCTTTAATGAAACTCAGATAGTTTAAACAATGAACAAGAAGAGAAAGAGGGAGCCTTGTTTTCCTAGTAGTGTCTGTATCTGTGCTCACAGCTGTGAAGCCTTTGGAGATTTAAACAGGCAGATCTTTTATTTTTTGTCAGTCATTGAGTCACAAGCTTAGCTTGCAAGGCATGCTCGACCGTCACTTTGCCAAGTGTCACAAGTATTTGTTGCAATTCCAGTCCAGCTGCTGTCAAATTGGCAACTTGCAAAATCCCAGTAAACAACCCTGCTCGTCTTCTACTGAAACATTTCTGACAGCTGAAATTTTCCCAAAAGCCAAGGATATACTTTGGTATACTTTTGTTCCCCATCAAAGAGAGGAAAAAGAAGAAAAAGCAGCAAAAGGTGTGTATTACCTGTCCAGTTAAAGGAAAAGCCTCACTTACGTTTCATAAACTTGTCTGCTCTTGACCCATTTTACGGGCAACTTTATAACCTCTCCTTGGAGGTGTTTTAACTGAGTTGCTAGTGAGTAAAGCAGGATGGCAGGCATGCTCTCCTTCATCCTTCCTGAGGAAATTCAGTCCCTCCAGTTTGTCTGTGCTGAACTTCTTTTTATGTTTATAGGTGCTTTGTGTTGTTTTCCCATGCAATGGGCTTTCCTTTCTCTTCTACTTCCAATCCCATCTCCTGAGCACAGCTTCCCATATGTTTCTTTACTGCAAATTTTGCTCTGCCCCCACGGATGGAAGGTTGAGGGTGATAGGAAGAAAGCAATGGAAAATGAAACCATATTTAGCTATTGAATCTCAGAATTGTCCGTATACGTTCTGTTTTGTGTGTTGAGTAGAAGAAACATATTCTCTTGGAATATGTTTTCCTTGGGAGAGCTCTTCCAAGGCCTGTGTGGCTCCAAGTAGTGGAACTGAGAACCTTTTCTAGCTGTACTTTCCAACCAGTGGAATCAAGCTGGGTGTGTGAAGGACTCAGTCCTGCTCTCTCATTACTGTTCTGTGGTAGTGCTAACTGAATGTAAGTGTGCTTAGGAGAACTGAGATTTTCTGGTACTCCTGGGCTTGTAGTTGGCATATGTTACTAAGCACACCTTCAGGAGCCTGTATTTAACAGGTGATTGCAAAAGCCCTGCTGCTATGTCCACTTCTGGCTATCAGAACTGTACCTTGGGAGTCACTCAGACTGTCAGAGAGATTTGGAGAGGAGTGGGTGCGTAACTGACAGATCTAAAGTTGGCTACTCTGTCTATTTTATTCTGGAAATAGTCACTTCCCTGACCTAAGGAAAAGTTCTGAGAGCCCTCCCCCATGCCAGCATTGTCCTTATCTGCATTCATATTTCCTGGTCTAGTGTAGTTTTGATCCCATAAGATTACGCAGTCATTATTTCCCCAGTTTTTATGTTGCATGTTGAAGCAATTGCTTAGTTAAACTTCAGTGGTGAGTTTCTGTCATGGCTGGCCTGAGTGATTCCAGTACATACACAGCTGGAACACGAGGACCCTTTGGGAAGGAGTTTAACTAATTATTTTAATGTGCTTCATTTTCTTTCTGATTGGAACACTGAATATACTTTAATGGGTCTTATAAATAGTAAATTTCTGTTTATACCATCGTCCTAAACCCTAAGGACTGCAAATAACTCTATAGTCTGGGTAGTGTTACAGCTGTGTATTGCCATCCAGCAGTGTTTCCAAGCAGAACACAAATGTAACTACACCTGGGGTAAAATGCAGCAAGGACTTAATAGCTTACTGCAACACTTCATTGCAGCATCAGACAGTAAGTGAAGAACCTGTAGTTCAGCTGCAAATGCAGGGGGAGTTGCACCGATGTAAATACTCAACTTGGAATTTGACCAGCTTGCTGAAGTAGATAGGTCTGCTTTTAAGAAAGATGTCACAGGATTTTTAACAGGCCTGGTTCCTTGTTTACAATGTATTAAAGCAATAAAGCTTACACTTTTCTGTATATAGAATAATTGTGGAGCCAAGTAATGTCAGGGAACTGGAATGAAATATCATTGCCACTAGCTGGCACCAGCTCTCAAATAATTCCCACAGTCCTCTGAATGAACTCTCAGCTTTTGATTTTCCCATCCTGTTTTAACAGCAATGTGCGGTCATTTGTAGCAGTGCAGCACTGAGCAGTGATGAAGGCGTGCAGAAGCTGCCATGAGCTATTCTGTAGGCGTATTAAGCAAGTCCTTGCATAACTGAGACAGGTTCGTAGGAAGCAGGAGATCCTTTAGAGGGTGTACAGGATAAATTTACAACTACACAGAATCAAAAGTGTCTTTTTTTTTTACTTCTGCTTTGGAAGAGGATTGAACATGATGTAATTGGGCAGATTTAAACATGTTTTGTTTCACAGACTTTACAATAGTGGGATGACTCAAGTCAATTAGAATAAAAAAGCATTACCTCATCGATTAGCCTGCTCCTTCCACCAAGGCACGGGAAATCTTTAATCGACAGATGCGGGGAGCTGCTTGTAGATGAGACAGACTGCTAATGAGGGATGGATTCAGAGCTGCCCCATTGCTTTTCTGTTCACCAAGTATAACAGAATTGTTTGACATAGAAGAAGCTGTCTATGGAGTGAATGTGTGCTTGGTTTAAATAGAGGTGGGAGACTTTTCCTTTCATCTGATGCTGTCAAGTTCCTAATTCAGCAGACTTAATAAAACCATTGTTCTCTTTTCCCCATGGATCTGCTGCAGAAATTTCTGTCTTGGTTTCAAAGGATCAAAGAACTGGCTTTTGGAAAACCATTTTTGGAAGCCATCTGTAAAACTTTGCCCAAAATGCATGAATTAGCAGTTGTAACTATGGGCTGGTACTAAACACACCTGGGGATCACATCTCTTGCCACTGCCCTTTGCAGCAGTTGGCCAGATCTGGGATCATCTGAAATGCCAGTGAAAGGAGAAATGTTTTTTAGGACAGATACACATCTGGGATTCAGTAGCTCTTCGTTTTGTACTTTAATTTCTCAGGTCACATCACAGTACTTAAAAGTTAGATCTCTCCATTATCCCTTTGGTAAAAGGAATAAAACCGATTTTATAGGTCTGCTTGGGGAAAAGTCTCCCTTTGTACAGAAATGTGGCATTCAGATTGTTGTTAATGACAATTGTCATTGAAATGAAAGAACTGCTTTCTGTTACGTTCCATAAATTTTGGATAAGACTTGAAACCTTTCCTTCCATATTGCCTGAGATGCTCAGTCATGTCCGGATCATAAGGGGGAGTACGATTTATCATCACAGTGAAATATGCAGCTGTGGTAGGTGGTTTGACTGTGGCTAAACTAGTAAATAAAAGCAGACAGGAACTGTTCTTACTCTGTGCCAACTAGCATGAAGTAGCTTCTGTCCACAGCTAAATCCTTCCGCTCCCCAGAGCAAGGTGGCCACATCCAAAACAGGAAGGGCCCTGAGCTTGTGCTGATCCCTGAACTATGTCCAGGCATCATTCGGGAAAGCAATAATTAGTCTGGGCCAAATTCATGCCAGGGAGCATGCTACAAACTCACAAGACAGATGCTGTGTACCATTGTCTCAGCCCAAGCCCTGACCATGTTATTTGCTAGTATAGATGTTGGCTTTATTTACAGGGCAACTTGAAGAAGGTGCACATTTGGGAGTCAGGATTGGAGCCACTGGGGCCCTGTAACAAGGCTTTTCTTGGTGCGGGTGGTGCTGAGCGTGTGCCTTGGCACTTAAGGATGCTCTGTGATCATAATACACCAAGGACGTTTTGCAGCAAGTATGTAGCTGGCTGCTGTGGTTCCTATCAGCTAGCACTCTTTTTGGGTGATGGTGGGCACAGCTCAGGAGCTAGCCTAGGACTGCAGGGGTGCAGCCAGCTTGTTCTGACGTATAACAGAGTTCAGTTGTGTGGGTGTGAGCCATGGTGTGTCATTTGTCTAGGAAAAGGTCTTTGACTTGGGGTTTTGCTAGTATAGGCTATTTTCTGAGGTCTCGTCTCTGAACCATGATTTTCTGTAATAACTGCTACTTATTTGGCACAATACACAAACTGGTCAGAGTGGCTTGATGGAAGATTTCCAAGCTTCTCTCTTCTTTGCTTTATTGCTTTTTGTCTGTAATAGCATTGAAGGCATTCTTGAAGGCATCATTAAATACAAAACATGGTGTCATGCCCTCAAAACCAACTTACAACATTATCTAGACCTATTTGCTAAAGGCGTCTCACTTTTCATCTGTGTGATGGGTTATCAGCCAGCATAGGCTGTTGCTGTGTATAACAGTCTTGTCCTGGAAACTTGTTCCTGAGTCATCCATCTTTTTTGTCTTGGCTGTGAGTGATAGAGCCATGGCCCTGACTGTTCATGTAATATGAAAAAAGCAAATGCATTCTTAAGAGGCTCCTGAGGGCTAACCCTCACTTCCTCCCTCAGGGGCTTTTACAGCAAACCCTGACCTCACTGGAGTTGTTTTTATTTGCTCAGTGGTGCTGCCAAGAGACAAGGGCAGTGCCACACAATGCAGGATGCTCAAACGGGAAGGAGAAGAATATGGTCCAGAGCTGCTGGCCAAGGTCTCAGGGGAATGAGTTTCAATTCGTCTTTTCAAAGACATCCTGTTTAGGCTGCAGACAGTTCACTTCTGGTTTTCAGGATTGTGTTTGTTCCCAATCTGTAAAAGAAGAGTGCTGGCATGCCCTGTCACATAGTGGTGCAGAAAGAGTGAATTCTGAAAGGTTGTGAGGGTTTTGGGGGCTATCCAAACATTGCAGCCTGTTAGCAATAAGCATTGTTTTAGTTGCTCCATCTGGGTGGTGAAAGGTGGCTTATCTGTTTTTCCTGGGTGGGGCTGGTACCCAGGACCCCCTCCAAAAGGTGATGATGTGGAGAAGACTGCATCAAGTTTGTCTCCGTACACAGTCCTTTGGCAGTATCTCATCAAGGTTTGCTCCTTCAAACACCACCACATGCCTTTGTTCTGTGCCCGAGGCATGTTGTAGCACAACCCTCACATTATTTCCAGCACTTTGAACTGAAAATCAGGTGCAGAATAAATAGGAAATCCAAGTCACCACAAAGAGAAAGGGAAGACCAAGACTAAGTGTTTTATAGTATGGATACAGTCCTGCCCCAGCTGTCTTTTTCAGCAGGATAGGTGTGTATGTGCTGCCTCCTGTGCTCATTGCATCTCTGCTGTGGAATTCTGCTAGTCATGGGAAGGCAGGCAGCCTCAAAAGCCTTCTCTTCCCTGGAGACACCACAGGCAACTGTGGTGGGTTGACCTTGGCTGTATGCCAAGTGCCCACCACAGCTGCGCTGTCACTGCCCCCCTCAGCTGGGCAGGGGGGAGAAAATGCAATGAGAGGCTCGTGGGCTGGGATAAGGGCAGGGAGAGATCGCTCAGCAATTACTGTCATGGGCAAAACAGACTCGACATGGGGAAAATTAATTTCATTTATTACCAGTCAAATCAGTAGGATAATTGAAATAAAAACTAAATCGTAAACACCTTCTCCCCACCCCTTCCTTCTTCCTGGGCTCAACTTCACCCCGGATTTCTATATCTCCTCGCTGCCAGCAGTGCAGGGGGATGTGGAACAGGGGCTGCAGTCCGGCCATCACATCTCTGCCACTCCTTCCCCCTCAGGGGAAGGCTCTTCACACTCTTCATCTGCCCCGCCGTGGGTCCCCCCGCGGGGCGCAGCCCCTCAGGCCCGGCCGGCCCCGGCGCGGGTCCCCGCGGGGGCACCGGCCCTGCCCGCAGCCCGGCCCCGGCCCGGGCTCCTCTCCCCGCGGGGCCGCGGGCCCTGCCCGGAGCTGCTCCAGCGCGGGCTGCCCGCGGGTCACAGCCTCCCTCGGGCACCCCCTGCCCCGGCGTGGGGCCCTGCCGGGCTGCGGGGGGGGAGCTGCCCCCCGGGGGCTCCGTGGGCTGGGGGCACAGCCTGCCCCGCCGGGGGCTGCGCCGCGGGCTGGGGGGAGCCTCTGCCGCGACGCCTGGAGCCCCCCGGCCTCCTCCTGCCCTGCCCTGGGGGCTGCAGGGCTGCGGCTCTCACGCATTCTCACTCCTCGCTCCCCAGGCTGCAGTTATGCAGGTTTTTCCCCCCCTTCTTAAATATGCTTCCCAGAGGTGCTACCACTGTTACTGATGGGCTTGGCCTTGGCCAGCAGTGGGTCCATCTTGTAGCTGGCTGGCATTGGCTCCATTGGATGTAGGGGAAGCTTCTAGAATCTTTTCACAGAAGCCACCCATGTAGCCCCCCAATACCAAAACCTTGCCACACAAATGGAATACAGCAGGCACCAGCATCGTCCCTTGGTGGTACAAAGGAAATGAACAGAGACAGGACTGAGGCCAGGAGCTGTAGATAGGAGCTGGGTGGGAAGCACGGAGGGGCTTGGCGAAGGGCATAAGGCAGCTGCATGAATCAGCACCTGGCATTTTGGCTATGTTTGATGTACTATATGTTTACAGCCACACTGATCCTGTGGTGTTGGTTCTCTGTCCTAGCCATGTGGCATGTAAAAGGTCTGTAGCATTTCTTCTTATGGATCCAGATCCTGAAATGTCCTGGGTCTGTGTTTTCTGTCTGAAATCACTCTTTCCTCCAGCACTGCCACAGCCGCTGTAACAGCAGGGAGCAGAATCTTAAAACATTGAGCAGTTATTTGTAATTGCTACTCCCCTGCTGTCATCAGCGTCATTTCTTCATTTTTCCACTAGTCCCTCCTACTGACAGGGATTAGCGATATAATTTCTGCTCCCTCTGTGTATTCAACAAGAGATCCCCCTTCATAAATCTCAGTTAATTTCTCACATCTCTCCTATTTACTAGATGGCTTAGTTGCACAAGATTCTCCACTAATGTAAAATAACTTATACTTTAACATACTTTGAGTCCATTTAGGATTTGTGAGTCAGCAAACTGGCCCAAAGGATCAAGTTACTTGACCAAGATCACACCATGAGGCAACAGAAGCTAATCCTGCAAGAGCTCTCCTTGAGCTACTAGAACACTATTCATTTGCTGCTTTTTGTCCCTGCGCAAGCCTAAGGTCTCACAGAGTCTAGCATTTGAGAGCCTAGCATTTGAGAACCTGAGATGTTTACCAGCATTTCAACCAACAGTCTGTGTTCCCTGATCCATTTTCCCTGCTGCATCCTTTGCAGCACATGAATCTTCAGCATTTCTAATCTAGCCAGCCCCAAGGGGGGTGGCTGGCAGTAGCAGATCATCAGGTAGCTACGCAGGAGCAAGGAGCAGGGTCTGCAATGAATCAGTTGGGTAGATCTGCAGGCTTATGTCACTTACGTCAAGTCCTAATTTTCTGGGGATAAGAGATGCTCGTTGGAGGCTTCGCTGAGATCGTCCATCTGCCATTTATGAAGAGTGCTTTGGGAATAGCAAGTGTTGCTCTGGGTGAGCTGAGCTCTGAGAGATTTTTTGCCAATATGAGAGGAATTATTTTGGTTATGATTTTAGAATATTGTCATGGCTGTTAAATAACACCAGTGCTGAGCTGGATCTCATGTGTAAGCCAAAAACACTTGTAAAGACTACTTACTTCTTCCGTCATGTGTTTGTGGATTGTTTGCATTTATCAGGTTTCTGTGATTCAGCCCCTAGCCTTGCTGTGCTCCGCAAAGGGCTCACAGTGCTTCCCCACTTGAACCCATCCATTCAGCATGACAGCCAGCTGTTGTGCGCACTGAGCTCAGTGCCCAGCCCCTGAAATTACTTATGTTCCAAAAGCTTGTGTGCTGAGAAATCAGGCCAGTTAGTGATAAAAACGTAAATAGGAATCCAATTAAAAAAATGCAGAACTATGTCAGCTATTTTTCTGCTTGCAGCAGAAAGAAGCCCCTTGGCAGCTGCCTCTGCAGAGCCTCAGTATCTTGCTTAGGAGGGAGAGTTGTATGTCTCTGGTGATTCCTGGTGTGACTGTTTGACCTCCAGCAGTGTCTGCAACATCAGAAGTGGAATTGCTTCATGCAGTAGGTATATCCATGGTCTAGGGAATATTTTACCCAGAGCAATTTTATCTTACCTCTGTTAAAAAAAACCACAACAAAACCCAAACAAACAAAAAACACACAAGAAACCTCTAGACAGGAAAGCTGCATTTTCTTTTTATGGAAGAGGTTTTGATCTCGTGATCAGCAGGAGAGGCAGCAGCCAGAGCATGGGGCTCCGTCTGCAACAGCGGTATCATTTAGCTCTGACAATGTCTCACTGTGTCCTTTTGTATTTTATTTCCTGTGGAGCCATCTCTGTGTTGCAGTGAGAGGTTTATTTTACCCATGGTGCCGCCAAGAGAAAAAAGTGACCTCTGTGAACAGCAAGAAGTGTGTGTGTGGGGGTAAGGCAGTGGGGAACCAGGCTCAGCCCCATCTTCCCTCCTTGGGCTGTATCATGGAGCAGTCGAGACACTGCGCTTTTGAAGCAGTCTGCCTCTTGAGTGCAAATCCTGCTTGGCTGTTGATGGAATCTGCTCACTGCCTTGGTAACTATCCCTCCTCTGGCTTTTCATAAACACTCTAGATGTGGTGTGACAGGTATGTCAGGCAAAATTTTAGACTGGAACATCATTTGCAGTTTGTTAGAGGTTTTCTGTAGGTTGTGGGTGGATTTGTGCAGGTACCAGGCAAAAAAAAAAAGAAGGGTGCCCTTCAGACAGAGTTTTACAGGGAGCCTTTGGGATTAGAGAGGCCAGAGGTTTTTGATGCAAACAACCTCTCTTTGTTGCATTATCTGTTTGAGGCTTTTCTGTTCACAGGCAGATGAAAACTGGAGTTGTGCCCACAGTCTGGGTTCTTGTACCCATTCTACTTTCGCATGCCATGAGGAGGAAATTCATGTGAGGCAGCAGGATAGGGGGAATGGTCTCCTCCTGAGGAGCACAATATGAGCCTGTGAGGCTGTCAAACATAGGTGGCAGGAGATGCTGCTGGATATAATTACATTTTGTTTGCAAGGAGATAAATATTAGGTAACACAAAATTAACTCTTTATATAGTAGATGTGGAACAGTTAGGTTGCCTGTCCTTGGGAGGAGGTACCAAGCAGTTGCAAGTCCTGCTGATTTGACTTTACCAAGACCTATAGTGACAGGACAACGTTAAAACTTTCAGTTTAAAACTGAAAGAGGATAGTTTAGATTGGACATAAGGAAGAAATTTTTTACAATATTGCCTGGTGGAAAAGGACCTGGGGATGCTGGCCTACAGCCAGCTAAACATGAGCCAGCAGCGTGCCCAGGTGGCCAAGAAGGCCCAGAGCATCCTGTCTTGTATCCAAAATGGTGTGGCCAGCAGGACTACGGCAGTGATCGTCCCCCTGTGCTCAGCACTGGTGAGGCTGCACCTTGAATCCTGTGTTCAGTTTTGGGCCCCTCACTTCAAGAGAAAGACACTGAGGTGCTGGAGCGTGTCCAGAGACTGGCAACAAAGCCGGTGAAGGGTCTGGAGCACAAGTCTGATGAAGAGTTGCTGAGGGAACTGGGGTGGTTTAGCCTGGAGAAAAGGAGGCTGAGGGGGAACCTTATCACTCTCTGCAACTACCTGAAAGGAGGCTGTAGGCAGGTGGGAGTCAGTCGCTCCTCCCAGGACAAGAGGAAACAGCTGCAAGTTACATCAGGGGAGGTTTACATTGGATATTAGGAAAAATGTCTTCACTGAAAGGGTGGTCAAGCGTTGAACTGGCTGCCCAGGGACATGGTGGAATCAGCATCCCTGGAGGGATTTAAAAGACATGTAGATGTGGCACTTAGGGACATGGTTTAGTGATGGACTTGACAGTCCTGGGTTAAAGGTTGGACTTGGTGGTCTCAGAGGTCTTCTCCAACCTAAATGATTTGATGATGAGACAGTGGCACAGGTTGCCCAGAGAAGCTGTGGGTGCCCCATCCCTGGCAGTGTTCAAGGCCAGGCTGGATGAGGCTTTAAGCAACCTGGTCTAGTGGAAGGTGTCCCTGCCTGTGGCAAGGGGGATTGGTCTAGGTGAACTTGGACCTTTGAAAAGGGCCCTTCCAACCCAAACCATTCTCTGTGTTTCTATTATTTAGAGGTGTGAGTGCCCAACGCTTCTGGAAATGAGGCATGAACTATTCAGGTGTTCAGTGTTTTTTCAGAAATTATGCAAATGTCTAACAAGAACCTACAGTGGTATGTTCGTGTGTTTGTTTGGCTTTTTTCACAGTTCCATTGTTGAGGAAGCCAGACGCTTCTCCAAAATGGTCGCTGTTTGCATTTGTCACTTTTACTTGCTAGTTGTAAGAACTATTGCCACAATGCTGGATACTTTTGGTACCATCAATTTCCTATTTGTGAGGCTTTCTTTTTTTTTTTTGTGTTTGCTCCTGAATCTGTTGAGTGTGTGGCAGATAACATGCTCACTAGCTAGTTTTTTTCACACCCTGTTTGTTTCAGCTTGGTTGACTTAGATTGTGAAGCTGCTCAGGACATTTTGTGAAGAATGTCTCATAAAGGGACAATGTTGGCAGGTTGATTTCATTACAGTTGTCATATTTATATTCTTGTCATGTCGCACATTTTATTGCAGTTATACGGCACTAGACATCACTTTACAGGCATGCAACGCAGTACTTGCCCAAGAATTTGTTGTCTTTCAAGCTACAGACCTGTAACAATTATTAATTAGTGTAAGAGGATGGATTTTTTTTCTTAGAGTATAATTTTTATAGGGTCAAAACACAAAGCTAAGGCCTATTCCTGGAAGTAACTCCATTAGCTTGAATAGTGACCTGAAAGGAAATAGATCAAGGAATAATGTCTGGCAGAGTTTGTTAAGTCCAAACTGTTCGTCCTAGTTTTTTTCCTGATAAAACTTCCTTTCTGCAGAAAGATTTTCTGTTTATTTAAGATTTAACATGACTTTTATCTTTTATTGAAAACTGACTGGTAAACATCCTTGTTTATTTTGGGTGGTCAGCAGGTACAGCTGGTTATCATTTGTGATCAGCTTCAGCCTCTTAACTTCCTCTGGCTTCGCTAACTTATCTACTGTTACCTCTGCTGAATTTCATCCTTTTTTTCCCTTACCCTCCCTTCTGCATTTTCCCACTTTCCCATTGCAGCTTCCTGTTTCTCCTTCAGTTACAGCCTGTGGTCTTTTTCAGAAGCATAATTTGACCAATAGTAGTAATCTTTGGAGATAAAGCAGAAAAGAGTCCAGGATAGAGGTCTGGAGGGTAAAAGGTACATGATGCCAATTGGGGGAGAAGCAGGCTGAAGATGACAGGGAGGCCTAATTGTCAGTCTAGAGAATAAGCAATATTCCAGATTCTGGAGGTGTCTAATACTGGCCATAAATTTGGGGAAATGGATTGAGGAGGGATGAAAAGGGGGATGAAAAGGATGATGTGGAGCGGAAATTGCAAGGACTAGGCACAGGGAAAAGAGAATGTGCTCCAGAAGAGGGAAACAGAGCAAAAATCAATGTTTCTCTCCTTCTATCAGTTTGAAATCAAGTACTGCCAAACGTACAAATAGAGTATTAAGGGCATAATAGAAGCTGGTGTACACCAAGCCCTGATGCTGCTATCATCATGCTTGCCTTGTAGCTCTTTTACTAATTCATAGACTGAACAGCAAGGCATAATATTCTCTCCTTCTCATCCCATGAAAGACATGGAGAAGAACCAAAAAGAAAGAATTCTGGTTTTGTCCCTCCTTGCTTGAGGCATCTGAGTGCCAAAGTTAATGCAGAGATAGCTCAGGTCCTCTCTCTACAGAGAAGCAGATACCTGCAATGCTGCAGTGACATCCCTGTCTGCAGGAGCAAAGGATAGGAGCTTCCCATTGTCTTGGTCCCTGCTTTGGAAGAAAACAGTGGAAGGTCTCAGGACTGCTGTGTCAGTCCTTTGATAAGATGTCTTTATTAACCAAGTCCATAGGCTTATAAAAGGAAAACAGCAGCATGAGTCTGGCAAGACTTTAGTAATGAATGCTTTTTTATCTGCCTTTCATTAACCTTACCAAGCATCAAGGCAATGCTCGCCAGCCCATACTTCTTTGTGTTGTACTTTTGTAACTTTTTTCTAGTTTCTAAAATAGCTTTATTTTTAGCCCTCTGTAACCTCCCTGAAATTCTAAAACATGTTGAGTAGTTATATCCAGGGTGCAGAAAGATGCCTGGCAAGTTTTTTCCAAAACATGTTATTGCACATTATCTGGTATTGCATGTTTGAAAATGTGCATCATTAACATGAGTATTAGGATAAGAACTATTTCACTGTTGTCAGAAACCGTGAAAGTACCATTATTCTGCTTTGCAGATGAAACACAAAATAGTAGTGAGTATTTTTGGCTTTTTCACATCGTTATTGGCAACTTTATTACGCCTGTCTTTGTGTCCTTGCTGTGGTTTAATTTAGTCATGATTGTAATTTGAAACTTATCTTTCATTGTCCTTAACTTGTTTCAGCAACTCTCACATTCTGATTTAGTCTAGAAAATCAAAGGAAAACGATAAAGAAATTTCCTTTATGTTAATTTTCTTTCTTTGCAATCTACTCTGTAACCCTTGTTCCCTTGCCAGACATATGAGTGCCTGTGTGCTTTATTAGTTACTTAGTTGAAAACTTTTTAGGAAATCTTTCTGTATTATGATTATTGTAATGAGCTGTCGTCTGTCTGTGATCTTGTTGTCTGTTTTCAAATTATACTGAAAAAGGATATAATCAGAAAGCTTAAGGACAGATTATAAAACCAGCTTGGCTTCTTTTAGGAAGAGCAGGTACTCCTGAGTGCTGAGCCCTTCAGAAAAATCTCTCCACAAAAGCAGGCCCCTAGATGGGACCTGAAAATCTATTCCTTCAGGCTTTCTTTCCATCTGTTGCTCTGCTGACACAATAGTCCAAAGCAGGCCTAATCTGGGGGCTGCAAACAAGAGAGATACTGCCTGCAATTGAATATTCTTCTTCCTAGTGATTTCTAATAGGAGATATATTCTGTCTATCATGCATTATCTTACTTTGGGACATGCCAGGGCCATTTAAAACACTGCAAGTTACTGTGATGTCCACAAGAAAAAATTACTGTGTGAGGTAAAATATCCCTGCGGCCAGCACTTGTCACTGTTGCTTAATGCTTAGCAGTCAGGCTGTGTTGAGCTGACGGGCTTAGAATTTCTATTTGGCATCCCTTGCCCAAAGCAGATGAGAATGACCCCTTTTGTCCTGTCTGTTATTATCAGGCAGCTTTGGAAAATGAGCACTGTTGAATGAAAAGAAAGCAGCAGATGACATTTTGTTTTCTGCATGAACTAGTGTATAGGTTCTTTGTTTTTCAGAAATGGTTTTCAAGGAGATGTGCTAATATTGCTGCTATTTTAGCAGTAGTTCTGTTGTTCAAGCCTGAGCATAGATTTGTGGGAGTTGCGGTGTCCATTTATATTAGTGTGAGCTCTTTCCTTGTAAAATTCCATGGGTTTCTAAAATATGAATATGTATATTCTGAATAAGTCTTCATAAATATTATTGTAACATTCCTTTCCTGGAGTAGAATCTTATTTCTGTAAAAAAGAGATGGTCATATTTTCAGAAGAATAAGTTCTGAAAATTTTTGTCCGTGCGCTGAGACTACATTTACTCTGAACAATTACATTCACTGTTTTAACCCCAGCAGTGAGCCTGGGTTAGGGACTCGTGTCTGTACTGAGCACAAAAGACAAGCCCTTTGGTTTAAGCTATTTGTCACCGAGCATGAGGTCTGGAGATCCAAGATTTCAAAATACAGCTGTCATACATACAGGTCTGGAAATCTGACTTCGGAGTGTCTTAGTCATCCTCATTGTTGTTTTCTACAGCTGACCACTAAGCTTTCTGCATTATTGATGTGCCATTGAGACATGGAGGCAGCCAAACAAGTGACCTACATTGTGTTGGTAAACAATAACATGAGTATTGCGTTTACAAAACGGGCTAGGTTAAGTGAGTGTCTCCTGCATACAGGGTTTTGTTGACATTTTCATGGGTGATTTGAGATTCGTTTGGGAGCCAGGAGTCTCAGCTGGATTTTCCAAGTGTGCCAGCAGCCTGACTAGGTTGATTCATATTCCCTAATTTTTGATCATCCCGTTTTGGCCCATGTCTGATAGCAAGCTAGTCTTTATCTGTAGTCACTTATGAAGCAGTTTGGCTCCTTTTGGACTCAGAGCAGAAGACAGTGTTACCTGAGTCATTCTCTCAGTGCTTTCTGTGTAGAAGTGAGCTCAAATGACTAAATAGGTTAAGCTGAACAAAGGATACATCATCTTTAGGGCTGGTTTGGTTTTTGTTAAGATTTTTAAAATTCAGTAGAGTGATATTCCAAGGTTCACTTGTTTCAGCAACAAAAAATTAGCAATGATACGGGTCCTCTTCTGCCAGTTGGATGCGGGTAGTTTCAAAATGCCTTCCCAAGAGCCTCTGCATCCCTGCACTAGTTTACTGCACCCTGGCACATCATGATCATTGAATTAACTATCCTTGCAGCTTCTCCTCTGCATGCCTACCGGCATGTGTCCTCACAATCAGCTGTTCCAGTGAAGCCCCTGGTCCCCTGTTAATGGGGAGGTAGCCTGAACATACAGAGAGGGGATGAGCGGGCAGGCAGGCACACGCTCAGACCAGCTGAAGCTGATTGTGAAACCAGAACCTCAGACAGACTCCAAACTTGCTACACACCCTTTCTCATCCATTAACCTCTGCTCAGCAGTGCACAGCCTGGACTGGCACAGCTAAATACAGAACCGTGGGAATCCTGTTTCCCAGTTAGAGACTGACCTCAACAGAGTCCCTGTATGGATATGCTGGAATTACTTGGCAGTCCAGCTGTGGCTTCCTTAGAAGGGTTGTGAGGGGAAACAACGTGAAGGCAGAAAAACAACTTCCTCATGTTCCTACTGGTAGCAGTCAAGCCCTTTGGGTTGGCCCAGTGCCTGTAACCACCAATGGAGTCCCATGGCAAAACAGAAAGCAAGCCAGTGTAAGTGGCTGGTTTGATGGCCCGACTAAACAGAGGGTTATTACCAGGACCTTTCAGTTAATTTCATTTTGGTTTAAGTGGTGTTCTTTATGACACTCTTTATGGTTCTCTTCTGTTTCATCAACATTTCCGACCTTTCTGGTACTTTTTGTTGCAAATAGCTAACTATTAGTAAACTCCTTGTTAACTTCACTGGGGTGGAGACCTGTTGCTTGGAAATTTGTTGGCTTATGTATGTAAGTACCTGTGGCATAACAGGACGTTATACATCAGGAGAGCTGTTGTAATTCTGAATGGGTGAGGGGTCTTGTCAGAGTCTTTTTGGCATTCTGTAGGATTGCAAATCCCCATCTGTATTGTCATTCACTTCTCAAATAATACTTTGCAAGGCATGAATTATGCAAATAAAGGTTGCTTCTTCCCCAGTAGATTGGATTTATTTGTGTCTACTAATTCTATTTTTAATCAATCTGCCAGCTCTGAAAGACTCAGTCTTACTGTTCTGGTTTTGTTGTTCAATATAATGGCTCTCGTTTTTTACGTTTTCCTTTAATACTTAGGTTTATTTGAGTGATAGATTTCTTACCACAGTTAATAAAGCAATGAATCTGAGTTTGTGTATAAATCCTGGGTGAAAGCTGTCTGGCTTGTATGTATCATAACTTTAGATTTTGTCAGGTTTTGGAAGAAGGCTCTTTTACAAATGCTTCAGTTTGAGGCAGTTCCTTGGAGCTGACCTTTCAAAAGTAGCTCGGAATTCAGAAGTCACTTGAGGTATATCCATAATGAATATATATTAAAAAAAAAAAAAAAGACACGGAAATTTCATCTGCTTTAAAAAGATTTATATCATAAATAGGTCAGCAAATTAGTTGCTGACAACTGCAGATACCTTTAGTATATTGAATAGGGTGTATTTCCAAATAAGGGTGTATTTCAGTTCTGCATGGGGCTTGCTCTTAGGCCCCTAAAGCACAGCATTTCCCATTGCTAAGAGATGAAGTGGTGGTAGTCAGGTAATATCATCCATGAGTTCTATTTTGGTGATAATAAACTTGTTAAAATAACTGGAAGTAACTGGACTCCACTCTTTCATGTGTAGCTGTAATCAGAAGAGGATTTTACAAGACTCTTTAATGTAGTTGGAATGTATGTGTAATCTTTTGACCTTGTTCTTAGTTTTTGATGACTATGGCATGTTAAGTGCTGATAATTGGGTTTGCTCTAGGCTGAAACCTGACCTGCTCTCTGGGAAGGAGAAGATCAGATCTTCTATTGTAAGAGGCACTCAAAGGGGATACTTTAGAAATGGCAAGGCCATGACTGCTAAAAGTAAGGAACTCTGAAATAATGGCAGTTTCTTAGGAAGAACACTGTCCTAAGGAACTCTTGTCTTTCAGCTTAGTTTGAATTGGACTTTTCACCCAAAGCTTTTTGTCCTGTTCTCTAAATTTTTTTTTAATATCATCTGGTTTGCCTCATAACTCAAGCTACCCTACTGTGAAAGCTGCCTTGTAGCTTCATCTGGTAGAATATGACTCCTAGGTGTAAGAGCAAGAGGCACACGCTTTTCACTCTGTTCTTGCGGGGGGGGGGAGGGATTCAGCTCCCCTTGTTTGAGCCATATGCAAATGAGGCCTGTAATCCAAACTATTTTTAGCTTCTATCTCCAGCCAGCGGGAAGAGGAGGAGATTTTCAGAGATTTAGTGCATCCAAATATGTGTTCAAAATAGATGGGATTAATTGTCCTGTGGAGGTGCATGTCTCTTTCCACTGAGTAGAGAAGCAGCCTAAAAATTAACGTTGTTTCACTGACAAATTTTAGAAAACTAAATTTAGAGGAAGTTAATCCAGTCCTTAGTTCAAGAAAGTACTGAGTGACATTTGTAGATTCTGCAAATAGCAGTCTGTCCAACCAAGCATCTTCCAGTCCCTGCTTGCTTCAACTTGAAGATGATGTAGTCTTCATATCATGTCTCCTCTGAGGAGGATGAGGGGAGTGTCTAACGCCTTTATGAAAGGAGTGTGCAGCAGTCAAAAACAGCAGCAGGCACTGGCAAGGAAATGGAGCCAAAAAGGTTTTTAAAAACTTGTCCAAAGGGATCAATGCAATGGTCCAACCTGTGCTTTGCTTTTCAAGCCATCCCTTTTCTATCTGTCTATGACAGTGTTGCTGGAACTGGTCTTCTTTCTTATTTTAGGCTTTCTGTGTGGGAGGAGTAAAGCTGCTTAAAACAAATGTGATTGAGTGGTAGTTTGTGCAGTACAGCATTGTTAGCCCTGCTCTTCCAGTTCCCATTGGATTTCTTGATAGTTCTTAAGAATACAAAACATAAGTACAGGTGGAGTATGTCAGACCAACAGTGTTTGCAGCTCAATATCTTGTTCCTGCCAGTGACTAACAGATGCCTATGTACCTTTCTCTGATCCTTTCCCAGCCTTCATCTATTTTCAGCTTATGAGGTTTTCTAGCCATAAATCTTCCTTGTTAAATGAAGAATTGTAGCTGACTTTCTTGTCTCTTATGTTTTAGAACTAAAAAACCAAAGAAGGCATCTGCTTCTCCAGCCAAGGAAGAGAAGCCAAAATTAACGATTTTTGAAGAGGACGGAGATCCAGATGAAGGTCTTTTTGGCCCAGAAAAAGATTTCTCATCAATTGGTCCCAGGAAGAAGATGAAAGAGAGTAAATCTTGTTTATATTTGTATATACACAGATTGTTTTATTTAAAGCATGTGTATAACTGAGGTTTCAAAGTGTAGCAATACAGAGTATACAGGCTAAATAATGACTTGGGAATGTTAAGGCAAATCTTCAAAATCACCTAGAATCATTCAGAAAGAATAAATAAGATGTGTAGTTCCCGTAGGGCAGGGGTCCTCAAACTTTTTAACCAGGGGGCCGGCGCGCGGATGAAGTGGCAGGCAGTCATCTGCTGCTGCTTGGTTTCCCCCCCAACCCCTGGCGGGGGGGCGGGGGGAGGGGCGGGCAGGGGGGTTCTGTAAATACCGGGTGCCAGATTGAGGACCCTGGGGGGGCCGTATCCGGCCCATGGGCCGTAGTTTGAGGACCCCTGATGTAGGTATTTACTGTTGACATTTTGGGCTGGGATATTGTAGGTCAGTGGGAGCTGGCTGTCCCACAGTCACTCATGCCACACTAACAAGTGATGTGACCTACTTTTGAGTGCAAGAAGAAAGCAGATTTACCAAGTCCTAAGAGTGCAAAGAATGACTGCACTTGTGGATTTGAAGTCCCTGTAAAAAAAAAAAAATTGTCTACATGATCTTTTTTTTTCGGTCCAGTAGCCAGGTTTACTAGCTAGTATTAATTGTGTTATATAGCATGATTTAACTAGAGCATTTTCTGGTTCCCCATTCTAGATCTGAAATTATTTGAAAATCCAGACCTTGGTGGGGTGGTAAGACTGGGTGACTCACTGCTGCTGCCAGCTGCCTGTAAGAACAGGGAGTATGTGCTGAACACAGGTCCTGAGGAGGACACTGAGGAACTGCTGAGGTACACATCTCAAATCTGTCTTGTCGGATGAAGGTGATCTGAGAAGTTCTTTAGACTTCCAAAGAGGTGAATTTGTGTAAATTTAAGCTGAAAAGGCTTAAATACTTTGAATGCTATCTGAGTCAATACTCATACTTACAGGTAAAAGGTAAGATATGTGTCATGGACCTTGGAAATCACACGCATTAAAACAGAAATTAGGAAGACCCTTTGAGAAAGGTAGGGTGCAAGGTATTATTCTGTGACTGTAAAGGAAGGGTCTTGGAGGCCCAAGGCATGCCATCTAGTCCTTGTTTTCTAACACGACACTTCTGCTTCCTGCAAGCGATCCTGGGGGTGAAAACTGACTCCATTATGAAAAGTGAGAAACGAAGAAGAATTCAGCTTTAGTGAGCTGAAATCAGGGGTTCTTGCCACAAGAGGAATGATTTTCTGCTGGTGGCTCATGGGCACATGCATGCTTCCAGGAAGAATCCTGTGCACACCTCTGCAGCTATAAAAGACTCTCATTAAAATATCACCCTGCTTTTAATTTTTAATCTGGTGGAAAGGAGGGCTCGAGCTCAGAGTCATAGGAGGGAATAATGTACTTGCTCTTACACTTACCTGCCCCCTTGATAGTGTAGCACTGGAACATATCATCACATAATGTATTTTATTCCTGGTATCTCTCACAAGGCTAGTTTGCCTGCACTGCTAATCCTCAAGAGATCAAGAGGAAGGCAATGTTCAGAGAGAACAGCAGCATCAGGGAATCTGTGCTGCAGTAAAGAGTCAGATTCATGCCTTCTGGATCTCAGGCTGGCATGTGAATGATGAGGCCAACCTGCTCTGAGCGCTAATTCTTGCTCACAAGCTCCTGTTAGGAAGTATGATTTCCGCAGCAGGTACTAAACCCAGGAGAGAGAATCTCTGTGTGGTTTCAAACCTCTCCTGGAGCAGGCAGTTTTGCAGGTATTGCTTTCTACATATGCAAAGGTGCTAACTATTTCAGTGGTAATACCTGACTTAATTTAAACAAAGGTTAAATTGGGTTGGATGCCATCTCCCATTACATCCTGACAGCCCACCTGATGTTTATAGAAGCTGATGGGGCAGGACATGACCTGATTTAGTGCTGTGGTATACTGGGAGCAAACAGGTATGTGCTTTCCATATTTTCATGTTTGCTTTCTCCTCTGCTAGCAATCTCAGCACACAATGCTTGATCCAGATTGTTACAGCTAGAAGTGCCTGTTCCAGTCCAGTCCTGGCATTATTGTCCACTAGTGCAGTGAGCTTCTCCATCTGTCATGTTAATATCCTTTGAATTATATGTTTTCTTTTCCTCTGTGGCAGAGAAAGGTCTCTGAAGTCTGCTCTGAGACCAATAGACCATGCTTTTGGATCAGTTTGAGGTCATCAGTCTTAGCAGCACACCCAGATGGTTAAGGATACCCATGGGAAAAGATTCCATTTCTCTTAAATTTGAGAACTTTTCATTTATTCTTGTCCCAGCACTTTCAGTAGTTGACAAGTTATCACGGTCCAAATGCAAATGAAGTAGTTTGATGGGAAAGTTGCTACAGGAATCCAGAGGCAACTCCTGGCTGTGCAAGAAGTATAAGCAGATAGGTCAGGATCTGGTGACCTGTTCAGGTGCCTAACACCCCCTGAAATCACCCTAATAAACCTAGTTCACATTGTTATCTGCACATGATAGAGAGCTGGTGAATGGAATGCAATGTGATTGGGGTTAAAGGAGAAGCTGTTAAAGGGGAGGAGAGGAGTGGCAGTGCTGTTCTAACCTAGTAGAATACTTCACCTCACCTTTATGTAAATTCATTGCAGTCACCTGAAGTCCTGTAGCTGAACTTTCTCAAGTGCTTATGCACAATGCACTTTGTTTTCTGTTCAGCTGGAAGCCTTAGCAGAACTGTCAGGTCTCATAAACATAGAAACAACATTTGAATCATCTCCCACCTTCCCTTACAACCAGACTGGTGTTACATGTTCTTGCAGGGCAGTGCCACAGTCCCTTTTCCAGGCAGTGACCCTTTGTGGTGAGAGAAATCTTCAACATGAGGCGAACCCTGCAATCTCTCTGGCATGGGGGCCTGAGTATATTTTGAGGCCTAAGAATAAATCTTGCCTTTGCCCAGTAGTTGTTGACAATCGCTCTCCTGTCCCAAAGGGGACAGAGGAAGTCTCTCCCCAGCCCTCAGGTCCGTTCACATGCATGTGGTAGATTCAAGAAGTGTCTGACTTACTGAAAAATTTACTTACCAGTGAATCACAGGCAGAGATAGGAGAGCACTGCCTAAGGCAGACAAGGTAGAACCTTTTTCTTCCGAAGGGGAGGTGAGAAAGAGATGATGTTCAGAGTGGAACACAGGAGCAACCAAGTCCTTTGTGATCTTTATGGTACCTGTGTGGTTGTAGCAGCAGTAGCACCACAGCACTCTCAGCACAGCAGTCAATCCCCAGCAGTGACTTGTAACTCTTGAGGAAGAGACTATTATGGAGACAAATGAGTCTGCAAAATGTGCGTGGGCTGTGCTTGTCACAACATGAGGGAGAAGAGAATATGATAAATGTTCTTATTGCAAACTGAAGACTGTGCTTTCTGTGTATACCTGCTCAAGTGAAATGAGAATTACTATTTTAAATAGAATCACCTACTTTACATTAACAAGTGTTAAGCTTTGAGAAGAACCAATTTCTTTGTAAGTTTAATGAAAGATTTATTTCTATGGCAAAATATCCATGTCCATTCAAACAAACATCTTCCCTCTTCCTGTCCATTGATCAGCCTTTTACTGGTTACAAATTTCTTGGCCTACCAACAAATATTAAGTGATAGTGATGGAGAAACTGAGTGAATTACCTCACTCGAGCCACTGGCATTGCAGATGCAGGCACTCTGTCCTAGCACTACGTCTGCCATAATACATGAGTGAGGTGCCTGTAGAGGACTGTAGTTGCAAGTCCTTCCAGAACTTGTGGAAAAGAGGTAAATTGCTGTGGTAGAAACCAGCAAGGTCATGTCCCATCATGTTGCCTTCAGGAAAAAAAGGAGTATGTCATACTCTTCCTTCATGGGATGTGCTTTGAGAAAAGACGGGAGAGGTAACCAAGTCTTTTTGGCTTATCTCTTCACCACAGGGATACAAAGGAACTCAGACTCTTCCAAGAAGTCCTGAGTCCCTTTGCTTTTGACTATTCCAAGGTGGAAGGTGACCAACTGCAGTGAGGTGAAAGGGTATCTGATCAACCCTTTCCTAGATGTTAAAAGAATTATCCTTGGGAATGGATTTAGGATCAGGCTTCTCTTCTTCATTTTCCTGGATGACATCATACTATATAATGATTCTTTCTGGATGCATTCAGCCATCTACCTCCACTCTCAAAGCTCCTCCTCGCGTCTAATTTCCATTTAAGCTAGAAACAGAAGTCAGACGCTGCAGAAATCAGTGTCCTGCAAACTTTCCCATCATGGATTCTCATGCCATCTTATTTTCTCATCTGCATCCACCCAGTGGCCACAGATGTGCAAATTAAGTTTTCATGCAACAGGACTGCAGTTGATCTCTTCTTCCTTATTAACCTAATTTGTTCCTGCCTAGTGTTATGGATCAGGTTTTTGTGGAAAACCAGTGCTAGAAGTGACTCTGTGAATGTTGCAGCAGCATTGTGGGCCCACAGAACAACATAAATTATTACACATCCTAGCCTGAAATAATTATCACAGTTGTCTGAGCAGCTTTGTAGGAGAGATTTAATTAACTGCACCTTTGATAATGAATAGGGAGTTGACCTGGAAGGAAGCAGCTGTCAGCGTTAACATTTGTCTTTTTCCAGTGCTGAGAAAAGTGTCAGCAGCGGGATCCTGGTTCTTCTGCCCTGTGATGGCAGACCTGGTGTATTCTTTCTTAGGATTACACTGATCTAAGACTGCTGGTTTAGAAAGGGACAGACCAGCTCTTATCTTTGTGCTCCAGCTGCATCGTCCTGTCTGTACCCTTAAAAGATTCATTTGGTCTGTATTTACAGGTTGATCTGTTTTTACACAGCTATGAGCTGTGCCATCAGTGATAAAAATGATGACCCTTTCAGAAGCATTATATATTTTTAGAGACTGAAGCTGTTTGTGAAACTGCATCCTGACAATGGTCATTTCTAAACACCATTCAGTCCATACAGCTTCTTGAGCAGGTTTGTTAGCTTCAGGCTTGCCAAGAAACTGTTGCAACCCTTGAAGCAGAAAAAGTTTGTATGTTCTTCATTCTGCAGGCCATTCAGACTAGCCAGGAGTCATATAGGACACCAATCACCTCCAGCACCACATGATGAGTAATGCTTTCTCACTGTCCTGAGGATATGAGAGCAGCACCACAGCTGGGAGAAAAGCTTTGAGAAACTCCAGAGGATTTAAATCTAGATCCTTTGGGCAGACAGTTGTTTAGGTGATGGGCAGGTGGCAGAGGAGGTTGCAGTAACTGGCTTGGAAATTTCCTGACCACTCCAGGGCAGTTTCCCTTGCTTGCGGAGACCTGATTGTGAGGAAAGAACCTTGATTTGGCTGCAGTGGCTTTCAGTAAACAAATAAATTCTTCTTTTCCGACCAATTTTTGGCGGATTTCATTTGCTGCCCAAGAGCACTTTCTGTGATGGTTTTCAAGCATTTTTTTTTGTTTTGTTTGTTTCATTTTTCCTGTGATGTATAGAGATGCTACTTATGAACACTGGAAGAACTACCAAGTAAACTTGCCTAACAGAATAGAAAGGCTTTTACCGCACAGGAAACGTTAATTCTTGCCCTATGCCTAGGAACATGTATAGGTTGTATAGAATAATGCAGAGAGGTGACCTGGAGTCCTAGCCTCTCCTAGTGTAGCAAGAGATGCTTTTGCTAGGCTTGAGAGTCTCCAGAATTCAACCATCTTGCCCCAGGTTACTTATATTTTTGACAGACATCTTTAGCTGGGGGGATAAAAGCTGCCTGCTCCCCCCTTTGCCTGGTGATGGGGGAACTTTCTCAAGAAGCAGGAGACAGAGGTTTGAACTCCTTTGGGCTGGGGGAAAATTGAACCAGCTCTCTGGTTCAAATTGTACAAATTGAATTATCTCATTTCCTGGGTGAGTGATCTAACCAGTAGGCTGTTTTCTTCTTGCAGGCATATGCATGTAGGACTTACCTGTACTAATGAGCCTATTCTCTGGCCCTCAGCCAGACTGCGCCGCCAGGCTGCATCCGTGCTATTAACACTCTCTCCAGCTGCAGAGCAAGGTGACTGTATGCAGCTGCCTGCTGGGAATGGTCCCTCCCATGCCAGCTCCAGGTTGTGCCTGGTAGTTTTTCACAGGAAGGCTAATCTGACCCAGACCAAAGCTGTGCCAGTGGTTCTAAGATTTCAGTAATGCAAACTGTCATGTTCCAGTGTCCAGACATATTTCATGGCACTGGTTAAAGTACCAGTATGAATTTACCTGTAATGGATTGCAGGAGAAAACAGGAAAAGGAGGGGAGATACCTCCTACACAGTCCCCTATGCTGTGCACTTCTGTGGTTAACTCCAGCCTGTATAATTTCCACGGGCCTTGTTAGAACATCACAGCCTCCCTACTGCCCATAGCAGAAGAGGTGGTCAACAGATACTTCAAAGCCTCCTGCCTATTTTTGGGCACAAGTATTTTCCCAAGTCATATATGTTAATACACCTCTCCCCAAGGCTTCACTAAGGTATCTGTCATATTTGGAGTTAACACCAGACAAAGTAAAGACACCAATAATAAGATAGGGAAAGATAAAAGTCTATTCTGCAAGAACTGCTGTGAGTTGCATAACCTAGCTTCAAGCATGATCCTTTTGGATACTTTAATAAATTATGGTAGTCTTTGTCTCTTGATTTCATTACTGATTCTTCTTATTAGAGCAAGCAGAGGTCACTGTCCCCATCATGCTAGGTGCTTACACACATGTAGTCATTCCTGTTCCAAAGATCTTGTCCAGATAGACAGGATGGAGTTCAGGGAAGTGGCATTTAAAATGGTGATGTTCTGATGGCAGCTGTGTCTGTCTCAAAGTCAGAGCTGGGTTACTCTCTTGAAGCCCACATGCTAGCAGTCACATCATAGGGCTTTGCGATACACTTTCTTCAGTAAGGGTTTTGGTTGCTTTCTGTGTCTGGAAACAAAGAAAATTTCCACCAATATAGAGTCTGTGAATCAGCACAACAGTATGGCAGGAATTTTAAACAATGTGCTGCTGCTTTTCCATTACAGAAAAAGAAAGAGACTAATTAGAGAATGATTAATTACATGGATTCTGCGCCTGATTGTTTATAAAAAGATGGGGGTGGGAAGGTTCTTCCTTTAATCTTGTTATTTCAGAATAGTTGCTGATTTTTTTCTTCCTTCTCTGGCCTGGAGTTAAATATGGTGGTAGTTATGCACTGTAACAATTCATTTGCCTCTCAAGAAACAGAATTCCTTGTTTCTATCTCTGCCTAAGGCATTTTGCATTTTCTCTCTTCCGTTTTTTAAAGACAGTTGTGTCTCACATGATCAAACAACAGTGGATCGGTTTGCCTAGCAGTGCAGCACTGAAAAGCAGGTTTTGAGACAAAGGCCACATATTATCTGCTGTGTTCTCTGTAAAAGACTTCTGTCTAACCAAGGTCTTGAAAAAATCCAGGACAGCAGATTTATATGATCCACTTCCAGACTTGCAAAAATCATCTCCTGCATAATTTTGGCCTAAAAAACCCCCCACCCTCCCCACCCACCACCCCCAAAACCCCACAGCCTGCTGGACTGCATCTTTTAAGGGTACTCTGTGACTGTGCTGAGCGGTTTTGTTGCTGTGGTTAGCACAGAAATTAATCTAGAGCTGCACAGGAGCAGAGAGTTCAGGAAGCTGTACCATCTGATCAGGTTCATGAGCTGTATTTACTGCTGCCCCTTCTGGGCAGTGCACCTAGTTCTCAGGCAGCGCACCTACTCCAAAATCATGCTTCCTCTGTATGATATATATGTATATGTATGTATTCTTAATCTGGTTATTATGGTTTCTGTTATTTATGAGCAAAACTTTATGACATGGACACTGATACATTCTGTATTTGTTCATGCCAAGAAGGGAGGCATCAGATCAGCTGAAGAAAACCAGGCTTCAGAAATACCAGCCCTAACATGTTTTGTTTATTACACAGCAAAGAGAACAAGAACATGTCTTGGCAATGTGATCACAGGTGTGATATCTCTTAGATATCAGCGTTTGCAGCAAACAAAAATGCCTGGGCTTAAACTTAATTAATTTCTTCTATGTAGATGAAGTATTCAGGAGGAAGAAATACACTGACAAGGTGCTTTGTAAGTTAGGTGGGATATGTCACCTGCAGGGAATCATGGAAGCTAAAAGACATCAGAAATCTTATCTAAATAAAAGAGAACATAATCTCCAGGATTACTTGGGGGATGAAATTTGAGGTGCTGCCAGCTGGAGTACAAGTCCACAAGGTAGAGTTCAAGGTGCAGAGCTCTGGAACAGTGGCCCTGACTTGCCCATCCGTTGGTCTGTTTAGGTATTTTTCCTAGTTTTAGATATCAATGTTCAGGCGGTTGATTTTACAAGATTAGCCTTGGTTAAAACTGATCCTTCTTAGATTCCCTTTAGGAGTCACAAAAAGATCTGACTTCAACAATGATTTTACCTTAAAGGGTTCTGACCATCTATACGTCAGAAAATTCAGGCTAATCCTTCTTCACTTTATGGCTAATTGATGGTGAGTGTGGTTTGTCTCAGCCTGAAGTACAGTGTAAATTCCTCACAGCTTTTATTAAGGGTGAACGTAAAAAAAGAAACCCTTGAAATTACGCAGTTTTTCTTAATACTAGTGGGATCCTTAGCTGAGGGTGCTAGAGCTCTTGAAGTACCTGTGGTTTTAACATTCAGTGTTCACTAGGGATGGAGTAATAAAGTGTCTCAGAGACGATGATTCTTCTGTTGATCATCTTCCCCATGGTCCTGGCCAGTTACTCTATAATCAGTTGCTTCCCAAATTATGGAAGAGCTCAGCTTTGCTTTAACTGCTTACTTTAAATGTTGGCAGGAGGCCCCACCAATTGTTCTGCTGTGTGGTAGAGGCATTCACAGTATCTCTCCTAAAGCTACTGGTGAACAAAGAAATAAAGGGAGGGATCACAGTCCCATTTAGTCAACAGAAGTTGTCTCAGTGGCTTCACAGGTATCTGAATACCCCCCCCCCCCAAGTCACCCTTGCTGCCTGGCAAGTGAGGAAGATATGAATTACAAAAGGCAAATGAGTGGAAAGACCAAAAAATACCTGCCATGAAATGAGGTGAGACTCATTCATGTGCCAGGGTCTGCCTACATATGGGGCTTGTTTTAAAAAAAAAACATGAAAAGGCACCTTCCTTCGACTCCCTGGAGTATGGTATCCTGTTCCAGTGAGTGGAGCTGCTAGAGGGCTGCTCCAGCAAATCCCTTCCAGTCATCAGGGGCTCAAGTAAGAAGCTTCAGAGAATCCTCCCAGAGAGAAACAGCTGTTGTCTGTTCCCTTAGTCACGTCTCCATTTGCTCCTTGCCATGAGATAGTTATGGTGCTGTGACCAACAGAGAGCATCCAGCCTATCCTCCTGGAGGGAATGTGCCACCTCTTGATGTAGTGCTGGAGCAGAGACGGAGGGAGGGGATGGGCTGCACATGTACTGCCAGCTCCTTCCTTGTTTAAGAATCACTTGACCAGACTTTCTTATCCTCACAAGTCCTCTAAGAGTGAGCTAAATAAAACTATTTGAAGGAAATTTAAGCACCAAAGCAAATTCCGGTCCCTTTGGAATAACTCTGGCGCCTTAATTTTGTCTCCTAGTTCATTTGTAGCTTTCCTGTCAGGCTACCCTTTGGCTGAGGCAGAGAGAGTTTTATTGCTGGCACTGTTACAGCCTAATGGGCTGATTCAGTTGATACTGAAGTTTCGTAAAAACAGTTCTTATAACAGTGCTTGTAAGCAATTAATCAGTTAAATCTTTTCACTGCCTAAGACACTATGGTCGTGGAGAAAGTGTATTTCACTAGAGCTGGGGTCTGGCAAGGAGATACCCACATATTACAAACCTACTGTTCTTGATCTTTGGCTCCTGGCCCCCCATGTAAAAGTTTTTGCTTGCACTTGATGTGCTGTAGCTTTCTTGGGTTTGTATGCTACAGTTAGAGGTGGAGTCTTGTATTTTGTAAGCACATACGAAATACGCATTTTATCAGGGGCTTCACTTTTGTACCTGGTCATTACACAGCTGATTATCTGCGTGGATTTCTAGTGGGGCTTTGACTGCTTAACAATTATTTATCAACCAAGCCTTTGGGAAATTAACAACAATGTTTACTCCTTATGGTGTTTTGATTGACCACTGTGCTCAGAGGACCAAAAGAAGAGGTTATTTTGATTCGGAACACAAATTACTGTGGCCTGTAAAGACTTCTCTAGCTACGCTAATTTTTACTTTGCCATCTCTGCTATATCTTTTACAGATGTTATGTGTCACAACCTTCCTTGCCTTTCCTCCACATACTCACTTGTCTTGTGACCTCTTGAAGTCACAAGACAATCTGTTATAAGGGCTCTCTCGAAATCTTTAAGAGCTCCTGTGGGAACAGAGCTGGGCATGCACAGCAGTGCTCTGTCTCTTGATAAGGTCAAACAATGCAGGTAGAAAACATCCTTAACTGTTTCAAGTGTTTTGGATTATTTCACTAGGAAATAGGGGGAAATGATCACTAGAAAGAGTTGTAGCCATCACAGATTGCAAAACGTCTTCAGTTCCTTGTAAGCAAATGTGTTCACAATATTTTTAAAGCCATTAGTGTTTCCAGTTTCTCGGGATTGAGCATGGGGGATGCTCAGTCTCAGGAGATGGGGATGAAGCGGAAGCAGAGCTGAATGTGAAAAATTTTACTACCCCATGAAAAATTCTGGGAACTAAAGCATCCTGTCACAAATCAAAACCATTTGCTTCCCAAACTAAAATCAAGTTATTTTACTTTTGATAATTGCAAATTGCTTTTAATTGAGACATTTGAAAGCATGCTTTAATATTCATTAACTTTGATGGTGAACTGAAAAACCACATTATAAAAAGACAGTTCTTATTTTGGCAACATTGAAACTTTTATGGAACACTCTTCCATAAAAGAGAAATTAATCAAAGTTGATCCTGCAGAAAGTTTAATTTGCAAGACTGAATTTTCTTACAAAACAAAAAGCAGCTCAGAAATTCCCAAGATTTTACTGATGTTTTCTTTTCATTTCAGAGTTGAAGATGATTTAGAGAAACTTTTGAAAGTAACCTCCAAACCAAAACCTAAGGTACGATCAAAACCACCACTGCCTCAGAAGCCAGCAGTTGCCCCCAGGAGCACTAATTCATCTCCACTGGCAAAGCCAAAGGAAAAGAGGATTCAGACAATGAATGAAGTGGACATTCTCCAGTATATCCAGGAAAATGAATCTATCAACAATCAAGATACAAGTCTTTTTTGAAGATAGTATTTTTAAAATGCAATGATGCCTTCTTGGCCCAAACTTCCAGTGAGCTCAGGTGACAGTAGCAAAAGTTGACCAGATGTCTTTACTGTCACGGTGCTCATTTGTGTACCATGATATAGAAGAGCAACAAGTTTGACTAGTAGAGGCTCAACATGTTTTCAAAACAGTGCAGTTGATATAATGTTGCCTTAGATTTTCAGGGGTTTACAGAGGATGTGGACAAGGACATAGCACTACAGATTTTCTGCTACTATTTTAGTATCAACATAGTACAGTTTTAGCTAGTTTAGTCCTGACTGAAAATGCTAAGTGTGTTGCACACATAGCCAATAAATGGTCTGAAGCAGGGCAGGGTGCTGTTCCTGTCACTTTAGATAGTGTATTTCAGCTCACTGGAAAGGTCATTTTCCTTTTTTCCTGCACATTTTTGTAGCAGTCCTTTCCTCCCTGACTGGTTTTTCAGCGATTTATAATCAGGAACTGTTAAGTATAGGTAACAGTTCCTCTGTAGTGGAGAGACTGAAATCCCAGCTAAGCCTGACAATCTGCTGCCTTTGTTGTTGTGCAAATGCCAATTTATAAGAGAACTTGTAGGACTGCAAACTTTTAGGATGCTATGCACCTCTGGCCCCTGGGGAGAATACCAAATGACAAGATGGCTAAGAGTGCAGCTGCAGATGTATTCGGAGGCTGCAGTGTGTAAGAGGTTTGGATGCTGTAGGACTCTTGTGAACCTACTCAAGATTCACAAGGGCTAATTTTTTCCAGCCAGGTCTTCCTGGGCTTCCACTGCAGTTAGTGGAGTGAAAGAGGTTTCTCCAGGAGGTGATTCAGTGCAAGTGTCCTGATGCAGGAACTCTGAATTGCTGTCTGGAGTCACTCACTTGCTCTTTCTCCTTCCCTTCTCCCAGAACTCAGAAGCCATGGTGATTAATTCCACTTAGATAAAATGATTTTTTTTGATAAAACAGTGGCCTGTTCATTACTATGGCAATAGTTAAAACAAGGGAAGGCAAACTTGGGATTATCCAGAGGGAAAAATCGGAAGAAAATATACTGGAGAAATTTTAATATGCAGGAAAAGAAAAACATAATAAAACAGGTATCCTGGACTATGCCTCTTATTCCCCAGCTCAGGCACTCTGGCTGAACACGCTGAATTTACATCTAATGTGGGTTGATACCTGCTATCATGTCGAAGGAGATTCCTGAACTCATTCCACGTGTTCTATCCAGATGTGAAAACAAGCCACCCAGAGTGAAAAGATTAATATATTTAAGCCATATTACTATCCTCAAGTTTGCCTTTCTAATATAGAACAAAATAAATAGAAAGCATTATATATATATATATATATATGTTTAATAATGAAATTAAATCTTTTAGTATTTCCTTTTTAAGCCAATGGAAAATATGATAAAGGTCTTTTGATTTGATAGGACAGATAAAACGCAAGCATTGGCTCTTACCTATGTACAGTATGTTTCAGTATAATAAAACATTTTGCTAACCTGCAGGTGTTATTATTGTTCTCTAGGTTGTACAGTAGCAGCAAATCAGAGTTAAGAGATGGATTGCATTTAAGATCTGAGGAGCATTACATGGAGTTAAAGTGCATGCTCCACTAAACCCCTGTGTAACTAAGTATGAAACCAAGAATGTAGCTGCACTCATATTTCCTTTGAGAGCTGCTAAAAGTTAAAACTCTATGTGGGCAGAGGTGGTACCTGATTATGTCTGTTCTCATAGTGCAATTAGGAAGCTTGTTGATCCCATCCTGCAGAAGGGGAACAAAAGCATGAGGAGAAAATAGATGACTTTCCAGAGAGTAGGCAGAGAATAGCAGTCAGGAGAAAAATTCAAGAGAGCCTTCCTATTGCACTACCTGGTGTCATGAACTACCATAGTATATTTAACTGAGAGTTGAGGAATTTTGATTGCCACTTTTTTCAGCACTATTTAGGGAGACTGTTTGCATTTCTGTATTTTTGGTCAACAGCCCATCACGTGGCCTGAACACTGCTAAAACTGCCATATTGAGGGCCTTCCTGGTTTCAGCCGGGATAGTTAATTGTCTTCTTAGTAACTGGTGCAGTGCTGTGATTTGGACTTGGTGTGAGAGCAGTACTGACAGCACACGGATGTTTTTGGTTGTTGCCAGGTAATGTTTATACTAAGTCAAGGACCTCTCGGTTTCTCGGGCCTGCCAGCGAGAGGGCTGGAGAGGCATGGGGAATGGGGAGGGGACACAGCCGGGACAGCTGAGCCCAGCTAGCCAGAGGGATAGTCCTTACCACTGAATGTCATGCTGAGTATATAAGCTGCGGGAAGAAGAAGGAAGTGGGGGGACACTGGGCATTATGGCATTGGTCTTCCCAAGTAACCGTTACATGTGATGGACCCAGCTTTCCTGGGGATGGCTGAGCACCTGCCTGCCCGTGGGAAGTGGTGAAAGTGGTGAGTGGACTCCTTGTTTTGCTTTGCTTGCGTGTGCGGCTTTTGCTTTACTTGTTGGATTGTTCTTGTCTCAACCCTCGAGTTTTAGATACCTTTCCAATTCTCCCCATCCCTCTGGGTGGCAGGTGAGTGAGCGGGCAGCTGCGTGGGGCTTGGTTGTCAGCCGGGGTTAAACCATGACAAAGCCATAGATTTAATGATCAGTAGACTAAGTTCAGATCTTCACCCTGAGTGGGGGATCAACAAAGGAAAAGGATTATGATTTTTTTGAAGTAAACTAGAGATATCAAAGAAGAACAGAGCTGGCAGTGGACTGGGAAGACCAGTTTGTCCACCTAAGCAGGAACATCCTGCTGGTGGCAGTTCTTGCTGGCCAGGACAAGATGTTACTGATGTGATGTTGCAACTGAAGAGTAGGCAGATGCCAGAGCAGGACATGGTGGCTGAACACATGGGCTGGAGAGATACTTGAGCGTGGGCACTGGATTGTTCTTGCAGTGGCAGTAATTATGCCTGTGTTATCTCTCATAGACATTTTTCTAACCTGTCTTTAAAAATTTGTCTGTCTGGAGAGCAGCACTGGAGATGTCATAGCCTCCCTGGGTGTGCCATTACAATTCTTTGCCATCCTATTAGAAATGTTTTCCTACTGTTTGACACAACTGTTCCTTCTTGCAACTTAAGCTCATTACATTTAATTCTCATCACCACAGAAAGAGAGCAAAGTGTATTCCTTTCAGTCTTTTTTCTAGACTGCACAATTCTGCCTGGTGAGAGTGGCAGCAAGACAGGTCAGGACATTGCTACGATACCAGCTTCTAACGACTTTCTATGCCCTAGATGAATGTTGACATCTTGCATTTGATTTCTTCCGTTTTTAGACAGAATTGCTACATATCCACCTATCAATTTACCAAGGGCAATGAAGGATGCCAGCATCCCACACCTTTTCATTAACACCACTTGGTGCAGTGACACAATGTACAGCCTTTGTTCCAGCTGGGACTACGTTTTTCTTTCACCATTCCTAGAAAGAATTGTTATAAGCAACATCATCTATCTGCCTTCCACCATCTCAAAGAGCTCCACTCAGCTTTTGCAAAGCAGTGGGAGGGTAGATATTATATATTACCATCATAACCATGGGAACATGCCCAGTAATACTGATGTAACAACAGTATAGCTGTATCCATTTTGAGTGGCCAAGGAATACTTTGCCCCCCAGCCCTCCCTAAAATTGTCAAATTACCTAAACAACACAGGGAAGGAAGAGCTGTTAATTGTTTCCTGTGCTAGGTTTTTAAGATGATTTTAAGGTCAATGCTTTACTTCAGAAAAAATCTATCTTTCCTGTCAAGGAACTAACATAAAAAGATCCTTCATAAAACCCAGCATTATGCATTTGTTTTACAATGCAAATGTCTAGCAGCAGTAATATTTATAGGCACTTTGAGGTGATTTACAGTCCTTGAATAAATTATATATAATGAATCATTACTATACAAGAGAAGAATGTCAGGCACACGTATCACAGAAAAATTGAACATATTATTTGAAATGACACAGGGAAACCACACGACATACTTTGCATCCTGCCAGACCAGAACTTTCAGGGCTTTTTTTTCATGCATCACTTCTAGTAGCCACTATTTTATTAGTCTGCTCTTGACAACTCCTGAAATTCAATTATGGACCCTAATGTGGTTCTTGGCTGACAGGTATCACATTTTGACATTAGTAATAGCTAGCTCATCAGAAGATTTGCAAAGCAAGAGTTGTATTTAAACCCTTTCAAACAAAAGATGTTTTCTTTAGTGATTAGATCTCTTAATAGGTATGTCTGTTGCTTTAGAAACTGCTTCTTGTTTTGCATAACCTTCTGCTTGTTATGTGGTACCGCACTAATTACATTATTTGGGTCACAGTTAAAATACTGGTATCACCAAACTGAGTATTCCAGAGATGAACTGTGGGTCATCTGCTCAGGTCTGTTATGTTGCTGATTTTTTAGGAAAGCTAATTCCCACATAGCATTTAAGGCCTGATTCTTTCAGTCACAATTTGTGTTGGGTCTAAAACTATGTATTAACTCAAACTGGTATTTCTGCTAATATTTGCCCAGATGTTAGCTTCTGTAAAGAAGCTGAGCTTGCTACAGCTGAATACACAAGTCAGCCTGTGATTTAAGGTCATGAAAATCCAGCACACTCAGGGCACTAAGGCATTAGCTAATGAAAGGAAACTGTAAATGACCAGTCCCTGTGGTCATTAGATTTAATATAGAGTAAAAGAAAGCACTGGTATTTCATTTAAAAATGTTGACTGTCACTAATGTCACCAAGGATTCTTGAATCTTTGTGTGTGCATCAACCATGTTTCTTATCGATGTGATCACACGTTTGTGACAATTTAAAACCTCTTGAGAGAGGGGGTTTACTGTGAAGTTTTATCTATATTCTTACTTTTAATCTCTGCATCAACAACAGAACTGGATAGTCACTCAGTTGCTTTCTGTATTGCACCCATTCCTTCCTTGATTCATCTTTAAACCCTTCTGAACCAATTTTTTCAGCCCTTAACACAGCACTGATCTTCCTTTACAGCCTTACACATACTACTGGTATTTGATGTCATGCATTGAACCTAATGAAGAATTCAAATGAAGGGAAATCATGTACCTGTGTTACCAGAGAACTGTCTGTAGGGTATACTGCTTTGAGTAAAAATACCAGCAGTGAAAGGTAATGATAGTAAATTAAAGTAATAGTCAAATTAAGTGCTGCTGTGGGAGTTCAGAAGTCAATGAAGCTGCTTAAAGGATTGATTAGTCATAGATATTTAGGGACTAAGTTTTAATCATACCAGCATGTTATAGATGCTAAAAATTTATATGGGGTCAGGGAGACACTGGTTAGACTCATGAAAGAGAAATCTATCAAGGGTCGTTAAAGATGCCACTTAGAGCTTGGGAAGTCCTTGAGCTGCAAGTTGCTGGAAATGAGGAGAATATTCAACCAGTAAATATTTTTGTATTTCCCTATAGTCATCTGCTTTTGACTGTTGTGAAGAATACTGTATTGAACTAACCCAAACTCACACTGAATGAGTCCCTTAGTGAGGATTTGGTGACTGAAAGATCAGAACATACTCAGTGCTTTATCATCCTGCTTCCCAGCACCCTCAATGAAAGCCATCTACTTGCCTTACAACAACAAAACCATTTCTCCTATTCACTCAGGAGAGATTCCTGAAGTCAGTGGGAATTTTGATTTGCAGTATATACTTTTTCAAAGCCACTTTTGACACGTATGTGTTATATTTGCAGTGAGCGGTGAAAGTCTTACTGTTATCAGAGGAAGATTTCAACCATTCTTGAATGCTCCTCCAGATCCCACCCTTAATGGTAAGACTTAGTAGATACCATGATGTGCCTAGGAAGTCAAATGTAACAGATTTGCCAGGGGTAACGAGGCAACAAACGACATCATCACAACCCACAACACTCAGCAAATTTTCATGGAATAACCCCTAAATAGACCATCTGAGGTTATGTTATGCTTGTGAGGTGCTCAGGAACCTCAGAGTTTGAAGTCAAAAACCAAACACAAAAAGACGTAAGAGCCCGCTGGCCTCTGCTGCATTAACAGCCACTACAGTTTGTTACCCTCAGGTATATTGTTTTTCTTGTCAAGTACTTGGGGATCATAGTATAACATTTAGAGGTTTGGAGCTGTTAAAGCCATGGGGAAGCATTGTGGTCATCATGCATGTGGTCTTCAAGTGGGAGTTTCAGTCACCTAGCAACATCAGGATGATGTATGAAACCATCATTTTGTTGGGTTTTGGTAAAAAAACGCAAGCCAGTCTCTCCTTGAACTTGTTAAATACTCTCTGAATGCAATTTAGCCATTTGCTGCCAAAGGCAGTGTTTCTGTGCCATTTATGTCATGGAAAGGTTGCTTCCTATGACTGCTGGGGGAGCTGTACAGTCAATCTAAGCTGCCAAAATCCCATGCAGATCATTAGAAGCCTGGTGATGCTGATGCTTGAGAAAGGAGGTACAGGAATAGGATGTGACACCACCGACAAGCCTGATCAACTTGGAGAGCACCGCTGAGAATGGGAGAGACAGGACAGAATGAAAGAAGGTATCTGCCCGATTTATACACAGAGCTCCAGAGCCTTTCACATCTCTTGAAAAACTGGGGCTGCAGGGCTGAAAGAAAGAATTCATTTAATGGTTCTTTGGCGAGATGAGCACCATGGTTTTTCAAATGAACATAAAAACAAACAAAATAAAATCACAAAATTCCTAGGGTATTTACTGAGCACTTTTCTTACTTCTCTGTTAATTTCTTTGCTTTTTTAAGTTCTTCCAGGCAATTTGTGCTAATGATCACAAACTTCTCAGATTATTTTGTTGGTAATAACAATGTAAGGCCACTCATTTCACCTCAGAGGAACTTCTAGAAATGGTTGTTTGATAATGTACAGCTATGTTAACAAGTTCTTGCTGTGAACTAGAATAATAATTTCTTTACCTTGAATGCTGATAATCAAAGCTACCTAATGCTCCCCCCCTGCCTTATGCAATCAAATCTGCAGGCTGCTATGATTTGTTTCCCTGCTTATGCCTTCCTGTGTCTTGACCTTTAATAGCATACATATTTAATCTTGTGTACAGACCCTGAAAGGAATTTTTTGTGTCCAGAACTGCTATCTAATTATAGTTGCAAAGCCTTAAGCTAAAAAGAAAACCTAATTGTACATGGAATGATCTGGAAAATTCATCTTTTTCATGAGGAATAAAAAAAAAAAAATCTGGAACTGTCTTCATCAGTGGTTTAGCTTAGTTCAAGGGAGCACTTTCATAGCAAATCTCCTGATTGGCTCCATTGGCCATACGCTGGTTCCCATCACAGAGCTGCCACAGAGCAACCTGGACACTTGGGTCCAAAGGACCCAACTAGAAGTAGAAATAACTTCCCCAAAATGTGCCAATTTTGCAAATGTGCAAATTTGCAAATCCTCCCTGTTGTGTTGCTGCACTTGCTGATGCCATCAGTGCGTGTTTGGTGGTAAACTGAGCCCAAAATCCAGCTGACCTCAACCTGTTTCCTTCCACCTTTGCAGTAAGACATTGTACTTAGCAAAGGAAGGAAGGGGCAAAATCACAGGGAGGTTCAGGTGTCCCCTGGTCTGCAGATGTTGGAGTGGATTTCGCAATACCTATTCAGGTACTCTTAGTATCACAGTTTGGTCTCTGTTCATCTGTCTCTGTGCTCTAGGCAGAGAGTTAACAAGTTTTGCATTAAGCAAACATTGGCCAGAACTAAAGGAGTAATTTAAGTTGTGTGATAATAAGTAAGTTGTGTGAGAGAGACAGGGAGAGGAAAAAAAACTCCTACATCTCTTGCTCCCAAGTAGAAATACAGAAGCAGAGAATGGTTTGGGTTTGAAGCGAGCTTAAAGATCACCTAGTTCCAGCCCCCTGCCACGGGCAGGGTCACCTTCCACTAGACCAGGTTGCTCCAAGCCCCATCCAGCCTGGCCTTGAGCACTGCCGGAGATGGGACATCCACAGCTGCTCTGGGCAGCCTGGGCCAGTGCCTCACCACCCTCACAGTGAAGAATTTCTTCCTTATATCTAATCTAAGACTACCCTCCTTCAGTTTAAAGGCGTTACCCCTTGTCCTATCACTACACTATTGTGTAAAAAGTCCCTCTCCAGCTTTCTTGCAGGCCCCCTTTAGGTACTGGAAGGTGCTATAAGGTCTCCCTGGAGCCTTCTATTCTCCAGGCTGAACAATCTCAACTTTCAGCCTGTCTTCATAGGAGAGGTGCTCCAGCCCTCTGACCGTCTTATCATCTCATATGTAGATGTCCTTATTACTTGCTACAAAATCCCTGTTTCTTATTCTGTTTCTTTCCAGTTTCAGCAGGAAAGGTAATGCTTGATTTTGCCACTGCTTTGCTTCATGTTTGCTGGAGTAATGGCAGATGGACGTTCGAAAGTCCCTGAGGCTGAGGAAGGCAAAAAGCCCACATTTCCCCACCACCCTGGGTGAGTACATTAGGCAGAGTACCAGCAAAAATTTAGAAGAAATAAAAACTTCCTTAATCAACAAGACAGGAGACTGTCTGTCCCAAGCCTGGCTCAAAAATAGTGACTGGGGGTCACTCTGAGACTCTGTGGCTTCCTCCCATTTGCAAACTGGCACCCCACAAACCAGGCCAGATGGGGTGGCAGGATGCTGGTATGGCTGTGCTCCACGCTCCCAGCCTGTGCTCGGGGGACTGCTTTCAGCTGAGGCTGACAAGCAACAAGGCTGTTCTGAATGGTGTTGCACTTGCTAGATTTACCAGCTCCATATTTGCAAGTCTGTGCATGATGACTCTGTTTCGTAGTCACGAGCTGACCCATTTCCTTTTAATGCAGTAATTACCAGATTAACCGCCTTCCCCTTCCAGGTGCTGACCTACAGTGGCTCATCCAGTAATTACTGTGGATGAAATCTGTAATGTCTGAATTTACCACAGCTTTTTTTTATCCATTTCTGTTGCTGTTTCTTTTTTTTTTTCCTTATTTTTCCCTTTTCCTTTTTTTCCCCACCCCTTTTTCTTTTTCCAACTTGACCTGCAGATTTACCAGCTTTGTGAAAGAAAATCATGGCGGTTTTTGGCTCAGCCATATGATAAGAAGAGAAAGAGAAAAACTGGGAGTTTAGTGGAAAAAAATAATACCATTTCCCTAGAGCCATATTTGAATAATGAATGCCATTTAATTCTCCCAGAGATCCACACAGGGAGTTACACAGGGCAGCATTAGAAACCAGCAAGGGATCCCAGGCTAAGAGGTGTCATCGTTGTCTGCTGTCTCACCTTACTGTGAAGACTGTGCTGCTGGCAGGGACATTTCAAACTGTTCTGGATAAGAGTGACAAAGTGAGCACAGCACCACATCCCTGCCCAGGGGCTGGGGTATTCACCTGTGTGTGACTGTCGGAGACCTGCTGCCTCCTTTTCCTTTCCCAGTAGCCATTTTAATAATGGCCATTTCATGGAAACAATATTCAGTTATTTTAGACACTTCAGTAGAGACTGGGATTTAAGACTGAAGTCATTTATAGGCTCTGCGTTTCTCTCTGATAGTACATATGTATATAGTACATATGAGAACATGGAAAAAACAGAGAGGCTTTTTAATCCTCCCACAGTTAAACAGGGACTCTGTAGCACAGCCAGCAAAAGATTTGTCTGGTTTCCTATCTTGGCCATGAACCTCAAGGCTGAACTAAAAATACAAACAAAACAGTCTTGTGGGTTAAGGGATTTTCTGATTTGTTTTCACTTTTTTGTGATGTGCATAAGGATGACCTGAAATATTCTCCCTCTGAAAAACTTTTGCCTGCCTTTTCTGTTTTGTTAGAAATTTAGGAAGATGCTTGGACTGCTGGGCAGCCAGTGAACTGATGACATTGCAACAGATGAAAGGGAGGGAGAACTAGCAACAGGACAGGATATTTTGGTATTACAAGTTTTAATTTCTCTTCTAGTTGAATACCTGTTTTGTGTTAAAATGTCTAACAAAGTTTGTGAGAAAAACAATGTTTGTTAGGAGTGCTAATGAGTTTTCCCAAATGAAGGGTGTGAGAATCTGGGTTTCCTCCTATTTTTTCCCAATAAAATATAAGAAGGAAATGAATGACCTTTAAAAATAAAAAAGGAAAAGCTAAACTGTTTTCTTTATGATGTCACCAAAATAGGCCCAAAGTTCAAATTCCTTTGAAAGTCACCTTTCTCTTCCCATCCAGTCTCAGTCCCTGAACCAGTCACTCTTCAGTCACTACAGACTACTCAGAATCAATATGAATAGAAAATTTACTGAATTCGTGTCAGAACACTGTAAGACAAAACTTTTTAAATGGAAACTTTTTTAAAAATCATAGTCAACTTGTCACAGCAAAAACCACAGATACCTTCAGAGGCATAAAAATTAGAAAGCTGTCTCTGCATGGCTTTCCCCTAAGCACTAGGACTATATCTTTTGTGGTTTCCTAAAAAAAAAAAAATAGGTACTGGATGCAGATATGGGGTAGGCCCCCTTTTTATTTGAGGTTTTGCACAGCTTCGCAGGGCTGCTGTCTGAGCAAAACAGAAAAACACTGCTGCCCCTTCAGCACGCACAGGCAGGGCTGTAACCATGCCTGAAATGGAAATGGTATCAGCCACCGCAGGGGCTGAGTTGAGTTTTCTCTTATTTGAAAAATTTCTTGTCTGAAAGCAAAGTACTGGTGGCAATCCTGATTCTTGGAAATACAGTTATGAAAATGCTTAAAGCATGATTAAATGCTGACTAATGAGCAACTACATAGGAGTGTGACTATGCACAAGAAGGGAAAGCAAGGTCAGTGATTTAACAGAGAAGCTTTCAGGCCACTGAAGCAGGGCAGGCTGCGGCAACAGGGCTTTCTGTCATCACTGTACCTTGCTACGTGTGTGTGTAAGGCAAGGGACTTGCAAGGACAGTGAGAAGTGGGATTCTGGAGTATGACTAAAAGAACATTTTTCTGGGATCTGAGTTGTTTCTAATCATTGGAGGCTTCCTATTATTCTTTCCTTATTGATTACATGTCACAAATGAGACAGTAATCCCATTTGGCACCTGATTAAACCAATAGGAACGTGATCTTTATTAATATTAAGTGGCAAGTTATTCCTGCTGCAGACAAAGATGTCTAGCCATTTCCTTTACAGGGCACTGGTTTTAGTTCCTTAAACTTTGCCAGATTTTAATTGCTCGGGATAACATTTCACATGCTCGGTTATTTGGCTCCAGTTGAGATATTAAGAAAGCTTTAGCTCAAACAGTTCAACAGTCTTCAGGTGAAGATGCTGTACAAAGTTCATTTAGCCCGTATATTTTCTCTTAAAACTGTGTGGATGAAAAGGCTTTATAGACCCATGTCTTGAAAGAATGATTTGGGAATCAGCATAGAAATCACTTGGATGTCAGAGCTGTGCCTTTTGTCTTATTAATTAGAAGCAGACAAATAAAGCCTAAACCTTCCGAAATTTATCTGTACAATAAATGGAAAAAAGAAAGGAAAAAAAAAATCAATGCATATACTGCCAGTACTATAATATTGTGAGCATTTCTGTACATTTTCCTGTGAACATGGTCCCCCCTGACAGAGCCCATCTGCAGCCAGCCAGGGGACACAGCATCTCTCCTCCATAAGCCCAGTGCAGGAGGAGGCTGAGCAAGACTCACTCTGCAAACACATCTTTTGGCTGCCAATGTCCAGCTCCAAAGGGGCTGTGGTGCCTAGCAAGTGATCATTTTGGAGCTGGGGGGGACCTACAAGAAAGACTTTGGCAGCTGCAGGCCAAGCAGATATTAAACATCTGTGTTTAGGCAAAGGAACCAAACCTCAAGAGTAGTGTTTCCTATCTCAGAGCTGGCAGGTGAGAACATTTTTATAGTCAATGAAAACAACTGGCGTTTCCAGACTGCTTCATCTGACCTTCTTCTAACCTGGGGTGAGAGGAGATACCCTCTGGAAGTGCCTGTTTTCCTCTCAACAGGACCCTGGCCAACTCAGCTGCAGACTGTAGGCATCTAAACTTAGGTGAAATGGATCCTGCCCGAGGAGGCTTTCTGCCCAAAAGTCATGACGGGTCTCCCCTGAGCTGTAAGTGGAGGTGGCGGCTGCTGCCACCCGCCAGCTGCTGGGAGGCTGTTCCAGGCTGGAACCATCGGCTGGAGCTGGGCCATGAGCATTATTTTGGGCCTGTTCCTGCACGTGTGCTTTGGGTCATGTGTTAGCAGACAAGGTAGCCAAAAAACATACTGGCAGTGGCTACATGAGGAGGTTCACGTTGGCCAACACAGGGAAAATGGAGAGATGGTGGCTTGTCCCAGGTGGAACTTGTCTCCTCTCAAGCCATGATGAGCAGTCTCCTGTGGGTAAGCAAAGGTCTGTCCCTCTCTGCCTTGCGGCAAAAGTGCATCTTTACAGGGCAACTTTAAAAAAATGATTCATACATGTTAGTCCTGGGAGAGCTGTAGTTGGAGGTGTTGGGGTGGTGGGTCTATGCGTCGGGAAATCTGAAGGTTTCAGAAAACATCTCATTCTCAAATTGCCACAGAAGAGCAGAATCTCAAACAAACAATACCTTCTAACCAAAACCGTGAGAGAAAGCACTGACCAGAAGCAATGGAAGTAGGCTTTCATTTGGAGTATCGCTTTTCCCCTAAAAACATAAAGTTATAATTTAATTTTAAATCTAAACTAAAAGCCAGGGATGAGATATGTAAGCAACTGTGACAGGTTTTTTTTAAGAAAAATAAAAATTTGGAAAACCAGAAATTCATTCAGAAAGACACCGCCCTATTTCAATTCTGTTTCAATAAAATTTCTTTTTTGGGTGTTAAAAATGAAGCAATTTTCTGCCCTGCTACAGAACTCAGCTGTGCTGTGCCACTGCATCCTTGGACAGACAGGACTGCCAACAAGGACAGATGCACTCGACTCCTTAACCAAACTAGAAGCTTTGGTACAGGCTCCAAAGGAGGTAAAGGCCTGAGCTGTAAACAGGCCAAGAACTCCTCTAGATCCATTCTGTCCTCTGAAAACCCACTAAGGAGCAGAGTGACACAGTGAGCATCGATGCAGATGGGCTTGGAACACCAATCATGCAATTAACACAGGAATAGTGGGTGGCTTTTCCAAGATTCATCTATCAAGGAGCAAAGGAAGTTGTGGGTACAAGGAGTCTCATGCATGCCTTTCCCATCACATGTAATTTGATTATGAGCCAACCACTTTATTCCATAAATATGACAGCCTAAGTGAGGCTCCTTTGAGCTCTTCCAGCCAGGCAGCACGGCTGCATGGTGGTGATCTCCCCTTGAGCTGGGATGCCCCTCAAGATTGCTCCTCAAGGCAAGGGAGACCTTTTACCAACAGCAGATCTTCGGTAAGTGACCAATATTGCACATAACCTTGTAGTACGATAACACTGATTTTGTCTTGATAACTTTGATTTGTGCCTTGGTAGTTTTAAATCATCATTCAAATGACTGTGCCTCAGAGTAACAGAGTGAACCTTGAGGAATTTCATATTTTGTATGCCTTTTACATACAAGTTACACTTGTATGTAAAGTTACACTTTTACAACACCATATTAAAACCACTTCTGCTAATACCTTTGACGGTGATTCTTTAAGTGATCTAAATTGCCCATATTTGCAACATAACCCCATTTCAGCAGGAGCGTCACTGTCTCGAGACTGGCAGCTCACGTGAAGAGCTGCCTCCCTGAGCAGAAGAGCAGCAGGCTCTGAGACCTGCCAGTGGGAAAAAAACCACCACATTCTCTGGCTGTGAAGACATTAAATATTTACAGTGTCAGGTGCAGGCCATGGCTGTGGCATGGCATCGGTGGGCTACTTGCCTGTCATGAAGGTGGCCTGCCAGTGATGAATCCAGACCCAGGTGTGTTGCCTTGTGTACCATTAACCCTACCAACATTTCCTTGTCACCGTGACCCGCGGTGGGGGGCCAGGAGGGTGTCTGCATGTCTGGAAGTGGAGATGGGATAAGGCAGCAGCAACAGGAAGGTACATCCAAGTTGTGCAGTGGAAAGCTCTTGTAGCTCTGCAGTTTTTCAGGCTTGCATGAAGGTGGTGGGAGAATTTTTGCAGGGGGTTTCACCCTGCTCTTGCAGAGTGTTCGTGTTCACCCCAAGTTCCTTTCAAAATGAAAGTGAAGAATGTTTTAAAACTCACAAGGTGGGACACGAGGAGGAAAAATACCTTTTGCTCTCCTGCAATCAGTTAGATTAGTGGAGTATTTTGGAAAGCTTGGGTGATAAATATTTCAGGAATAATGAAAGGGAACTGTACCTGCAGCTGGCCTGTGGGATTTTAACAAAACAAGCTCTCTGATTTGCAGTGCAGAATTTGCACCAAAAAAAAAAAAAGCACTATCTTGACTTCCTTGTGCTGACTGAGGGCTGAAGAATGATGCCTCCACCCTTCTCATTCCCCCAAAGGGCCCTTTTTTCCTGATTTTGCAACAGGTGCATTTGGTGTCAGCCTGTCCAGACAAAGAGATGAGATGCTTATCTCATGTAGTGATGGAAAAATAATTCATTGACAAGTTATCCAAAGGACCACACACCTACATAAAACCTTGTAGTGTAGCCAAGATCATGCCTTTCCTCCATGTGTGCAGTTACAGAAGCTCCAGGCTCTTTGCAGGCAGTAATTAAGCTCAGTTTGTTGAAAGGATCACAAGCCACAAATAGCCCTTCATGTCTCCTGTCACACCAAAACTATTCCAACCTGATGTGGGCGCGTTTCTTTTTAAAATAAAACCTCCAGGTCTCCTTAGAGAAATTGAAGGAAACCAAAAAGCACTCTGGTGTGCTCTGACTTGCTTCAGGCCTTTTATGGATCACCTCTAAAGTTACCTGGAGATGATCTCTCAGCAGCAGTGCTGGACTGAGGGGCTAAACCAAATCACACGTGTGTGCCCAAACCCAAGCTACACTGGGCCTGCTCCTCAAGCCAGGACAGAAGTCATACCTGATGGTAGACACGGAAGGAGCCCTTCACCCATTTTTCTATTTTTCATGTGCATGCAAAGAAACCCCATCCAATCCCATCCTGAGAGACTACCTTGAGCAACTGAGTCAGATAAATACATCACACTCTAGGCGAGGGGACCCTGCCTTTGCAAACAGTCATGGGAGGCTGGAAATCAATTAGTGGGTTTGTTCCAACAGCCGCTAATAAGGAGCCCCACTTCCCTTGCTAGCTACTCCTAGACCTCCTCAGGTGTTGCTGTGAGCAGGGGTACCCAGACCTGCGGCTGTGTTGTCTCCTGCTGCCACAGGCAGGGTGGGAGAGGTGCTTGGAAATACAGTCCTGAAAATTTACTTTGTGTGACAATGAAGGGGAAATGTGGGGGGTAGGTGGGAGAAAAAGGAGGCAGTATAGGGTGAGGGGAAGCAGGGTAGGCTGGTGAAAGCCAGTGTCAATGCCCCACTATTTAGTCTGTGTAGGGGGCTACCTTGACCTGCCTCTTGCAGGTCCCGTGGAGCAGGAGCCATTCAGGAGTGCCCTCCAGGGCCACAACACCCAGTCATTTAATCAAAAAAAATTCATTTTCTCTGAGACCTTTCCTTGATGTGAACTGAAGCAATAACAGGGAGAAGAGGGAGAGTATCTTCAGAAGTTCAGACTCCTCCAAAGCAAAACACTCAGGTAGGTGCACCCAGATTGCCTTTGCTAGTTCCACTAGGGAGGCTCATATGGGTACAGACTTGCAGGACTGGGTGTTGTCTTTGTACATGGGATGATACAGATAATTATTGGATGATTGAAAGTACCTGTTGCTGTTAACACCAACACAGTGCCACCAGGGGACAGAGAGATTGAAAACAGCAGTGCTCAATTTTGCTATGAAAAGGCTGAAACACTGTTAGCAAAATCCTAAGTGGTTCCCTCATTGTTAGGGTGCCTCTGTTTCTCCTTATGGGTTTTAGGACTAGGAAGCCATAGGTGATGCTTTGGCAGTTTGCTCATCTGTCGCAGCAGCTAGTAGTTCTTTATTTTATCTGCCCGTTTTTAATGACTGCCACTGTTGCTGCCTGCCAGGGGACAGCCTGCTCGTGAACATGGTGATGGGGGAGGGTTTGTCCTCAGCAAATTTGCAGCCTGAGGGCTCTGTGGCCAGCTTGTAAAAGAAGAGACAAGCCCTTGGGAAAGCCACAGAGAAGCTAAAACATGAGGCTAATACAGCATTTGAGGGGGCAAGCTAGGGTGTGCAGGAGTGGGACAGAGGGCTGGAGCCGCTGCAGGAGTTGCAGCCTGGTACCAGCACCTCTCTTCTAGATGTCTGTTCCAGTTCTGAAGTGTGCATCTCAACAGGCCTGAATTTTGCAAATGACAAGCATTAGCTGCAATGTTGTTGCAACAGTGGTGACCTAGGGACACAAGTAAGGTGTGATTTGTAGGAAAGGTCTGTATTTTTTGATAGTCCATTTTCAGTAGTAACATTGCTGCAACTGGGAGTGAATACAGATCTGCTTTTGAGCGTGTGATCCAGTTCTTACTTCTTGGGGGAAAGGCATACAGAATATGAAATTCCTCAAGCAACAGATAGACTTAAGCCCTTAATCCTCCCCTCTCCTCCTCCCCTTCCACTCCCCACAGCAGGGCTGGAAGAGGCACCATAATTTACTGCTTGGCTAGTAAGGTGTCCCCAGACATGGAAGATTGTAGTTCATATCTTTCCTCTCTCTGAATTTGTTTTAACCTAATTCTCTATGTTAAAACATGTTCTAGAGTTTGATGTTCCCCTAAACACAAACATTATTTCATGGTTTTTTATGCATAAGAAAAGCAAATGTTCTTTGGGCCATTGAGTGCATGTAAATTATTATGTCTTCATAATGTAGACGTGACAGTATGTACCTCATTTTAGTCCTCCCTGAAGATGAACAGAAGGATGTGTGGCCAGCAGGACTAGGGCAGTGACTGTCCCCCGGTACTCAGCACTGGTGAGGCTGCATCTCAAACCCTGCGTTCAGTTTTGGGCCCCTCACTGCAAGAGGGACACTGAGGTGCTGGAGCGTGTCCAGAGACGGGGAACGAAGCTGGTGAAGAGTCTGGAGCACAAGTCTTATGAGGAGCGGCTGAAGGAACTGGGGTTGTTTAGCCTGGAGATAAGGAAGATGAGGGGGAACTTGAAAGGAGGTTGTAATCAGGTGGGGGGTAAGTCTGTTCTCCCAAGTAACTAGTGTCAGGACAAGAGGAAATGGCCTCAGGTTGCACCAGGGAGGTTTAGATTGGATATTAGAAAAAATGTGTTCACCAAAATGGTTGTCAACATTGGAACAGGCTGCCCAGAGAACTGGTTGAGTCACCATCCCTGGAGGTGACTTGTAGATGTGGCACTTAGGGACATGGTTTAGTGGTGGACTTGGCAGTGCTGGGTTAATGGTTGGACTCAATGATCTTAAAGGTCTTTTCCAACCTAAATGATTCTATGATTCTATGAAAAAGGTTCTCAAATTTATAAGTACATATATTTCATTCTTTGGGGCAGCAGCTCAGAAGGCAATCTGACCAACCTTTGATATCTGGCTGGATGTCTGGGTTCAAAGAAATTAGGAGACCTAGGTCCCACCGGCTTCCATCTTTAATGAGGAAACTGTGGCAGTGCCCTGGGAACTGAGAACAAGTGATGCTGGCAAAAAAGGAAAGTGGTTTATGCCTTGCTGACACTTTCTCATCTCATTCCCATTCACATCCTGAAGAACGTGGTGCTGTAATGCAGCAAGCAGATTGCATGTGAAGCTGATAAACATGAGAGAAAGCTACATGTTCCTGAGCATCCCAAAAGCTGCACGGTCTCCATTTCCCTAGAAACAAATTTTCATCTGTGTAGAGATGTGCCTTCAGGATTGTTTAGCAGATTTTCATACCCAAGGACAATGCATACATTAAATTGGTTTATTATCTGATTCTGGGGCTTTTTCACTCTTTTCAGTATGTAAATTGCTCCATCCTTTCAAAGGCTGCCTGTGGTCTGAGCAGCTCCGCATGTGTCTTGGAAAGCCCCATGAAATGAATAAAAAGGCTGGCCCCCTTTTCCTTTAACATCACTGCCTTTGATAAGGTCTACAATAGTCATCACCTAATTCCTCCTATAGGAGTGTCAACATAATGAAAACCCAAAGGAAGTGCTTACGAGACTCAAAAGGAGTGCACTCCATGCTCTGCTTTTGCCACACTGGGATTTCCAGCAATGAGCCTTGGACTGGCACAGGATGCTGAAGCCCAGCAGCTGGGGACCAGCGCTAAGCAGCTGCTAGCACAGGTGATGCTTTGCTGTGGGCAGCAGGACCTTCTCGCCTTCTCCAATCTAGCACGCGTGAACATGAGCTGCTGCACCAAGACTCAGCTACTGCCTTTCTGACACCAGCCTGACACCTCAACAAAATAAATACAGCAAATGGGAGCAGAAGCGTCAAGAGAACCTAAAATCTGTGACTGCTTTTAAAAAAAATCTCCACAGACATTTTGATCTTAAAGGAATTACCATGTGGCTTTTGTATCTCAAGGAATTATTTGGCATCGCCTGTACATCATATAGGAGGGATTGGCATTGAATTGAAGTATTTGGTAGTGAATTTAAGAACAAAAAGACAGATTTGTATCTCTGTTCCCAGGTTTTCCCCAGCGTTGACATATTTCTCTTTCTGGGGGAAAGCCAGAGTCCAGCCTCCATCCACCACATGGACAGACACAATACCTGTGTGATTTGTAGTGTTATGCAAATAAAACGGCAAGACTTGCTGGGTATTACTATTGCTCATTTGCTCTTATAGCCAACTTCAATTTTCCCATAGAAAGAGCTAATGGTAGAGAATTTAATAGGTTTCCAAATGCTTCCTTGCCCTTCAGGATAAAACTGCTGGGTTTAGAGGCTAGATTAAAAGAGTCAGGAAATTGCTTCAATAAGCTCAAATTTTTGTTGATATTGAAACCTTTCAGAAATCTTTGCTGCATTCTGCCAGTTTTGTCCCTAATCTGTGTAACTCCTCTACCACCAGGGTTTAAAAGAAAAAGGTCAGGTTGAGATGAACACAGTCTTTCCTGAAGCTAACAAAACCCTCAGCCTCACAGCTGGCCTGGGACCACGCTCCGAGCTGGAGCTGGGGAGCACTGAACAGCCAGGGTGCATCAGCACATGCCTGGGATAGCAAATGCCACTGCTGCAGCACACTGGGGACCATGACACTGGGTGTCCCAGCAGAGGTGCTGGCACTGAGGGTGACACCTCCTTATCACAGGCTGCGGTGGGGGAGCCAATGCAGACAAACTTTCTCCTTCAACATCTCTCCTGTGGCTGCTGCTTCCTGACCCATGTTCCCATCGCTCCAGTGGGGTGGGTGCAGTTTTCTGCAGAGCTGTGCTCCAGGCCAGCCCTGTCCTTGGAGGTGATTTACATCTGCTCCATATCCTTCTATCCAGCACAAATTGCTTCTTCCTTCTCCCATTCTTCACCAGCCTCTGCTCACCACTGGTACGTAACCATCTTTTGGTAAAGGCAGACCCCTGCCCATACAGAAAACATTTTTTTTTTGGTCTGTTAGTACACCAAAATGATGAAGACATCATTGTTTCAACACACAAGTATGGGGCTGAGTTTTTATTGGAATGGCCCAGGAGTTTGTGCTGGCCTGGAGTTGCAGGTGACCAGCCAGGACAGCCCCATCTGCCTCCCCCATCCCCGCAGTGTGGGAGCAGGGACACCCTCACAGCCCAGCTTCAGAGCATAGGTCTGGACTGCTTGCAGGTGGCACTGGTACATGGGAAGAGGTTGCACTTCAGTTTTCTTATGAAACTATGGGCTATTACCAGCATCTAAAACAAAGTACCTTTGCCCCCATGTTGTCTTTTGTTCCTCCCAGATCCAGGAGGATGCCTGGAGTTGTGATACCCTTTGGTAATGGTGAAGAGCTCCTTCCCCATAGCCCCAGGAAGTCTCATCCTTCAGGAAATGCCCTTCCCAGGCCTGATCCTTGGATTTAGTTGTATATAACATCAACAAACACTGAGAGTAGAGCAGCACAACTGCAAAAAAACAGGGGATGCCACTGACTTTGCTGTGTGAAAAGGCCTCTCTGCGCAGCAGCATCACCCTCGCAGTGACACTGTGTCCTCACCTGAGCTGAGCCAGACTTTTAATTTATTACAGGCTAATCAAGCTGGGAGACATCCAGAGCTTTTTCAGCCATTTTGATGAATCCCCTGCAGGGCAGGGTGGCTTCTGAGGCACTGTGGGTTTGGTCTAGCCATCTTGAATGGCTGTGGATCCAGACGCTGGAGTTCTGGTATGGGGTCCTTGGTGGCAGATCTTAGGTCTGTGCGGCCATGCTGAGCTCTGTACCAGCCACCAATGCAGAGGTGGGACTAAGGGTCGTGCTGCTGGTTTTGGGTTGGAAACCCAACTTGTCTGGCCATAAGCTGGCTTTGCAAAGGGTTGGGCATATCTCTTGCTGTTAGGCACTTTGCACTTGTGCAGCATGGAATGGTGATGGTGTCAGGCCTCTCTTTTCCCTTTAGAAATGCTGCATGGAAGAGTGCCTCTAGAGAAGACAGGCAGTTAAAAATAACCCTGCAGGCAGCCGTGACTAATGTGCTCATACACACAGAGCTGCCTCCCCCTCCCTCTTTTGCCAGTGGTCACGTATGTCTCCTGTGCATGTCTGTGGTCTGCAGCCTTGGTGGGGCTGCAGAGTGATGGATTTACATTCACTGGGAGAACATCCATTATCAGCAATGCTCTGGGGTTTAAGGTCTTCAAGTCACTACCTTAATAACTGCTATAATCTGGAGGGAAAATTGCCTAGTTTCAGCAGACACCCTGCTCAACATTATCTTGCGATGCCGCCTGGTCCTGAGTTCAGCCCCACAAAGGAGAGAGCCATTGGCTGAAGAGTGATTTGTACGTGCAACAAGAAATAAAGCTCTGTGTCCTTTTTCAGACACACTTTTTCATGGCCATGTGCTTGAGCCAGTCTGGTTGCCCTCTCCTGGGGAACATTGTTTCAACAACACATCCTCCAGCATGCCTGCCTGGGATGGCAAAATGTCAGCCTCTATTGTGCAAAGCTTCACACAACGTCGTAAGACTCAGACCTGGTGTGAGAAGGTACCTCCTTACCTCCTGCCATGAGAGTGATGCTCCCTCTTGCCTGCCCCACCCCCCCCCTCCCCCCCAGCGTTGCCTAACCTCTTCTCACTGCAGGCTGTGCTACTCCCATCCTTTCTCTGCTGGCCCAGGGCTGGCCCAGATGGTGAGCTGGGCTCAGGCACAGGTCTCAGCATGCAAAACTAGCCCTGCCTGATGAGGTGTGTGCATCCTGAGGTGCTTACTCCAAGAACATACAGCTGTGGCTGCCCTTTCCAAAACCATGGATCAGTTTATGCTAGAAGTGCAAATGCTTTAGCTCTGGGGTGCCTCGTCCTGCCCTGGCGTGCCCCCGCCGTGTGATATGGAGCAGTTTCATGTGCAGCTGGCGCAGGGCTCACGCAGCAAAGATGGTCCTGTGCTCTTCTGACCAGCATCTGGTCAGGCATGGCACAAAGCAGAGCTGCTGCTAGTCCTCCCTGCACAGCTCAAGTGTTTAAAGAAACCATCCAGGACTATTCATGCTTAAGAATAAGATGTGGCATTTGAGAAATTTCAGTTGGCCTGCATCTGCCGTACAAAGCAGGCTGTGCTCTGCTTTTGAGGACTGACCTTGTTTAGGCCAAGCCTTTCAAGGACAGACTGCACCACTGCTGCTGAGGAAGTGTTTGGCTGGGAGACAACGGCTTTCGCTTTGCACCGTGGCAGGCATGTCCACTGTGCTGAGGCCTGTCTCTCCTGTGCCTCCACCTGGGCACTGAAACACCTGGGTTTTAGTAAGAAAACCTCCAGCACCGAAACACAGGACATGAAGAAGATCAGTTTTCAGGACTGGGAAGTTCTTGGGGAGGAAAGGAAACGAGGAGATGGGTTGGCAAATGACCTGATCATAGTCTATTAATATTTACAGGAGGAGCCTGTACCTGCTAATGAGCAGCTGGTGAGTCTACCTCTTCGGGGAGCAGATAACATTACAGACCAAGAGGCAGACACAAGAATATTCAGGCGTTTATTAAAAAGCACCTTACAGCTCTATTGGTAGATGCAGGACCACCAGCCCCGAGACCAATTGGCACAGGGGACTATGGTATTGTAGGAGTGCTCCATGGTATGAGCTGGCTTCTAGACCTGGGGAGACCATCAGGGCCAGATGTGTGCCAGGGACCACCAACGACCTCAGCATCATAGGCAAAGTCCTTCTGCTGCCTGACCCCCAGGACTGGTGCAGATTGCCTTTCCCCAAGGGTTTGACCCAAGCACTGGGACAGCAGCTTTGCTGGGGTATTTGTTGGAAGTCACCACATGAAGCAATGGCACAGTAGTTCTCATAAATGTCTTATTTCTTGCTGTGTTACACAAGGTTTTTACATTGACTCAGTCCCAAGGACAATGTTTTCTAAATAAAAAAACTTCCCATGCTAACCATGACTTCCCAAAGGATGTTAATGGAGGAAAAAAATGCACTCACCATGGCGAAAGATGACTGGCAAGGACACGTGGAAGACAGCAAAACTATTTAGTGTCACGTGAGCTCAGAAGGAAAGATGTTTCCCATTACACAGCCCATTTCCTGTAAATCTTAGCTTGAAGCAGTTACTTCAATGAGTGCCAGCCAGGCTTTTTTTTTTTTTTTTTTTTTTCTGTACATTTTTGAGTAATGCATGACTAACAGGCCTAGCCTTGCTGATAAATGCACAGAAGGCTCATTGCTGATGCTTTGCAGCAGTGTAATTGACTTTTATGGAGTTGCTCCTGATTTGCACTTGTTAAAAGGCTCGGAAACATGACTGCAGAATGGCAAGTTACCACACAGCACCCCAGCAGCAGCAAGTGCCCAAGTGTGATCTGAGCCTCTGGCAGCAGAGATTAGGTTTGACATCATTTAGCTTGCAGTGAGAGAGGATGCAGCTATACCAAATTACCTCATATCTCCTGAAGGCTGAAATGTCAGTCCAGACGGCCATCACAACTCCCACTCCGCATGGGAGCAAATGTGTCTGACCCTCTTCCAGGCAGAATATGCCTCCCATCCCTCTGGGATGCTCTTTGTGTCCTTGTCATTGCCCCTGGCTATTTTAGGATGTTGCCTCCACTCACATCCAGGAATACTGGCTCCAGCCAAGCTACATGTCCCGCCACAGACACACCACGTCCTGGAGCCTCATACTGGCCAGTGTTCAGCAAGGTCTCATGGCCATTTAGCTCTGTCAGTAAATCTGTGCCTGCTGAGGATGGCTGGTCTCCAACCATTATAGCTAGAAAGAGCTAGCTAGCACGTGGGGTGGCACGTGGGACTGCCGTGCACCTTTTGGAGGTACACCGTTTGGTGGCACTGCCTCCTCAGAGATCTCCACCACCAGAAGCTTCATCCAACTCCAGTTGTGAATAAGGAATGAAATATTCCTGCTGAAACCCGGGGGGGGGGCTGCGGTAGCAAGTGACAATTTTAGAAGGTGAACATGTTTCCCACTAACTGACCCAGCCCCTCACAACCTCCACCCAGTGCCTCACCATGCATGTTGGGGTTGCAGAGCACGAAACTGTGGCCTACCAGGGACCTTCCACATTAGGCAAGCATCCCCGTTTCAACAAACAGCCCTTCTTTGTGAGCTGTAACCAAAAGCAAACGTGTATTTAGTGCTTTTTTTTTCAGCTAGATCAGGCAGTCGGTGCTGCAAGCTTGGATGCAAAGAGGAAACAGGAGAAACAGAAAGGATGGTGTGGAGGGAGTTTGTTAAGCTCCTTGCAAGTAAGGGAATGCTTGGTAGAGAAAGAGAAACATTGAACTTTTGAATCTTACTGGTAATTGATAGTTCAAAGCTTCCAGCAATATAAAACATTTTAAAATATTGTATGTTTCGTGAAGATTTTATACATGGCATTTTTTCCAACAGTCCCAAGTGTTTAATAAATTGTATTTATCTCTCCTTTCATCTGCCCTTTTGCTCATGAACTAGCTAAGTGAGGTCAGACAGAAAGAGTGAAAAAGCATTTTTGGCAAAGGGAAGCTTTCAATATGTCACATTTAATAGAAATAATAAGCACACAAAATCCCAGGATCTATAAAAGGCTTTGTAAAGGGGGGTTAATTTGCATCTCTATTGGATATCTTTCCCTAATTATCTTTTTGTTGTTGTTCTTTCTTCGTTTAGTGTGTGGATGAATATATCAAGGCATTTCCTCTGCCAAGTAGGGAATGGTTGACACAGTTCATCGCAGAACTGGGACCCTTGAGCACAGACCAGCCATCGAGAGTGCTGCAAGCTCCATGTCACACCAGAAGTGAATTGTTAGGAAAAGATGGCAACAGGGACTTCAACTTCTTTTTCCCTGTCTTTGCAGTCACAACATTTTATAGCCCTCAAGACTGCCTGAGCAGAGGCGTGCCAGATGTTATTTCTGAATCTGTGGATGGAGTTGAAACACAGAAGGCTGGAGTCAAAATAATTCTCTTCCTGGTTTCTGAGGCATCCTTTATCTCTGAAATGTTTGCAAATATTGAAGCCTGTTCTGTGCTGGCAAAGCCAGGCCAGAAAAACCCTCTCTTAAATGCAGTCTCTTCAGCAACAATGCTGGTTTACCACATCTTTTAAGGACTGGCATATTTTCCCATAAAATAGGATGAGTAAGTGCCCAAAGCCTGGAGAAAAGCAACTGTCGCTCCTATCTTCAAGAAGGACAAGAAGGAGGACCCAAGGAACTACAGGCTGATCAGCCTCAACTTCATCCCTGGAAACCATTTCCAGGTACGTGAATGACAACAGTAACCAGGAGTAGTCAGCACGGTTTCACAAAAGGGAATTGAACCTTTGACCAACTTGACAAAGTTGTGTGATGAAATGACTGCCCTGGTAGATCAGAGGAGTGGATAGTGTCTACGTGGACTTCTGTGAGGGTTTTGACACTGTCTCACGTTAGATCCTCATAGACAAGCTATTGATGTATGGGTTAGTTGAGCAGACAGTGAGGTGGACTGAAAACTGGCTGAAAAGCCATGCCCAGAGGGTGGTGATCAGTGGCATGGTCTAGTTGGAGGTCAGTGACTAGCAGTGTACTCCAGGGGTCTGTACTGCATCCATTCCTGTTTGACATCTTCATTAATGATCTGGATGAGGGGCAAGAGTGTACCCTCAGCAAGTCTGTAGATGACACAAAACTGTGAGGAGTGGCTGATATGCTAGAGAATCATCTGCCATCCAGAGACCTCAGCAGGCTGGAGAGATGGGCCAACAGGAACTTAATGAAGTTTAACAAGGCAAAGTGCAAAGTTTTGCACCTGGGGAGGAACAACCCCATGCACCAGTATATGCTGGGGGCCACCCCACTGGAAAGCAGCTTGGCAGAAAAGGATTTGGGGGTCCTGGTAGACACCAAGCTGAACACGAGCCTGCAATTTGTCCTGGTGGCAAAGAAGCCAAATGGTATCCTGGGCTGCATGAGACAAAGTATTGCCAGCAGGTCAAGGGAGGAGATCGTTCCCTCTACTCAGTACTTGTGAGGCCACACCTGACTCCTGTGTGCAGTTCTGGGCTCCTCAGACATGGGCATACTGGAAAGAGCCTAACAAAGGGTCATGAAAATGATTAAGGGTCCAAGGCATCTCTACTGTGAGGAAAGGCTGAGAGTTGGGACTTTTCAGTGAGGAGAAGGCTCAGGAGGAATCTTATCAATGTATATGAATACCTGAAGGGAGGGTGCAAAGAAGTCGAAGCCAGGCTTTTTTTTGGTGATGCCCAATGGCAGAACAAGAGGCAATGAGCACAGCACACACTAAAACACAGAAGATTCCCCCTAAATTTTAGAAACTGTGGTAGTGACAGAGCACTGTCACAGGTTGCCCAGGGAGGTGGTGGAGTCTCCATCCTTGGAGGTATTCAAAAGCTGCCTGGACACAGTCCTGGGCAACTGGATCAAGGTGGCTGTGGCTGAACAGGGGTGAACCAGGTGACCTCCAGAGGTTCCTTCCTATGTCAACTGTTCTGTGATTCTGCAACGGCCTACAATATCAGGAAAGTCACATACTGAGGTATTTTGGTGGCCTCTGTTGAAGATGGTTGCTCTGGATGTCAGTAGCTTTTATCAACCCGATTTCAGAGCTGAAAGAAGAGCAGTGAATTGCCACAACACTCAGTGCCTACCAGCCCCCTGGGGATAGCCCTCCCTTGACTTTGCAGCCCAGCTTATTGGCTTCACCCACTGCCATGTGCTGGGGGAGGCCTCCCTTGCCTGCCACCCGCCTTGCAGCAGCTATGACAGCGCTCTGCCAGCTCGCCACAGAACACTTCTGTGGAAGTCAAAGAGGACTGAGGGCAGGATAGGAGCTGTGGTGTACATGTACTTTTGGACATTGTGCCTCCCCACTGTTTGCGTCACCCTTGCCTTCGTTCTAGATGCACACAGGCCTCTTCACTTAAGCTACCATGTTTTGCCTGCCAACTTGCGCTCAAATCCCATGCTGTTTATCAGTGTACTTATTTCCTCTGGAGGAAGGTGAGCAATTTAATTAACACTGAATTTCAGCTTGCAAGAAAGCAGGCTTTCTTACTAGCAGATGAAGATGAATGCAGAACCTTGCCCTTTTTCAAGACTTTATACTTGGCTGGCCTGATTCCTTGCATGGATGCACCCTGCATGTTTGAACAAGGAGCAACTGTTTTTCAGGCATCTTTGGCTCCTGCTGCGCTGAGATCTTTGTTTTCTGCAGCACAGTGGTGATTGATAGATCTTGCACCCTTGCCAGTGCCTGAAGCTCAAAAGCTGAGGATGCTGGGCAAGCTGGAGCTGGTGAGCTGTAGGGGCACCAATAAGCTGGTTTTTAGCACCCTCCAGCCATCTAAATTAGGAAAAGGAAGAAGCACAAAAATGGACTTTCTCTGAAATACTGAGACAAACAGTTTAAATGCTAGATGTTTCTCAATAGCAGAGTCCATGCTGTAGCTTGAACAAATTCACAACCCCCCCTCTGGTTCCTAATATTGTGTTCACTTTACATGGAGACCAGCCCATACTCAGCTGTGAGCCAGAGGTGACATTTGGTGCTTCAGATGTAGATGTATAGTCAAGAAGAGGAAAAGAAGGATCATATGGACCCCCAAGGGACACCAATCATTACTGATCTGGACACCGAGCCATTGACCGCTACTCTCTGAATCTGACCATCCAGCCAATTCCTTATCCACCGCACAGTCCGTCCCTCAAATCCATATCTCTCCAATTTAAAGAGATGGATGTTGTGGGGGACCATGTCAAAGGCCTTACAGAATTCCAGATAGATGTCATCAGTAGCTCTTCCCTGATCCAATGTTGTAGTGACTCCATCATAGAAGGCGAGTAGCAGCAAGACTTGCCTTTGGTGAAGCCATACTGGCTGTCTCAGATCACCTCCCTGTCCTTCATGTGCCTAGCATAGCTTCTAGGAGGATCTGTTCCATGATCTTCCCAGGAACAGAGGTGAGGCTAACAGATCAGTAGTTCCCAGGTTCCTCCTTTCTACCCTTTTCAAAAACAGGTGTAACTTTTCCTTTTTTCCAGTCACCACGGACTTCGCCTGACTGCCATGACTTTTCAAATATCATGGAGAGTGTCTTGGCAGCTACATCAGCCACTTCCCTTAGAACTCTGGGATACACCTTGTTAGGTCCCATAGACTTACGTATGTTCAGGTTCCTCAGGTGGTCACCACATAGAGGAAGAGCTGTGATCAGTGTGAACACTGTGTCTCTTGAATTTAGAGGTGTCCACCACTCCTCCCAAGGATGCTTTCCTCTGCCTGTGTTTGCTGCCTCTCCCTGCATACCTTTTGAGAAGAAGCTCTGGTGCAGGCATGTGTTGTTCTGCAGGGACAGGAGCAGGTGTGATCCTCCTGCAGACACCAATGGAGTCAAATTGGAATGGCAATACAGGTTGCACCCTTCCCTTTGAGCCATCTGTGCCCCTGAGGAGACCCCAAACTTATCCAAGCTAGTTGTTGAGTGGCATGGTGCAAAGGCATCCCTCTCTCATTGCAACTGTACGTCCTTCAGACCATGATACCCCCTTATGGGAAAGATCAAACCCCGATCATCAGAAGGGCCACAGAGAGAAGGAAACTCTTGTAGTTCTCATGTATGCTCTTTGAAAAGAAGACAGCCCTTGTTCCATCCACTTGCTTTGGCAATGAAGAATTAAAGATGGGTTGGGGAAAGATGCAGAAACTGGGAGTAAGAGGAAGCTTATGGAAACACACCGAGTCTTCTGTCACTCAAAGCATCAGCAAGGACCTCTGTTGACCATCAGGCCAGAGGAACAGCTGTGAGGACATAGCCCCTGCAAGACACCTGGCATTATTGCTGCTGCTGGCCCTTTGCCTGTTGTTTTCCTCCCCTGTCCCTGGAGGGAGGAGGCCAGTGGAAAGATATTTGCAACTTATTTAGCACCTATCCGTGCAAAATGTGTGCGTCCGGACAGTTTTCTGGCTCTGCAGGGTCCCAGAGTGGTACCAGCAGCTGTTTGTTGCAGCTTTTGCTGCTGCATTTTTCTTTCTGTTTCCCTCCACATGTTTTTGCTTTGGCTCCTCCCTCCCTTTCAGCTTTTCACTTGATCTTGAAGCCAGCAACTCAGCAGTGAAGGGGAAAAGTTTGATTCAGCTGGCTGCTGGAGAGATCCCAGACCACAAAAATGAGCCACAGCAATGAGGTCTGATACTGACTCTGATGATACTGAACCCCCCAACTCATTTCCCTCCTCCCCACAAAAAGGAAAATAGGTGGATAGGTAGGTACATAATATGGATCCACCAAGTACTGCTGTGTACTGCGGCTGGATTGACCAGAAAAAAAAAACTCCAGGGTTTGGAGGGATGTCAAAGATGTCTCAGTGACCTCCCCATCGTTACCACCATGATAGCCAGTCTGACAGGGGCATCACTCCTGGTAGAGACTGAAGAGGAGGAGGGTGCTGGAGCCTTCCTCTCCCTCTGCAGCATCATCGCACCCCTCTTGGGGAATTGTTGAGGCTGGGAAGGGAGCTGGGCTTCCCCAGCATTTGTGGAGCTGTGCAGAGCCAAGCCCAGGAGCTGAAGGAGCTGTTTGATCTCCCAGCACCTTTAGTAGCTCTTCACACTGTGTTGTAGACGTGTGGAAACACAACACTACTGTGACCCTGGGGTATCACCCATCTGAAAATAACGTGCAGCAGACCTATAGCAGGTGTGCATCCACAGTTGCCCTGGTGCCTTGTGGCCTGAGAGGTTCAGCAAAGCTGCGGTCCCCTCTTTCCTTTGCTCCACAGGAGTAGAGCCAAGTCCCATTCCTACCTGAAAGCAAGTAAGAGCTTACTTTGCAACCAACTCGAAATGCAGTGACAGAAATAACCCTTCTCTAATCCTTCTTCTCTAAGAGGGACTGAGTCTCCTCTTTCCAGCAGGGACGCCACAGTGCGACTGCCTCTGCCTTGCCTAACCCTCCACTTCAACATGCTGTATGCTCTGGTTTGATTCCTTTTCCTCTTCACCTCCTAGAAGTTTCTGCTGTTGTCATGACTTTTCAGATATGCCTGCTGGCCTTCAAATGGGCCTCATTTCCACTTCTTGAACTGTTTCAAGTAGTGAAACTTGTAGTGACCTGTTAAGCCAAGCCTTTATTAACATCACAGTGACAGAACTGCCTTGCACTCAGCACATCACCATCGGGCTCTCCGGGTTCAAGAGGGTGACAAGCAATTGACACTCATGCTCAGAGTGACGCAGTCCTGACACACTGGGTGTTAAAAGTAAGTATGCAGTTGTAGCCAGTTACCTGAGCACTGTCAGGCTATCTATATGATCCACAGGGAGAGATAAGAACCTCTGGAGGATAATTCAACCTCCTTAAGATATATATTATTTTCTGTTTGTTTCCATTTTCTCAATCTCATCTTATCTACCTTCCCAAACATTTCTGCAGAACTTAAATTTTGTTCAAGGTGGCATTTAAGGTAAAATATCCATGCAAATTAGATTAGTTCTGGATTGTTAGATCCCTTCCCAATTTCTGAGCAAACACTGCCAACCATTTTCAGAAGTGCCAACACCCGATGAACAAACCACCATTATCCTTGCTGTTGCAGACTTATGTCTCCCAAGATGTAAGCAAGCAGCCAGCGTTATTCTACACTAGTTAAATAACATCATTTCACAGGTAATTTACACTAAGGGAAAGCATAGCAACAGGTGTTTTAATACCTGGGAATATAATTTCCAATTTGAGAAAGTGAGAACTCTGGGAAGTGGCATAAGCAAAACACCATTACTGCAGATAAAGTGCAGTTTACACGGAGTTTAGGGCTTAAACTCATAGAATGAATGAATTTGGGCACCAGACTACTTTTCCAGGTACCACATTATACCCAGGCTGCTGTTGCTACTCCGTGTCCTCTTGCATCAAAGCCTCAGCAGCTACTACCTGGGCATGCCTGGCACAAACCAAGTGTGTAGCTGTCAGCAGTGTTTTAACACAGTGCAGTGTCTGTGTTCAGGAACATACTAGCAAAGCTGCTATTCATCTTCTGCGTGACAGTGGTCAGCTTTCACCTGGGGGCATATCCTATTTTTGTGACTCCCTTTGCCTCCTCCTCCCCAAAATCTGACACACAGCTCCTGCATGCAGAACTCTTTAACCCACTACAGTATGAAACTATTTCAGGTGAAAAAGCTCTCCGTGATTCCCATGGAGGCTATAAGTTTGGGAGACAAGGCTCAAGGCTTGGGTTTGTAAGTAATGAAGGGCTTCAATCCCCTGAGTTTGGAGAGAGAAGGATGAGAAAACGCCCGCTTTGGCAGAGCTGTGGGGGTAAGAGCCTTTTCCTGTCACCTTAGTGTGTTGTGCTGTCCCTCTGCGGTCCATGGGGATAAGGATGGGGTGGCCAACAGCAGGGAAGTGTCACCTGGCAAGGCAATTTGCAGTACGTCCTCAGTTATCTCGGGTCAAAATGAAACATGTCTCAAGAGGGCACAGCCTTGCCTAGCTAATTAATTACTGCATGGGGATGTGCTTCAGGCAGCTTCATGTAACATACAGCAGGCAATTTCATGTAGCATCGAAGCTAAATTGGTGACCAAAATCCCGCAGTTAAGAGTCCACAAAGAGCCAGCTTCCACATCCATATGCACAGAGTCATTGCAGTATTGCTTTTTAATATCTCAGGGGACACACAAACGTTGGCCGTGGATAGAAGATCTCAGGACACAAGGTCACATAAATCTGAGCAGCACAAAGAAAGCCCGTCAGCTGAGCCAGACTGCTGCAACAAACCTACAGTTCCTGACATTTGCTATTCTGGGACAAAGGAACCCTAAATGATCCATTTAAGCTCTGGCTTTGAAAGGCTCCTATTTAAATCCAGAAGGACGCTGCCAAAGCCAAAGCAAGTGACACAAAGGCACATGGGTGTCTGGCATTTTCCCATGTAGCGCTCCAGTTATCCCCTCAGAATATGTGAAAGCCAGTATCCCGTTTACCAGAAATTATGTGGAAGGGCTGAATTGCCTGTGACTATTTGTGGAAAAGGCTTCTCAACTCAAAACATCCTTCCAAAACTCAGCACACAGAAATCCACTCGTCCCTCAAACAGGGTGCGCCAGCCACAGTGCTAATGAATGAACGCAGCTGGCAGAGTTGCCTCTCACCCTGCTAAATTGCCAGTGGACATGGACAGTCTGCTTTCTGGACTCAGGCAGAGACAGGAGGAAGGTGTGACACGTCTCACGCCAAGAAGGACCCCCGTGTCCCCCCTTGCATGGAGAACGCGTGCAGGGAGCGGAGCTTGCAGTGCTGGGAAGCTGTTGCATTAGCCCTTGTCATGGACTGGACTGGATCCCACAACAGCAACACAGTTCCTGCCTTGAGGTTTGCAGAACAATAGTCCTTTCAATTAGCGATTAAACTGGTATCTTTGCAAACTCCAGTTATTTCTGGTTTGCAATTGGCACAGATAACCGGTTGTTGTCCTTTTTCTTATAAACCAGTTTCAGAGTAAGTGTTTGCATCTTACTGAGCTCTTTTTAATGAAATACTTTGTTCTCATTGAACTGATGCCCCAGCTTGTCTGCAAGCGGTTTGATTTCTATTCTGTTATTAATGTGCCTAACTAAGTATTGCAAACAAAAGGAAGATGGGTTAAGGCACTTCCAAATCAGTGAATTGATTGCAGTCTCCTTCCACTTTCAATCTTCAGCTGTTGCAGCACAAAAACTAATCTTCCCTGTGAAATTGAAACACAAGAATCTAATGTTGTTTGTGAGATTGTTATCCTCAAAAACAAGGAGGTGATGACCGAAGTCAAAGGAAGCACAGTCTCTCCCTCTTATCCCAGCAGGACAAAACTCAGACATGAGGAGGAGGAAAGGATCACTGCTGAACTTTAAAGCCTAAAATAACTAAGAGAAAGGCCCGGAAACTTTTTGGCCTTTAAAGACATCCAGCCTATTAGTAAGAGAGAGCAAAACTGAAGGACAGCAGGTACTGGACAAAGCCGGCCGAGCATGGTCGGAGCAGAGAGGCAGGGGTATTCCCGCTGCTGGCACTGGGAGCGGCAGAGGTTTTCAGCCCCCTCAAGGTGGCTGCGCTCACAGCACAGGGATGGCTGCGGCAGGAGAGCACCGGGCTGCCTCCTGCACCGGCCCTGCCTTCTCCCTTTGCACTGCAGCACTGGGCAGGAGCAAGTTCCAGTAAGGTCCTGGAGGCTGATGTTAGGGAGTGCCACATACCCGCATACCCGCAGTGGTAGCTGATGCCTTGGCAGCCAGCTGACTTTTAAAAATAGTGTGGAGGGGGAGGAGAGGCAGGTGCCTCTGGCTTTCATGCCGGTCCTTCAGCTGCAGGCTCAGGAGAAGCTGATTCAGCCTCAACTTGGTCTTCTGAAAGAGGGCAGATTTAGATGAGATATAAGGAAGGAATTCTTTGCTGCTAGGGTGGTGAGGCACTGGCACAGGCTGCCCAGAGAAGCTGTGGGTGCCCCATCCCTGGAATTGTTCAAGGCCAGGCTGGATGGGGCTTTGAGCAACCTGGTCTAGTGGAAGATGTCCCTGCTCATGGCAGGGGGGAGATGGAACTAGATGATCTTTAAGGTCCTTTCTAACCTAAACCCTTCTATGATTCTATGATTAATTCTGTCCAGAGAAAGAAGAGCAGGCTATCAAGACTGGATCCACGGCTTTGTGCTGTAGAAGTAAATCAAATGAAGGTAAAGTAATTGCTGAGATTAAAAAGATGAACCGGGGCTGGAGTAGGTTTTTTTTTATTTAAAGACAATGGGAAGAGAAGGAAGGTGAGCTTTTAAGATCCTTGGTAGCACTGTTTTCCATTCCTGGAATGCTCTTGTCTGTGACAGTGCTGTTTCCCCAGAACAGAGGTGTGCAGAAATGCGCAGAAAGGCTTTCAGTGCTGTTCACTGCAATACCATAGATCTCACAGACCCGAAAGGAAACCTGTGCACAGTAGAGCCCATAGCTATTGACTGCTAAAAGTAAATGCACAGGAGAAAACTACCGAGTAAAGGGTTTTTCATGAGGTGAGCAACCTCAAGAGGTAGGCTGGGGTGGCAAGCGTCCCACCAGTTGGGATGTACCACACTCTGGCACCAAAACTCACCGATGCCTCTGGTCTCTAAGCAATGCCTGAATCCCCCCCACCAAACATCCCAGTGCCTGTGTGTCCTGGCGATACATACCCACTGCTCCCCAGAAGCCCTTTTTTTAAATATTGAACCTCCTTAGCCAAGAAAACTGGGTAAGAAGACATGTTTCTGAGAAGCTCAGCTGGGGCATTGTCCTGTCCCCCACGCTGCTGGCACTGTGGGTTGTCCCTAATGCCTCCATGTGGGAAGGAGCAGCATATATTGACCTAGAGTAGGCAGCAGCCAGGACAGCACTGTTCCTGTAGAAGATTATTTTAGTGTTTTCAAAGCCATTAAGCTTTGGTTGAACCAGCCAGTACCAAACTTTGATGGGACTAGAACTGCATCCTTCTGGCGATGGCAATTAGCTTATAAATGTTTTTTCTGCACCTTGAAAACTGCAGAACAATGTATGAACACAAGGTCTTGTTATTAAAACCAATCTGGTCCACATTTGTCCCACATAGCCAACTTCTTTTCCCAAAAGTATTTAGACCTCAGCTTGCTATTACCACAAAACAGGAAAGCTTAACAATGGTTAGAATAAGTTTCCCTGGTTCACTTGCAATCATCCTGGCTGCAGACAACATGATTTGAATTAGTGAGAAGACACAAACACAAGTTTGATTTTCTTCTGAAAGGTTGTGTGCATTCCAAGCAGCTTTTAAGAGCACTTCCAATGCTAGCTTTTAAGAGAAACTTTATTACACTGAGATTAAAGGATTAGAATTTAAAAAGAGTTCCTAGACAAGCCTGAAAATCTACAAAAAAGGAAGAAACATGTTAGAAGGAGAATAAAAGATCCGTTGTGAACATGGCAATGTCTGCTTCCAAAAATTGTAGAAGAGAGTGATGTTCTCCACAACCTGCTAAGATGCTTCTTCCTTTACCCATTATGATTTGAGAAACGGAAAACCATCTGAAATGAATTTCATCTGGCTGGATTAAATGGGCTCTGCAGGAAGTTCTGTTTTCAGTTGCTTAATGGCAGGGATTACACAGCGTGCGTGTTCCCAGCAGATCCTTTTGCATAAACCTTGATTACCTTACAGTGGGAAAGCCTGCTCACTCCAGCAATCACTCTGCCCGAGGGGCATGGGGCACTTATAAAAATGCATAATAATAAGCAATTACAGCATCATGATACAGAATTCTTGATAGCTGAATCTGTAGTTTATTGATGGATCAGATTACAGGCTTAGAGCCTGCCTAGGTGAAGGAGGTATTTTTGCTAATGAAACTCCAGATAAATCTTGCAAGTACCTCAGGAAGCCTTCAGGCAAATTTGATTCTGCTCCTGGCACTACTCTTCTCCCTCTGGGCCCTGTTCAGCTAAGTATGTAAGTACATAAATATATACCCAAAGCTAAACAAGTAGGTTATAATAGCTCTGAAAATGAACAAGGGCTTTTGTGCTTTTCTGAGATACCAGTCTCACTTGTGCCCAGGATAGATGGTGTCCTGTGAGTGTAGGAGGTGAGCTCTGGAGAGGTCTGAGAGACCCAGATGCTCTTCAACAGTGCAGCCAGGGAGTTTGCATCAAGAGGACTTCACCAGGGCAAGCCTGTGAACCTGGCGGGTCAAAACATGCTCCTGGTACTTCTCCTGCTTCCAGATCTCTTCTGCTGACATCTGAGTGATGGAGAAGAAAGCCTCCATTGAGTACAAAGAAAACATTCAAACAGGAGAGGAGAACATCATCCAGCTGCATCTTTCCACAGTTTACATGTTGGTGACCTTCCATGCATGCATCATCCAGCAGAGGTGACAGCAACAGCACTTACCTCCTCTCAGCCAGCTGCAAGGCAGGAACAAGCATATCTAGACCACCTCTGGTGAAAACTCATCTAACCTGCTCTTTAAGATCTGCAGTGGAAGAGGGCCAGGAACTCCCCAAGATGCTCCTTCCACCGCTTCCCCACTTTACAGTTAGAAATATTTTCCTACTATCTCACCCAAATGTTGCCTGCGGCAGCTTCACTCAAGCATGTTTTGCTTCATACTACCAGACAGAAAAAGCTGGTTGCTGTTCCCCCTACCACGTTCAAAGAGGCTGCTGCCCACTCCTGTCCCCTCAGTCCTCTTTCCCAGAGTAACTTGTCTGCCAGTCTTCCTGACCCAAATTTCTTAAACCTTCTGTCACATCTGCCTGTCCTGGACAGTAGCCAACTTTTCTTAAACTGGATTTAGCACACAAGCCCAAAACTCATCAACGAAGTGCGGAGCAAAATCACAGCCTGTGACATTCTCATTGATACTACGCAGAACACATGTCCCCTTTTATTTAACATTTGATCTTCTATCTAGTAGAAACTCATGGTTGGGGCTATTCAGGTTTCTTTTTGGGGTTGGTGGGGTGGGATACTGTTTTGCTGCTTCCTTTGTATTTGCACATTTGATCCCCCTTCCCAAATTCAACAATTTACTGCTTTTGACTTTGTTGGTTGTGCTTCTCCTCTGACTTAGAGATTGCTCTGAGTCCTGCTGTGTGCCTCAAGTAGGTTTGCAAATTTCCCTCCAGGGGCTTCATCCCACCACAAATGAAAGTGCATCCTCTGCTCCATTATCTGAACTTGAAGTTAAAACCTAATTGAATAAAATCCCTACAAATTTTTGTAAAGAAAAATTTGTTAGTGAGCTACTGACAGCTTGCCTTTGGGTGCCATATGTCAAGCAGTTCAGCGCCTACCTTGTTATGATTTAATCTCTTTCACATTCTGTGAGATTTTATATTAGAACATCATCTGGCCACGACAAAATCATTTCTGAAGCCATGATACAACATATCAGATACTTTTCAACTGGTTCACGTGACCAGTTACCCTGTCAAAGAAAGGAGTCAGACATGACTCATGTTACTTGTGTCTGAAAAATCTGCTTTTCATATATTTGCATTTTATCCTGCTAGTCCTTAAAAAGTTGAGAATAATTCACACAGAATCCTTCCAGGTACCAAAGCGAGCCTGACTGGTCTATCTTCCCTCCATCCACATTCTTCTCCCTTCCCTCCTGTTGTTTGCTCTTCTCCAGCCTGTCGGGATTTCCTCTTCCACCCTCTTTGTGCACTCAGAGATAATTGCCATTGTTTCAAGGAGTGTTTCAGCTGGTCCCTCACTTACCCTAGGGTGACTGTCATCTGTCCCTCCTGGCTTATCTCATTTCTCTAATGTATGCCTTACATTTAAAACATTCAACTGATCTACACAATTCTACACTGAGGAAGGGAAATACCAAATAATGGTTATTATGCATTGACTTATCAGTCTGCTGACTCAGGACAAGTAATGGACCTTTTATGTCCCATTACTTTCAAAGATAATTTCAAATAAAGATAAACATTAGGTTTATTAGGTCTAAGGATAATAGTATGTTTATAACTCTGTTTAGAAAACAACATTTTTGCTACACAAAAATAATGAAAGATGTGTTTGAATTTCCTCTTTATATAGCTGTGACTCCTTCAAAGGCTATTTTTTATCTTCTATAAAGCCAAAACCTGCTGTATTTTTGCTTTAACATCAAACAAGTTTTTTAACCCAATGGCAATGGAAGTTCATAATTTTGTTTCTTTCTCAAATCACTCAAACTGTTGCCATGGAAATAATTCTATATGGAGATGGGTCAAGAGAAAATAATCTCTCAGAGAAGATTGCTACTTGTAAAGTACATAAATTATAATAATTTAATCAAAAGCATAAAGTAGTCAATCTAAAAACCTATGCAAGTATAATAATTCAATTCAACTGCCTGATCTCCTGTGCATATCTTCTGCACTATTGTTAAAAATCCATTACTAATTAATCTCTAATACAGTTTTCCAGGACACAGCCCAGTTGGCCACTGAAAGTATACTGCAAAGGAGATGAGAAAGGATTGCTGTTCCATAAAATAAAGAGCATTGTTCTCACACTTGCTTGGCACTTTGAGATAAATGTGATTTCTCCTGGATATAGAATCCTTTATCTTCCTCTATTTCTGCCCTGCCATATTGCTGTGGGAAGGCTTGCAACACTTAATCCCTGTCTCAGATGTGGCTCCACATACATTGTGAGTATTTTATCTCCAGGAACCTGGTCCCAAGCTCAGTGAAAATAACCAAGAATTTTTGGAAAGAAAACATTGCTTTTTTAAAGTTAGGAGAGGTTGTAGATACTAGCTGAATTGTAAACTATTTTGCTATTGAAAGTGGTTGTTTTTTTTTAAGTAAAGAAATCCCATATTCATATCATCAAGGAAAGACCTGATTATTTTGGGATAAAATTAATGCATCCCATAAGTTCCAATTTACTTTACTTTTGCTCTTCTCATTAATCCTCCCGTGAACACTTGTGATGTATCTGCCACATCTGTTCAAGTAAACTGTAATAACAGATTTTTCCTGAGCCTTCTCCTGAGAGGTCACATTGTCCTCGTCTTTGTCCATCTCACTATCTGTTCTCTGCATGTTTTACCTGGCCCCAGCTACATTTTTATCTGGGAGCTATGCAGAGCCCTTTATCCAAGCCTGCCCAAGAAGTTATGTTTGAAATGAGCTGCAATTAAAGATTGACAAAAATTCATCCCATGTCAAAGACAGCTGAAACAAGATGGATTTGTTGAGTGATTTTTTTCCTGGCTATTGATCCCATTCTGCCAGAAGTGGGCAAAATCCAAAGTGCCCAACTCCAATGTCATCCTCCAATTCAGCTTTTAATGCCATGTCATTTCAGTTTCAAGGGTGACCCATGAATGTATGAGACCTATTTCTGCCTAAAAACTTTGGAGAAAGATGGAAGGACAATAAAACTTGAAAAAAGTTACAAAATATAGAAGAAGAAAAATGCCAAAAATAAGACCAAGTATCTCAGGAGAGCAAAATTAAGCAAAAAGATCTGAAAGCTTATGATTAATGTCACTAACAGAGGAGAAGTATTTTTCCGTGCACAAATGATGTAGAGGTAAGTCTAAACTAAAAAAAAAAAAAAAAAAAAGGAATAGCAGAGTTATTAAGCCATTGTTTATCTAGTTTTAAAGCAGGGAAGGACAAGCTTTTACCTAAACTGGCGATAAGATTTCCAGAGAGAAAGAAGCAGGAAAATAAGGAAGTCTGTAAGATAAATCCTAAAATAGCTTGTGAAGGGTTTGAGCCTCTTGGTATTGACAAGGCATTAAATGCAGACAACATTCGTCCAAGGATGCAAAGGGAAAAAGGGGTGGGATGGGGAGAGGTCCAGCTGAAGTTTTTCCAAGGTCACACATCCCCCAGCACCATGGACAGACCAAGTAAACACGGGTGAGTCAAAGGCGCCGGGAGCTGTTCAAGGCTGTTCAATAGCAGCAATGGAGAAAATCCCAGAGTATGCAGGAGTACATTGGGAAGGGCTGGAGAAGGGAGATTGTTCGGTACCAAAAGGCAGATCTAGGCTTCTGCATCCCTCCTTGAAGCCCCCAGCTTTCCCCATTAAAGGTGCGGGAAACAGCAGGATTTCGCTTCTAGCAGAGGTGCCTAAAATTTGGCAGCGTGAATGTGCTTTTCCTCTTCACTTTGCCTTCCTGCACCTAGCCAAGGGTGGCCACAGTGAATGACAGCTCACAAATACACACTTTAGCTCCGGAAAGTATCCAGATTTAGGACAAACCCTGGGCATTTCTTTCAATGTCACTGAAGTTAAAGGAAGCAGACACGTGGGAAGTTTTTTATATGAGTTCCTAAACTGAGTCAGAATAATTTAGCTGTTGACTTTTTAATCAAACAAAGCATTTCTGAAGTAATGAAAAAAAGAAATTTATTACTAGTAGGAATTTACCAGACAGTTTCACTTTTTTTTTGAGATGATTACTCATTCTGACATGACAAACATGAATATTGATGGTCAGGTTTAATAACAGGTTACCTAAAGGATGCTTTAGTGTTCCTATTCACCAAATGGGTTTGGCTTTTGAGCAGAGTAATAAAAAATGACAGTATAAGAAGTGCTGTAAGAAATGCAGACCAGTAATGCATTTGTGCTAAATTGTGCTAAAATTCTAAAATACTAAACCACCTCTGAACTCTGAATAATTAATTGTTAACAACAACCAATTTAATAACTCTAACGGACAAATATCACAACACAAGTGACGTGGTGGTCATCCTCCAAATCATTCATATGTTCACATATCTTACTGAACTTTGTCACATAGAATTAATTATTTTGGATAAGAAGGTAGCCTTGTCCTTGGAGGCTTTGATTTTTCTTTGTTGACCCACCATTGTAAAGACATACCGTTTTAAAAGAACACTATTGATTTTCAGAAGGTCTTTGGAAAAGCAGTATCTTGGCTTCATTAAAAACTGAACAGCTTAGTATAGCAATACATCGGGAAGAGGGCTGAGGTGGTCTGCATTTAGCCTGAACTGACTAAAGAAATGAGGCAAACCCCCGGTAAAAGGTATAGAAATCCAACTGGGACTTGGGGTTTCAGTCTCGGGCTTAGACCTGCAGGTCTGGAGATATCTCTGCAGCTGCTGCCTCTCTGTGGAGGTACGTGAACTACATGGGCAACCCAGGATTTTACCTCAGACTTTCTGAAGACCCAGAACTTCTTCGTTGTGGGCTAAGTCCACCTTACACCTAAACCTACTCATGATCCAGATAACAGATATGCCCCTGCCCTCCCCAGCTGGCTTGGGGTTGCTGCCATAGCAGATGCTTGCCTCCATGGTCACACTGCTCATCTTTGACATCGAAAATACAGTTCCTGACAATGCCTCATTTCAGTGTCTCTCTGGCATGCAGGCTACTTCAAACCCTATTTAGGACTTGACTGTCCCACATGTGTGTAAGATCCCTAGATCTCTTCCAGAACTCAATGGAACACATGTTGCAGCATGCGGCAGGAGTGATGAGCAGCCCATCATCAAGGACCGTTGTTGGATGCTTGCTCTGGTCATTCCTATTAGTTTTGGCACCTTCAGGAGACAGAGCCTGAGAGATAAGTTCTCCATGGCTTTCCGGAATTCTCTGGTGTTTAAACTGCTCTGGTGCATCATCTGGGACTTATCAGCTGAGCTCTGGGTTGGCAACTTGGTCCCTGTGTGACCTGGAGGTTCTTGATATTTATTGTCCTGTCTGATGGATAAGGCCATACAAATGCTACATAAACCTCAGAGGTAAAGAACAAAGTAAAAGTCTCAGTCAGGATTTCTGAAAGTTATAAAACTTTTTCCATCAGTCCATTCCCAGCAGGCAGAAAAATCCTGGCTGAAGAGTAAAGGTTCCTGAAATGAATAGCATAAAAAGATGTCTTTTATTATCTTGCTTCAAAGTACGGATCATGACCATTAAGTTATTCAGGGCTACAAGTTCCAGACCTCCTTTTCCCACCCCTTTCATCTAACCAGCAGAGGAAAAGGCTGTAACAACTTCAGCATTTAGCACAAGCTAATGTATCTTTCTCTAGAACAAAACATAACCCCTCCAAAAAAACCCAAATGGCCCGCAGCCCCCAGTCAGCAACATCTGTGCAATATACACAATGACAGACCAGAGACAGTGGTATTTGTCAGCTGTCTCCTCGTCGACCTCTAGGTAAGAGCAGCCTTCCCCACTTCTGGCCACCAGAAAGGAAAAGGTCTGCACTCCAGACATGCCCAAGCCAGGGAGCGAGCTGCAGCGTACGGATTCACTTTCCCAGTGCACTAGGCTTTTTCACCAGCTGCAGTTTGGAGGCCAGGACAGAGTGCCCCTCCGATCTGCACAAAGCCATACTGATGTCATTGGTTGGGCATCCGATGCGTAAAGCTAAGAATGTGAATGTTCACTGTCCTTGGGCTCCCTGCAGAGGCTCTGCTGGAGGACACCAGGCTGCTGGAAACCCTCCTGTCTGGCAAGAAGGAGGAGGAAACACATCTGGTCATTCAAAAAGCAGCATGTAGGTGCCCTCTGCCTACAAGCACCTGGGACCATACTTGTGGATATCCCTGCTGGCATCCCCAGGGACCAGACACCTGGGGCGAGGGCACATATCCTGCTCCATGTGGAATGGCTGTAGGATCCTACTGGATGCCAGCTGCCTGAATGCAAACATACACACCCGTGCTGTGGGTGTCAGCGTCCTGGACCCCATCCTGCCTTCTGGCATGCCTTTGACCTGAAACTCTTGTGGTTCTCTTTCTCCAGGGAGGTGCTCTCCCCCTCTTCTGCTGCTTCGCTTTCATGGAGTTTGTTGGAAGTTAGCACCTTCAGTGCTTCTGCACTAAATTTGGCTAAAGCCGCTGGGTGAAGGTCTTGAAGAGCTGGGTCTTGGTCCCACAGGGAGCAAGAAAAAAACCATACCAGGTATTTCACTGTTGACCAGAAGAAATATCTTCACCTGTACAACAGGCAGTAATGGTCCTGAGGCAAAGCAGCAAATTGAGGAGCCACGAGAGGTCATCTCAGTGCTTATCCTCAGCCCCTGTCACATTAACTGCAAATGCATTCACGGCAGCCTGAGCAGGTCTCCTGGCTGTCCTTTTCCCTCCCCTGCCTCGTCTCCCTGCCTTCACCCCAGCTCTGGGCCATGTCAAACTTCTCAGCACCCTCATCTAACAAAGCAAGGAAATCTTTTGCAACAGCATTAATGCTCCAAAAATGGTTCAGTCAGGCTGTGGTGAAAGTTGGAATACAGGTTTACAGGAGAAGACAGTGGTGAGTTATTGGGGTAAGGCAGAGGCCAGGCCACCAGAGGCTGATAATTAAAAGGCTGGGGACCACCACAGCAATTGTGAGAAGCAGGAGGGGAGCCTGGGCACCAGCAGCTCTCACATGAGTGTGCACAACAAGCATCCTTGCTGGTCTCAAAACCACTGCTGCTAGGCAAACAGCATGAAACAGCGTGTTAGAGCATTTCACGCTTTTTGCAGCAGCTAACTTTCCACTTTAAGTGAGAGCTGATTTGATTTCTTTCTTCAGGTAAAACTACAGCCCATTGGGCTCAATAACAGGTTACATACAGAAATGCAGAGGAGCATAGATGAAATATAAACTATCCAGTCTAATATATTAGCATATTTTTGAGTGATGAATGGCCATTGCCTTGTGAACAGCTTGCTGCTATATCAGCCTTTTGCAGCAGCAAATACATAATATGAGCTATTTGCTAGCATCATATTTAGGCAAAAGCCTCCTGTGTTCATGTGTGGCTCCCCAGTAATCTGCGCAAGCCATATATCATTTTCACACCCTCACAAGGCTGAGTTGAACCGGTGGCCTTGTGAGATGATGGCCATCTTCTGAATGCCTCCAGCTCTTCTTCAAGTGAGCAGGGAGGGGTTTGCACACCCTGCATGTGCTGAGGCTCATTGCACAGACGTAATCAACAAAGGTTGGTTGCCAGCTGGTGCTGCCCACCTCAGCAGGGCACAGCAGGGCTGTGTGGTGGCTCCCACCTCCCTGCCTATGCTTCGAGCCTCTGCCAGGGCTGGTGGTGCAGGGAGGTGAGGCTCATCCAGCAGTATGGCCAGCTCCCACCCCTCAGGGCTTATGATTAACATGCGTGATGGGGAGAGCAGGTGGAGGCAGTGAGCATGCAGAGCGCCTGAGGAGATGCCCACTGTCAGCACCGCACCAGCTGGCTTGCTGGTCTTGAGGTACTTGTCACCAGGAGGTGATGGAGCCGGTAACACCAGACAGATGGCCCTGCACCAGGGCTGGCTGCTCTGCAGCCTCCATGGTGCTTTTAAGGAAACTAATTTGTGAGGTGCCTGCATGTATTGCCGGTGATACCACAACCATTGCCATTGGCCAGCACTGGCGGCTGCCTGTCATGAGCTTATTAAGGCAGTGGAGCTGGTCAAAGAGGCAGCACATCCTCGCTCTGCCACTACTGTGAAACACTTTGGAGCATGATGCAGCAGGAGCTTCCCTGAGAAATACAAGGGATTGCTTGGGGCACATGCTGGATGAGGCTAGGGGCATCATGGGATGTGCGCCACAGCCGTGCCCCAACACTGCACAGCCAAGCTCACACGTGGAAGCCTGGCCAGCTTCAAAGTCTGGGGTACAACAGGATTTTGGAGGGACAAGTGATGCCAGTGGCATGAAGGAGAACGAAAAGAGATGCTTGCTGGTTTAGGCCTTTGCATCCCACATCGCATGGCCGGGAAGGCAGGCATCTCCACCAGCCTTTGCTTTTGGTCTTCATGACTGGTGTGCTTTGGGATTGCTTTAGCCAGAGCTACAGCAAAAGCAAAGCACGCTCTGGTGAATTCTGTGCTACCACTGACCACAGGTCAAAACAATGTCTAGTTTTGTCAGGATCATCCCAAAAAATGCTGCAGAAGTTAGAACTAGGAGAGGACAGAAAATATCATGGGGGGTTAATGCAGAAGTGGAGCTTTATGTGGGGACACAGAAGTGTGGCTTCTTTGCGGTGGTGCAGGTGCTCCTCAGCAGACCTACCTGGTGCAGTGCTGCGTGCAAGGTGTTAATAAGCCATTTTACCATAAATCTTTCCCAAACATGCCTCTGATAAGCTCCAAGGACAGTGATGGCCACATGTGCAGGCTGGTAGGTACTAGGCAGAGGGTTTTGCTGTGGCTGCACCTTCCTCTTTATGACAGAAAGGAGGGAAACTGCCCTTGCATGAAAAAAAGGCAACATTTCCATTTAAAGGCAGGCTGAAAGGATGCAAGACAATTCGTGTGTAGCCACAAGGCAGCTCATTCGAGACAAAAAGGAAAGCTATATCAGTGCAACTTTCCCAGACAGACAAGCCATAACTCAGAGCGCCCTTTTGCCATCTCCTGCAATGCAACGAGCTTCCCTTTAGCTGCTGCAATCTCTGCTCATTCATTTCCTCCCCTACTCTCCGCTGCTTCTTTCATTACCCATTACAAGACCTATTCATGGACATCCCTGAAATGTCCCATTTGTCGAGGGGGTTGCAGCGCTTGGCTTGCTTTCACTTCCAGCTACTGGACGTTTTGAGCCAGGGGCCCAGTCCTAGATAATAAACATCTCCTTTGTCAAAACGAAGCAGAGTTTAAGTACCAGCAAACAGTGTCTGTCTGCTAGACAGGGGGCTGGTCTGGCCTTAGCCAGCTATTGAGATGTCTTTGTGCCATGTTGCCATAGCTACCCTCCAGCTAAATAGGGAAAGAGCTGCTTTGTCCCAGATTAAGACCAGCAGACTTTTGGAGCAGAGCCTGCTGGAGGAGACTGTGGGGAAGGAGCTTGTCTGCAGCTGCCAGGACTTTTGCATTGCTCTTGTGTATGCATTGGGCTGGGCAGAAGAGGAGACAGAGGACTGCTTGAAATAAATTGATGTTATAGACAGGTATATATATGTATGCATATGTACATATATTTTATATCTATATGTATACATACACACACAATGAAGTCTGTGGAATGGTAGTGGTTGAGGGATAGGTTTATCACTAAAGGAGGTGAAACCTGAAGTAAAGAGGACTTGAAATAAATCAAGAAGCCCTTGCAGCACTTGACAAGATGCCCAGGGACAACAACAAAATCCCTTGAAAGGGGACCACAGGTCCTGACCGAATAGGGTATTTCCAGACGAGGCTCACAGAAGACTCACATCAAACTAGCAGGCACTGTCCTCTCTCCCACCTTGGGCTAAGCAGTGTCAGTGCTGGCCCTGCATGTCCTTACACATCCATCTTTGCAAACCCATAAGTGTCTGGGATGGGGGGTGCATGTGTTCTTGCAGCCACTGCTGCAGGGGCAGTGAAGCATGGCCAAACCGGGTCAGCGGGGCAGGTGCAGCAGATGAGGACTCGGAATGAACTGCAAAACCTCCACAGAGGAACAGGGAAGCACTTGCCTAAATGCTAAATATGAAGGGGATTAGTCCACAACTGATATTATTTTCTGCCTCAGCTGGACGTTTAGCTCAGTAGAAGTGGGGCTGAGAGTTCCCACGTTGCACAGTAGTGCCATAGACAGGAGTGCCATAGACCGACACGGGCAGGGTAAAATCATGGTGAGTGGTGAACAATCTTGTGATTGCTGTTTTGCAAGTGCACTGTGATGCCAAGTGTAGCCATTACTTTCTTCTTGAGCACACTGAATGAGGAGAGTTCACAGCTCATTTGCTCCCATTAAATGGGGGGGTCCAGAGAGACAATGAGCATCCTCAGGATCAACAGGCCTGATCTAGCTCCAGCTCAGAGTTTTGTTTCTGCCCACCAGAGACTTCCTAAAAAGACCCCATTTCTTGAGGGTGCTTGAGCAGCAAGGAGAATTTCAGACCTCCTGAGGCTGGGATGTGCAAGTAATACAGACTGCTCGGGGACTGAATTCACATGAATTCAGAGAAAAATGGCTGGATATATTCAGTGCAAATTTTGGATGATACGTAAAATAATTTTGAAGGAAGGACTGAAGACAGGGAAGTAAAGGAAAAAATACGATAAAAATATAACAGGGCTTTACCAAGGTCACTTGAGTCCGTCTAACTTGATAGCTCTTGGTGATAAGAAAAGAAAAAAACATAAAAGAGCAAACAAACTTTTCCATAGGGTTTTTTAGACATGGGAAATGCTTTAGATCTAATCTGTCTGGACTCCAGTAACACTTTTGATAAAAGAGCCACATGGGAAATTATTGTTTGTATTGGAAGAAACAGGGACTGGTATTCCAGCTGAAAGTCTGTCAGGAAATAGCCAAGAACAAACACAACAGGTTCTTCTGAAAGGGAAATGATAGGAGCGGGGGGACATAATGGGTGAAATTCTTTGGAGCCAGTTTTAGTTTTCTTCTGGAACAAAAAGTAAGCAAGGGCTAATGATATTTGCAGACAATACACAGTTGGGAGGCATCAGTGAATTGGGAATATCATAAAGGAAAAATGCGCTACGTTTGAAAGCTGGAACAGTGGACCTGAAGCAAAGAGTTCAAAGTGCCCATCATGTTCTAAGGCTCCCTCTGCGCTAATTAATTAAACCGAGCCAGGGCAGCTTTATGAACTGCCCTGTGACCATCAGCGAGGATAAATGTTTACGTGCCTCCTGGCGCTGTTTGACTGGGGCCGGCCAGCTCCCTGCTAGACAATGCCCAGGCATGGTTTGGGGATTAGCGCCGGCTGCGGACCGCTTCCAGCAGGCTGTTTGGATGAGGTCACTCTGGTTTAGAGATTATGAGAGCTGAGCTGTGTGGATGCAAGCCATGCCGCACCGTCAGTCCCTGACTCACTTTACTGGCCTGCCGTGGATGTGACCTAAGAAATTACATTGTTTTGCTGTAAAGTGGAGTGCACTGATCAACCACAAAATGGCTGTGAGCACCTATGCAACATGCTTGCACAAGGCAGCAAATACAGTCACAGTTTGCATCAGGAGAGAGACTTCTGAAAGAGTGAAGGCATATTTTTGCTCCTTTACAACTTTTTCTGGAAAAGATGTGTATAATCATAGCCTCCCCTAGCCCTGAATATTTCCAATTGGAGCAGGCTGGCAGGCAAAGAAGAAATGTTGGAGGGAGCAGCAAATGTGTCTAATGAGAAGGAATTGAATGAATTTAGCCAGTTTAGTCTGGCAAAACCAAAGCTGAGAAGCAATTCACTTGTGCTGTCTATTAATATGTCAAGGAGGTAAACACTAGTGAAAAAAAACCCACTATGTCATCTAAAGGCAACAGTTGGCACCAGCACAAATGTATATCAACCAGCCACAAATAACTTTAGGCTGGAAATTAAAAGTAGTTTTCTAGTCACTGGAGGAGAGTGCTTCAGCTGCAACTTTGCAGGAGGAGTACTGGAGGCAGAAATGAACCGTGGTTTAGGAGATGGCTACACGCCTGGGAATACATGTGACATGGTGGCTTGTGACAGCAGAGACTGGTCCCACTGACCCTCAAGGGCCCTCAGTCCAGCCTCTCCTCTTCCTAAATAATTCATAGGAAAGCTGGCCAATAATGACCACAAGAAGTGATGCTGAACCTAATTTTTCCCATCACACATCAAGCTCTTTCATTGACCACAGCCCTTGTGTACTTTAGATGAGGCAGGGCTGCTAATGGAAACAGGCGTTACGATATGCACAAGTGCCAAATGCTGTGCTTGACCCGGGGTTGCTGCTTGAACATATTGCTTCCTTAAAGACTTGGCATCACACACGTTAGTTATTACAAATGAAAGCAAGTGAAAAAAAGAAAGGAAGATAAATAAATAAAAAAAAAAGGGATTCCACAGTATGTGTAATAAACTGCAACCTGAAGATGGTTTAGAAGGCAAGAAATTGTAATAATTGCTCTGGTTAATAACTTTGTACATACTATTTACTTCTTTTTGCTTTTCCCATGCTTGCTTGTCTCAGCTGTTAGTAGTGTTCCATTTACTGAACCAGTGCTTTTCAGCCTGTGGTCTATGGAACCTGGAAGGTGTTTGGACTACTTGTAAGCAAGCGTGCAAAAACAAATTAAGAAAAGGACATCTGTTGTAGGAGCCCTACATTTGCTGTACAGAAGTCTCTGTTGCAGAGCAGTCCAACTTCCTAACTAGCAGAGTTCAGCTGTACCCCAAAATGTGTGTGAGCAGCACACGTTTACATAGTGCCCAGCACAATCAGTCTAACTCATCCAGCCTCTGCAGACACATCCACAGCGTATCTTCTTTTTAATGTAGCCCAGAGCTGTAGGGCCTGCCCTCTGAGTTTCCATGATATAAAATATATACATAGCACTCAGACCCTGTAGATGGATAGGAAATACATATCCATGTGAGAGAAGTTAGAGAAGGGTCTTTGCATGTCAAAAGGCAGCAAGACCAAATGATTTCACCCTGCAGTACCTCCTGTGCTCTCATAGTGGGAGATGTCTCAGGGATGCGGGGAGCAGTTGAGAAGCCCCAACTGTTGCGGAGGAGGACAAAAGGCAGCAGGAAAGCAGCTGCTTTTTTTCAGTGCTTCTTTGGACACTTGCCTTTAAGCCAACTCATTCAGCCCCCATATGTAATAGTCATAATATTGCATAGTTTAGTTTTAATCTGTTATTTAGTCATGACCTGATGACCCAAAAGGCAAACTCAGCAGCACCAGTTAAATGCTCCAGTAGGAGTGTCAATAGCTCTGAGATGTCTCCTGAGACACAATTTACAAATCCTTCCTGCTTTTTAGGCATCAGCTGCAAAGTTTGCATACTGATCCAGGGTTATTTGGATCCACGAGCTTGAATCTACTTCTAATATTTGCAATTTGAAGCCAGGTACATGTGTCAACTCCTCTTTCTTAAAAGCTCCCAGTCACTTACAGGTGGCACTGGAATAGAGAGGGAAAGTGAAGGAATGTTTCAGGTCTGGAACTCAGGTGAAACAAATTGATGTCCCTGCTGTGTCTCAGACAGGGACAAATCGTCTAAAGTCTTTTCTTCCTATATCCTGGGCCACTACGAGGAAAAATGCGCTTAAGAACATGGGAAGTTCAGGCTACAATGTTGGGAGCATCCACATCTACAAAGGTCTTAAGGCATGATTGATTTCAAAAAGCATAAAGGCTCCTAAATATTTGGGTAGATCTGGAGGTGAAAGCTTGCATATATGTTGAGCCAATCTCAGCAGTGTATCTACACCACAGAAGAAGTTGCCCCCTTCACAGGAGGACAGCAGAGAGGCAGAGGCATTGCCCTGGCCATACACATGGCAGCAGAGGGTTGCAGTGGCCATGTAGCTTGCGTTAAAGTGAGTGCTGCTTTGCCACCACAGCTGGTTGCCCTGAGAAGTCGTGGAGCCTCAGTCTTGGGAGACATTCAGAACTGACTGGAGACGGCCCTGAATGACCTGCTGTAGCTGGCGCTGCTCTAAGCAAGGGATTGGACTAGATGATCTCCAGAGGTGCCTCAGGACCTCAGTCCTTCTGTGACTGTGATATATACATACAGCTGAGTTGCAGAAGCTCAGTGAATTACCATCCATCAGCTGATGCCAGTGGAGCTTGTGCACCCATCTGCAGGCATCTGCACATGCAACATAATGTAAACCTCTTTTACTGAGGTGTCAAATTGGTCACATTATTTGTCTCCAGAGATGGGCTGGAAGGGCACACCTGGACTACAGCAGCACAGTCACCATGGCTCAGCTGGCAGGCAAGTAACCTGTGAGCTTGTCATAAGCGGGTTTCTGAGCCTTGCAGGTTAAGTAGATTCAACTACAGTGATCGGTGCTCACTGGAGCAATGAGGAGAGGTGGTGAACATTTTGTTAACTTAACCTGATAAAGACTCAAACTCATTTAGGAAAACAACATATAGGCATGTTCTGCCACTTGCTGGAGCATATTTCACTAGTAATTCTTGTGACACCTCGCCCTAAGCCTTTATGGGAAAAATGATCTGTAAAACTGATGAATAAATACATTTTTTTAAGATACAAAAAAATATATGTTTGAGTGATAATGCAGTAATCCACAAAGCACTGTTGCCAACAGTAAAAGCTCCTAATCTGGGTCAACTAGTGATTTAAAGAAAAAAGAAAAAAGCTCTTAAAAAAGATTGCTCTTTAGCAGTTGAGTATCGGGAGCCAGACTCACCACTGAGCTCCATCTGCTTTGTATCACGCTGTGACGCAAGCCCAGATCTGAACATCACTGGGACTGTGTGGAGCAGCTGGAGTAGATGGTGAAGGCTGGGCCAACTAGCCTTCATCTTCTTAAGAGTTTTACACATTCAGGGCCCCGGTGGGTGGGGTGTTCTTTGGTCTGTTTGTTATGGATGCTCTTCAGGTATCACAATGACAGTCTCCCAGACACCAAACCCTCTGAGCTGTGCGATGGTACAGTGGCTGGCCTGACCTCTCAGAGGAGGAAGTTTTCTGCTTACAGGATAGTGGAGGGAGACCCTGCTATGGGGATTCCATTCTCAACCGGGAGCCATATGCCCTCTCCTACTGCCTGGCTCCCCACGGGAGAAGAATTCACATTGCTTCTTCATCCCCAGCCACTTTTTGTCTGTTTTGGAGACCATATCTCTGAGGACAGAATATCTCTTGCCAGGCTCATACAGTGCCCAGACCCCACAGGGCTTGTACTGCAGAAGTAAAGGAAGATGCTTGCTAGGAATCTGAGCAACTGCCTACCTCTAACAAGAAACTTTGCTGGTGCTGTCTGTAGCGGACATAACCTTCTGGGAGGGGACATATAGTCAATACACTTGGTGTGGAAAGTAAAATGTAGGCAGGAGCAAGGAATGAGAGCTCTTTTAATCACTGTCATTGATTTTCTGAAATGGCTCAGTGTCTGTTCAACAGAAGGATGCAGTGACATCCTATGTTTATTCAGTGTCTGCTCTGGGTGGGAGGAGATGGCCAAGCCGATTAAGAAGTTTAATTAAAGCAGCAACCTTTCTGTTCCAGAGGTGGGAGCCTGTCATCTGCCAATTTATTTTCATGAATAAGTCATTAAAGCAGGAGCTGCTGAGGACTGAAACAGCTCAGGTTCGTAGTGCATCTTCCCTCGTTCCTGGAAATCATTGCGAAGCTCATATCAAGGCCTTCAGGTGAAACTCAGGAATATGAGTCTAAACAGATCAGAATTATGTCTGTGATGTTTTACTGCAGTATTGAAATCTCCCAACATCAGAGACACACTGTTACAGTCTATAGGATGATTAATATAACTGAGTTTCATACACATTTCACACCCAATAAATCTTCAGGACCACTGAATCCCCATTTTTTGTCCTGTGCTCACCGTGCTTACCTCTGTTGATCGTGTTGCTGCATCAGACAGAAAAGGTGCTTATCATATCTGAGCCACAGCTTGCTGGCTGTCCATCTGCTTGTGATGTGCTAAGTTCCTCAGTGAACAGACGTAACCAAACTCAGATGGTGTTATGAGAGGAATCGGAAATGGCAGATTATGACCTTGCTTATGACTACCTGATAAATTAATTCTGTATTCAGGCGAACAAACTCAAGTCTGAGTTCAGGCTGCTTTGAACTACCTCTGGAGGTTATTTCATCCCACCTCATTCACTGCATTGAAGCTGGTAACTCCTGTCATAGTTGGCAGAGGTACACTGCTCTGCAGCTGAAACAGCTATTACTGTTTTGATGCGGGGAGGTGAACTCATGAGCCATAAAAAACACTATTTGTTATAGTTTTGTAAGCACTTTGTGACTATTCTGCTGCTTTCCAAAGTAACTGAGTCATCTGTACTGAAGGGCAAAGCTTGTCCCCCTAGACCAGGTGAGACCTGAGTCAGCATTTGGGTGCTGCTCATCATCTCTGTGGACTCCTCCAACCAGGTTGTTTCTTTCACTATTAGGATAGCCATGGCTCTTCCAAACCAGCCTACAGATGAGGAGACACTGGCATTAAAGGAGAGCAACTACATAAGA